>NW_026712376.1:2595283-3106823 GCF_030504385.1 Musca domestica | reverse complement strand
TTTAGATCCAGGGTTTCGTATAGCCCGTAAATATTCGTATCTCCCTAAATTCGGTATTTTAATGATTTTAGCAACCTTATTCACCGGAATTGTTAAAATTTCGTATTTGCACTTCGTATTTTGTACTACGGCCTGTTACAGACCCTAAAATAAAGGTAACATGACTTTAACAGAATTTAAAGGAATTATATTTTTTATGTATTTGATTATTTTTTTTAATTTCCAAATTTCTTTTCAAATGGTGGAGGGTATTCAAAAATCGGCCGGGCCGAACTTACTGCATTTTCACTTGTTTAAGTTAAGTCTCCTCCAAGTCATATATTGCACTCTATGGCATAATTATTTGGTACGAGAGGATCAAATGCCTCTTTCAAATTTACACCTCCCATAGTAGTTCCTACTGATTCCAAATTATAATCGCTTTAAAGCCATAATAGGCATTCAAAAAAAGTTCGTAATTGTATGATCTTTTTTACTTTATTTTTCAATATAAAGGTTTATTTGTTACGGGTAGGTCTTCTAAATAGTGTATCTTTTGACTTTTCTTTATTGGTTAATACTTGTAAAATTTAGCACTCATTCCGAATTCACTGTAAATGTTCTTATTATTTCATTGTCGAAAAGCCAGTATGGATTGTGAAAATTTACAAATTGATTAGATGTTACCCGCGTTGTATTTCAAAACCCCAATTGAGTTTCCACTTGTTAGGCTAAACTTTTATGGCCAAACTTTGAATACCTCCACCATTTTAATGCGTAAATAACCAAAATGACATACATACACGAAGGGTTTGTCCTTCGGATTTATTTATTTCATAGCAAATACCAAGCGTGCAGGAAACTGCAATTTTTTTAAGTAGAGTGGTTTTTCTATCGCAATTAGTAAATTCGAGATAGCAACATACTTCGCCGTAATAAGCGTATTTCAAATAAATTGTTGTGTTGCTTTTTAGTGTTAGCCAATTAGTAAATTCGAGATAGCAACATACTTCGCCGTAATAAGCGTATTTCAAATAAATTGTTGTGTTGCTTTTTAGTGTTAGCCTAAGGCGTTGTGGGTCAATGGTTCTTATTAAAATCATATCCCAATCTGATCCGATTTAAATATAATTTAAAAATATTACTTTTACACAAAAATCCGCCACACCTTTCATAATTCATTGAAATTGGTGCGTTAAATATGTGAAATCGGCCGAGAATATATATGGGAGCTATATCCAAATCTTAACTAATTTCCAATTAATTTATCACATTTATTATTATAACCAAATTCCACCACACATTCTGAATTTCATTGGAATCGGTCATATTATATCGTGTTTGGTGCATAATATGTATGAAATCGGCCGAAATATATATGTAGCTATATCCAAACCTCAACTGATTTCAATATAATTTGGCAATTTTTGCTGGTGCAGATTTTGTCTCTTCGCTTTGGGTGCATCAAATATGTGAAATCGGCTGAGTATATATTTGGGAGCTATAATCACATCTGAGCGTATTTGAATATAATTTGTCAAATTTATTTTTGTACCAAATTTAGCCACTCATGCCGAATTTCGTTGGAATCGGAAATACATATCGTGTTTTGTGCATCAAATATGTGAAATCGGCGAAAAATATATATGGGAGCTATATCCAAATCTGAACCGATTTTAATATAATTTGACTAATTTATTTTCTAATCAAAATCCCGTTACATATTCCAAATTTCTTTGGAATCGAACATACATATCGTGAATGGTGCATAAAATACATGAAATCGGTCGAAAATATATATGGGAGCTATATCCAAATCTGAACCGATTTCAATTTAATTTGACAAATTCATTTTGGCTCCCAATTCCGTTACTAATTTTAAATTTCATTACAATTGGAAATACATATCGTGTTTGGTCCACCAAATACATGAAATCGGCCGAAAATGTATATGGGAGCTATATCCAAATCTGAACCGATTTCAATATAATTTGGGAAATTTATTTTCGGATTAAATCCCGTCACACATTCCAAATTTCATTGGAATAGAACATTCATACTGTGTTTGAGGCATCAAATGAACGAAATCGGTCGAAAATATATATGGGAGCTATATCGAAATCTGAACCGATTACAATATAATATGGCAAACTTATTTTTGTTCCAAATTCCGTTACGTATTCCAAATTTGGAGACTGTACCTTCAACCAATCAATAGATATGTGCATATAAAATCTAAATTTTTGGGAGGTACCTCCGATTCTGATACTATATATATCCAGTTCCAAGTGGAAATTCAAAAATGTATATAGTATATGTTATTTTCAGGCTATGTTGCAGTATCTATGGAAATTTTCAGGAAAATCTATTCAGCGGTTTTCGAGTCCATAAATTACGAACATACAAACATTTTCCTCTTTTATAGATATAGATAAGGGGAGCGATGGGCCAATATTTCCTATCTGACCTAAGCCAGATATAAGCTACCTGTCAAATTTGGAACGTATCGGATACTTCCGTTACTTTATTTAAGATCAGTTTTACATGTTTGAAAATGTTGCCATGCGTATGGTACCAAATATATGGTGGACCAAAGTATTCCATTTCAGGATGTGCCAATTTGGGATGTGGAAATTTTAAAGAAAATTGAACATTTAAATTCTAATCTTTTGTGGTGGATGCATCAGATTAAGGTTTCGGTATTATTCAGTTTCACATCAAATCTTGTATTCGGATGTGCCGAGTTTGAAAGGAATCTGATTCTCATTTCGCGTTTTATGAACTTCATGGTTAATCAAAACTTGGACCCTTTGTGGGGCAGGTACCAGAAGGGGTGGTCCGATATTGCCCCATTTCCAACTCTTTCTAAGGTTGATAATAATATTACGATAAACCACGTTTGAATCAATCGGGTACTCCCTTCGATGTTAATTAAGAGTTAATCTGTGGAAAAATCCAATGTCAATACTTTGTATTGTGCACAATTTCATCAGTTTAGAAGAAGATCAGAAAGTTTGCTATTTATTTAACATAGCTGTGTATTTAACCTATTCCGTGATGGTTGAATGATTTTTAGTGTCCTTTTTTCCCCCAAGTGAGCTGTTTGTGATCATAGGAGTAGTGTGTGTGTGTGAGTGTGTATTTCCTTGTTCTTTAACCCACCAATGCATTATTGCGACAAAGTGTATACAATACACTTTAAAGATGTACGGTTTTATTACGGATATCATAAATTGATGTGCGCGTAAGCTCGGTGGTAAATACGCCATCAACACATTGTACCAAAAAGTAAAAAGAAAACAAAATAAAAAATAAATAAAGAGAATAGCAACAACAACGCAACCGCTCAAATCTATGCACACACCGCTTGGTGTACGAGGATGTACCATAGACTGGCATGTCCTAAGGGTTGTGACTTTGAACAATTTTTTTTGCGCTGCATTAAATAAATCCTATTCTATAAAATAATAAAAATTCCTCGTTTCGCATGGATCTGTAACTCCTTCAAGTATTTTTCACACATTGTTGCTATGCGTGCGTATGAGTGTTAGGAAATGTGTTCATGACGATGTTATTGGAAATGACGTGCGTGGAATTTTCCTCGAATTGGTCTAGCGAATAAATGTCATCTAGAGTATAACTCACGATGGTGGAAGACTACCCATCAGAGGAAAAGCAATAAAGACCTGCACGAATGGTTTTCAATGACAAAAAAAAGGAAAACGATGATCAAAAATAAACTTGAAAAAAGTGTAGAAATTTAGGTATGTTGTCATAAACAAATTAAATATATATCTAACGGCTAAAAAATGTTTATTGTTTTATTACCCTCCACCATACTATGGAGGTTATATTAAGTTTGCCATTTCATTAGTTACTCATCGAAATTACCCTTTTATATCCCTAAGGCGTAAATTTCGAATGACTTGTTATAAGATATTAAAATTTTACACAGAGGTGTCTCTAGAGTTTTTAAAAAGTACAAGTCCTTACAACACTCCCAAATAAATGGTATACTAATGATTTAAAAAAAGTCATTCGGGTAGAGATTTTTTTAATATGCAAAATATAACCACATATAACGATACCACTCCATTATCGGTATTTTTAATATTTTAACCACATTTTTCAACGGATTTGTCTAAAAAACGGTATTTGTAGTTCGCAATGGGTTCTAGCTCCGTTATATATATGTCCACGTTTTGGAATAGCCCCTATAGTTATGTTTTATGATTTTGTAATAAAACACATTAAGTTTTATTTTAATATTTTATTAAAAAAGTATTATTTCGGCTAAAGACTTAATATTTAACCGATAAATAATTATACAACTTTCCAATTTGAGATCTCTTTAAGAACTGAACTTTAAACAAACTACATCTATATCTATAAAAGAGGAAAATGTTTGTATCTTTGTTTGTTTGTAATTTATGGACTCGAAAACCGCTGAATAGATTTTCCTGAAAATTTCCATATATACTGCAACGTCGCCTGAAAGTAACATAGGCTATATACATTTTTGAATTTCCACTTGAAACTGGAGATATAGCATCAGAATCGGAGGTACCTCCCAAAAATTTAGATTTTATATGCACATATCTATTGATTGGTTGAAGATACAGTCTCCAAATTTGGAATACGTAACGGAATTTGGAACAAAAATAAGTTTGCCAAATTATATTGTAATCGGTTCAGATATGGATATAGCTCCCATATATATTTTCGACCGATTTCGTTCATTTGATGCCTCAAACACAATATGAATGTTCGATTGCAATGAAATTTGGAATATGTGACGGGATTTAATCCGAAAAAAAAATTGTCAAATTATATTGAAATCGGCGCAGATTTGGATATAGCTATATAGCCATATATATTTTCGGCCGATTTCAAGCATTTGATGCACCAAACACGCTATGTATCCCCAATTTCAATGAAATTTGAAACGTGTGATAGATTTTATCTAAAAAATTGATTTCCCAAATTATATTGAAATCGGTTCAGATTTGGATATAGCTCCCATATACATTTTCGGCCGATTTCATGTATTTGGTGGACCAAACACGATATGTATGTTAGATTCCAAAGAAATTTGAAATATGTAACGGGATTTTGATTAGAAAATAAATTAGACAAATTATATTAAAATCGGTTCAGATTTGGATATAGCTCCCATATATATTTTCCGCCGATTTCACATATTTGATGCACCCAAAGCCAGAGAGACAAAATCTAGCTCCAGAAAAAATTGCCAAATTATATTGAAATCAGTTGAGGTTTGGATATAGCTAACATATATACTTCGGCCGATTTCATATATGTTATGCACCAAACATGATATATATGACCGATACCAATGAAATTCAGCATGTGTGGCGGAATTTGGTTACAATAATAAATGTGACAAATTAATTGGAAATTAGTTAAGATTTGGATATAGCTCCCATATATATTATCGGCCGATTTCACATATTTGACGCACCAATTTCAATGAAATATGAAAGGTGTGTCGGAGTTTGGTGTAAAAGTATTTTTTTTTAAATTATATTTAAATCGGATCAGATTGGGATATGATTTTAATAAGAACCATTGATCCACAACGCCTTAGGCTAACACTAAAAAACAACACAACAATTGATTTGAAATACGCTTATTACGGCGAAGTATGTTGCTATCTCGAGTTCACTAATTGCAATAGAAATGTCACTCAACTTTAAAAGATTGCAGTTCACTGCACGCTTGGTATTTGCTATGAAATAGATAAATCCGAAGGACAAACCCTTCGTGTATGTATGTCATGTTACTGCTTTTCTAATGGTTTTGGTTATTTACGCGTTAAAGTAGTGCAATAATTTTTTTTAATTTTTAAAATTGTTTTTTTAACCAACATATATTCGTAAATAAAATTTTGAATGCATATAAAATCAAAAGGGGTAGCGAGGCGCACCGGGTTCAGCTAGTTGTATTAAATATACCTTTATGAAATTGACAAAACACACCGCGTCTTCACAACGAAATAAATGAATAAATGTCACAAAAATAGGTGGGCGAAACTAAATCTATATACACCTAAGTCTGTTTTTACACGGTCTTTTTGTACACGGTTTTGATATAACACGGTTTGAAAATTGAATATTTTTGAGTTTTGCCTTGTTAAGGCGAAGATCATATGTTTTATGATTTATGTGTTTGTTTTCTCTTTCGAGACGAGCTTAATGATCAGGAATTTGCAGTGAAAAGGAAAGCCAGATAGACACTATCACACACTCACCACTATGCGACGCGTTTCGCCGTTGGTTAAGCGGCTCATCAGGCATATTTGGTGTGGATGATGGCTTACAAGGGCCGTTCTCTGGAAAGTAGTATATATTTCTAACTTATTGCAAATTAGCATATGCGAATTATACACTAGAAACTCTTCCAGGTTCGACTCAAGTTCTATTGGCAGATCTTTTTCACAGCAATGTTTTTTGTTTTTTTTTTGTAGTGATGGATTTTTTGTCCACAACAACTACATTGCTTCCAATGCATACACTTGTTTTAGTGCTGCTTTAGGAAGACGGGTTAATGGCTCTGAACGTAGAGACGGCAACTTCTAGTTGGCTGCACACCGAGGTCCGCGGTTCAAATCCCACAGCCAGGCTCGGCTGAATTTTTGAGTTTTGCCTTGTTAAGGCGAAGATCATATGTTTTATGATTTATGTGTTTGTTTTCTCTTTCGAGACGAGCTTAATGATCAGGAATTTGCAGTGAAAAGGAAAGCCAGATAGACACTATCACACACTCACCACTATGCGACGCGTTTCGCCGTTGGTTAAGCGGCTCATCAGGCATATTTGGTGTGGATGATGGCTTACAAGGGCCGTTCTCTGGAAAGTAGTATATTTCTAACTTATTGCAAATTAGCATATGCGAATTATACACTAGAAACTCTTCCAGGTTCGACTCAAGTTCTATTGGCAGATCTTTTTCACAGCAATGTTTTTTGTTTTTTTTTTTTTTTTTTTTTTTTTTTTTTTCATTAACCCGTCTTCCTAAAGCAGCACTAAAACAAGTGTATGCATTGGAAGCAATGTAGTTGTTGTGGACAAAAAATCCATCACTACAAAAAAAAACAAAAACATTGCTGTGAAAAAGATCTGCCAATAGAACTTGAGTCGAACCTGGAAGAGTTTCTAGTGTATAATTCGCATATGCTAATTTGCAATAAGTTAGAAATATATACTACTTTCCAGAGAACGGCCCTTGTAAGCCATCATCCACACCAAATATGCCTGATGAGCCGCTTAACCAACGGCGAAACGCGTCGCATAGTGGTGAGTGTGTGATAGTGTCTATCTGGCTTTCCTTTTCACTGCAAATTCCTGATCATTAAGCTCGTCTCGAAAGAGAAAACAAACACATAAATCATAAAACATATGATCTTCGCCTTAACAAGGCAAAACTCAAAAATTCAGCCGAGCCTGGCTGTGGGATTTGAACCGCGGACCTCGGTGTGCAGCCAACTAGAAGTTGCCGTCTCTACGTTCAGAGCCATTAACCCGTCTTCCTAAAGCAGCACTAAAACAAGTGTATGCATTGGAAGCGATGTAGTTGTTGTGGACAAAAAATCCATCACTACAAAAAAAAAACAAAAAACATTGCTGTGAAAAAGATCTGCCAATAGAACTTGAGTCGAACCTGGAAGAGTTTCTAGTGTATAATTCGCATATGCTAATTTGCAATAAGTTAGAAATATATACTACTTTCCAGAGAACGGCCCTTGTAAGCCATCATCCACACCAAATATGCCTGATGAGCCGCTTAACCAACGGCGTCTATCTGGCTTTCCTTTTCACTGCAAATTCCTGATCATTAAGCTCGTCTCGAAAGAGAAAACAAACACTTAAATATTTTAAATTTATTTACACGATTTTATTCAATTTTTTGCGAAGTATGTTCATATCACAAAAAAGTATTTATGAAAGAAAAAAGTCTGAAACCATCGATAGTATCGATAATTTGTGAACGCTAGCTTAAAGATTTAAGTGAATTCCCCTTTAGCGCGTACAAACAATTTTTACTGGTCAAAGCAAATGTGAATAGCACTATGTGCATACAATAACATTTACTGGTCAGAGCAATTGCAACGTGTTAATATTTTGTGAACTGTTAATGCAATAAGACGTGTTTGGTAAAGAAAAAAAAAATTCTTGTTTTTCACTAATTTTAATAGGTTTTAGAGATTAGGAACAAATCACACATTTTTTTATAAGATCAATGACTTTTTTACACGGCTTCTTCTGGAACCAATCTACCGTGTAAAACAGACTTAGGTGTACATAAATATACTATCAACTCCCCGCTACTTCGTCGGCGAAAAGGTCACGTTAGTCATGTTAGATTACTTCCACAGATCATGTTAGGCCATTTAGTAGTTTACATTTACAAAATGTCCTGTTTGACAACCTTTTTTTTAAATTAAAACTTCATATATATCGTATCGTATTAAACTTTCAGGCTTTCATGGTATTTAAAAAATTATTTTTTTTTTAGAAAAACCACAGATGTATACCCCCAGCCTTGAGTTATTAACGTGACAGATTTGAACTATATCGACTACATCTTGTACTTTATTTGAGATATGTGTACATTTTCGGAAAATGGAAATATGCGTCAGGTAACAGATATAGCGGACCGAAGTATTCCATTTTCATAGATCATCTAATACAGATAAAATCTATTAGTATGTGCAAGGAAATTTAAAGGAAATCGAACATTCGTATCGAATTTTATGCGAAATCATAAATTCCGACAAATCACATATTCATATCAGAATACTGGTTAAGAGAAATATTTACATATAGCAAGTTGTAAAGAATCGCCGACTTATTTCGCAAGTTATGACAGTTATAATTTGGCAGATGTATATCATCTTCACACCAGATCTTGAGTATATGAAGAGAACCGGTTATTTATTTCGGATTCGTTGCTCATTTTGATTATTCAAAACTTAAGTCCTTTGTGTGGGAGGTACCAGAACGAATGGTCCGATCTCTACCATCTTTATAAAAGATCTTGCGTTTATGAAAATATTGAGATGTGCCAAGTCTGAATGGAATCGAATGTTAATTAAGTGTTCTAAGAGCTTGATGGATATTCAGAACTTCGACCTTTTGTGTGGGAGGTACCAGAAGGAGTGGATCGATATTGTCCATTTTCACACCTGACCTAGAACTGACGTAAATCTCAGGAATTGCAAAGTTGAAACAAAATGTGATTATCAATTCTATATTTTTTGAAAATCTCGATCATTTGTGTGGGAGGTACCAGAAGGAGTGGACCGATATATTCCATCTGACCTTGGGTTAATATAAATATTGGGATGTGTGAAATTTGACTCTTACATCACATTTTATGAGAATTGTAATTATTTAAAATGTTGACCCTTTGTGGGGAGGTACCAGAAGGAGTGGACCGATATTGTCCAGTTTCACGCTTGACCTAATACTGACGCAAATATTAAGATTTGCAAAGTTGGAGCAGAATCGGATTATCGTTTCTCTTTCTCTGCAAAAGCAACAGAGATTTTAGTAACAAATTTCGAGATTACAGCTCTATTCTCTTACACAATACTAAATATAGTGCCATTTAGTACTTTTCGGGCAATTATAGTGTACATTTCCAAAACATCGTCCATATCTCAATTCCAGATACCAACAGAGATTTCAATCATCAATATTGTACTATTTAGTACTTTTTGTACGTGTTTTTCACTCAATATCAAATTTCGAAATTCCTATGACTCTATGACTTCACCCAATACCAAATTTAGTACCATTTAGTACGCTTCGTAATGCATCTGAATCAGGTAATACAAATGTATGGGTGCTGCACTAGTTAGTATTTTAGGAATTACAACCGTGTGGACTTATGTTTAAACACATGTCATTTTATATAAACAGATAGCAAATAGCTCACATATTTACATTTTGTAAAAAAATTAGGGTATAAATCGGTATTTATACAGTTTAATTGGTCGGTAAATTAAAGGTATAAAAAGTTTAAAGGTATAGGTATAAATTCTGAAAAATATCGTTGAGGAGGCTATATGGAAATTTTGGATATTGCAAACCTCTATTTCAAATCGTTGGCTACATCGATTACACTGTAAAGACAGCTGTTTGCTTAAACGTTAAGGGCGAAATG
Organism: Musca domestica; assembly: GCF_030504385.1. Classification (NCBI taxonomy): domain Eukaryota; kingdom Metazoa; phylum Arthropoda; class Insecta; order Diptera; family Muscidae; genus Musca; species Musca domestica. The sequence goes on along the minus strand of NW_026712376.1, from coordinate 3,096,656 downwards.
TTTCCGTAATTATAGCCCACCAATGTGTAAAATGAAATTGCCGCAAAATCATTTGTTGTAGAAAAGCCATCTGAAACCACACGAACTGTACATACGGTACGGTCTATATACACATTAATGGAGTTAATTCCTTTGCCATTTGTCCAGCATCCAATAGGAATATGTACCAGCGAACATGTTGGAGAGAAAAGAAAGGAAAAGTAAAAATTAAAATGAAAATACTTTTGTATTTTTTTTAAATTCGTTCAGATACGTACGCAAGTACGCACACTATAACGTGTACGAAAAGTTCTAAATTTAGTATAGAGTGTGGGGAAAAATCTAGAATTGTAACTATTGGCATAGGAATCAGGGTGAGCGTGCAGCTTTTAGACAATAAGGTGATTTGAAAATACGATATTAATCTATTAATCTATATATATAAAAATCAATTGTTGTTTGTTGGTAACGGAATCAGTTGAAAACGGCTGGACCGATTTGCATAATTTTTTGTAAAAACTTTCGTCATACCCCGAGTTAGGTTTTTAAAGAAAAAAATATAGACCACGCCCACTTTTGCGCCCACAATTTTGATTTATCTAAAATCCTTATATTTCCCAATATAGAGGAGATATCTGTTTGAAAATTATTCCACGAGATACTGTTGACTTTCCATCCCCCTCTAAGTATTTATTTGGGGCTGAGGAACTGTCGTTGTCAGTACTTTTTAATCTATATCTATCTTATATATATAAAAGAATTTTGTGTTAGTTACTACGCTTATAACTTAAGAACCGCTGGACTAATTTTAACGATTCATACAAATTCGGAATTGTCTCCTCTCCGAAAAGGATAATATCCAAAAAAATCGCGTAAAAATGTGATATATTAACATTTTCATTTTGACTTTTGAAATGTACAATAGTAATGTTTTATTTAGCATGATTTTTTTCCATTTTGACTTACTTTTTTCTAATGTACATTTGTAGTGTTTTTATACCCTCAGCCATATGGCTACAGAGGGTATATATCATTTGATACGGTCAAAACGTGCCTAGTCGAAATAACGGTTTTAGACCCTAGGTCTCTTTGGACCAAATCCGTTTCAGAACATTTGGAGTCGATCTAGCGATGTCCGTCCGTCCGTCCGTCCGTCCGTCTGTCTGTCTGTCTGTCTGTCTGGCTGGCTGGTGCGCACGATAACTCTCGAAGGGAGTATCCGATTTGGTCCAAACTTGGTACATCGTAATATTTTTGTCAAACTTAGACCGAGTTCGGAGATGGGCAATATCGGTCCACTCCTTCTGGTACCTCCCCCACAAAAGTTCAAAATTTTCAAAAAATTTAGTTTTTGCACAGAAAGAGAAACGGTAATCCGATTTTGCTCCAACTTTGCAAATCTTAATATTTGCGTCAGTGCTAGGTCAAGTGTGAAAATGGACAACATCGGTCCACTCCATCAAGTACCTCCCCCACAAATGGTCAAAATTTTGAATAATTACATATCTTATAAAATGTGATATAAGAGTCCGATTGTCATCAAATTTCACACATGCCAATATTTATGTTAACCCAAGGTCTGAAGTTAAGATGGAATATATGGGTCCATTCCTTCTGGTACCTCCCCCACAAATGGTCGAAATTTGAAAAAAAAAAAAATATTTTTTGCACAGAAAGAGAAACGATGATCCGATTTTGCTCAAACTTTGCAAATCTTAATATTTGCGTCAGTACTAGGTCAAGTGTAAAAATGGACAAGATCGGTCCACTCCTTCTGGTACCTCCCCCACAAAGGGTCAATATTTTTAATAATTAAAACTCTCACACAATTGATGTAAGAGTCCAATTGTCTTCAAATTTCACACATCCCAATATTTAATGTAACCCAAGGTCTGGTGTTAAGATGGAATATATCGGTCCACTCCTTCTGGTACCTCCCACACAAATGATCGAGATTTTCAAAAAAATATATTTTTTCTGCACAGAAAGAGAAGCGATAATCCGATTTTGTTCCAACTTTGCTAATCCTGATATTTACGTCAGTTCTAGATCAGGTGCAAAAATGGATAATATCGGTCCACTCCATCAAGTACATCCCCCACAAATGGTCGAAATTTTGAATATCCAACAAGCTCTTAAAACACTAACATCCGATTCCATTCAGAATTAGCAGGTCTCAATATTTTTATAAACGCAAGATCTTTTATAATGATGGTAGAAATCGGATCATTCGTTCTGGTACCTCCCACACAAAGGACCTAAGTTTTGAATAATCAAAACAAGGAAAGAATCCGAAATAAACATCCGGTTCTCTTCATATTACACACGTCCCAATATTTCTACTAACTCAAGATCTGGTGTGAAGATGGGATATATCGGTACACTCCTTCTGGTACCTCCCCCACAAAAGATCAACATTTTGAGTATCCACGAAGCTCATAAAACGCAAAATTAACATCCGATTCTATTCAGACTTGAAGCTTCTCAATATTTTCGTCAACACAAGATCTGCCAACTTATAATTGTCATAACTTGGGAAACAAGTCGGTGGTTCTTAACAACTTGCTATATCTAAATATTTCTCTTAACCAGTATTCTGATAGGAATATGTAATTTGTCGGAATTTATGATTTCGCATAAAGTTGGATACGAATGTTCAATTTCCTTCAAATTTTGCACATACCAATATATTTTATCTGTATTAGATGAAGTATGAAAATTGAATACTTCTGTCCGCTATATCTGTTACCTGACGCATATTTCCGAAAATGTGCACCTATCTCATATGAAGTACAAGAATTAGCCGATATAGTCCAAATCTGTCACGTTCATAACTCAAGGCTGGGGGTATACATCTGTCGGCAAAACCGACTGATACTATTTTACTTGTTTATATTTTATTTTTGAATTTGAATATTAATACCAATTTATTTAATTAACTTGATTTCTTGAGAAATGAAATTGATGGCGAGTTACATGGAAGTGTAGTACCGAATTATGTGGTGGCGAAACGGAATAGATGATGTCGAAATAATTTAATGGAATCGAATTTTAAAATAGAAGTACATTCTATTGACAAACTATATAAGGATCTTTAAACATTTGCTGTAAAAATCAGCGAACAAGTTAAAGATTTTTTCAATGTGTTATTCTTCTTTTGTCAATTTTTTTTCAATTTGTTTTATCTAATTGAATTCGGTAAATTTTTTGTGAACAAAATAAAGAATAATTTTTCACTATATACAAATTTTCACGAAAAAATGAAATAAGTGGGAAATACGATATTAACTGACATCTACCTTTCAACTTCAGGGCCAAGATTGCCAACAAACAAAAAATACCGAAAAAGCATTATGGGGCTCATTTCAAAGCGTGGAACTACTTCTTTCCTGTCACAATAATCCGTCCAATGTACATTCAGAAAAATGCCAAATATAAAGGGTGCAAAATAGTAGAGCGAATGGGACCCTTAGTAAGAAAAGGATTTCTATCCTTCCAGAAATTCTTCCCAAACATTCAAGATACCTTAAATCGCTTTTGCAGGTCATGATATCCATCATAACTCACGGATAAGGGTACAACCCGATTTCATATTTATATAACCATCGTATGATTTAAGTTATTTTTGGTGTCTTGGTCACTTTTTTAATATTTTGGCCATTATTTGGCATCTTTGTTTCTAAGGAGGTAGAGAACCTCTTCGCATAAAGTTTGAAATTTTCAGAGTAGGGCCCATTTTGGTCTTGACCACATTCATTAATTGATTTGGCTAAAAATTGTATTTTTGCTACCCTGGGGTAGGGAACCATCATACAGATAATTGCACATAGGAATTTATTTAAGTAATGTCCCCACATTGGAGTATCCCCAAGTCCACTTTCACATCTAATTGGTGGTCGGAAAAGAAAATTTTGTTTTCTATTGAATTTGTAACCCCCAAGAGAATATTAGTTGGGCCACGTTTTGGTATAACCCTTATATAAATGTATCCCTGATTTCAGCTGTGACCGTGGTCTTGGCCACGTTTTTCAACTGATTTGGCCATTATTTGCTGTATTTAGGCTACTTTGTGAGTAGAGAACCATCTTACAGAAAAATGTCAACATACGTAAATATTTTGGTACAATCCCCATATAGTCCCCAGGCCCGCCGATCTATAGTGATGTTTACCGATTGACAGACAACAACGCGGGTATTGTTTAATCGTCATTGAATTTTACTATGAACAAGAACATAGACTTTTTGGGGACTGGGCAATTTGAGGTACTATGGTAATGGGTGTAAAAGCGTAATTAACTTTGACTATTCAGAAATTATTTTCTCCTCCTTCCATAGTTATTTATTTCTATTTAGTCGAATCAATATTTATATTAAAATTTGTTCACCTTTATGAGTTAGATTTGTGAAATATTATGCTATGCAAAATTTGCATTAAAGACAAAAACTACGGGCCAGCAACGCGGACCGGGCCAGCTAGTTATATTATAAATACAAATATACTAAATATGTTATAAGTATAGAAATAGATTTAAAGTTTTGAATGTTGCTATCAGGGTAGCTATGGGTTAGTCGAAAGACATTTTTTTGGAAGTATGTGTTATATAGTGTTCGAAAAGCACTAAAATCAATTGTTTTATACCTTTCACCATACATAGTGTGGAGGGTATATTAAGTTCGTCATTCCGTTTGTAACTCATCGAAATAATCATTTTAGACCCAACAAAGTATATATATTCTTGATCAGCGTAAAATTTAAGACGATTTAGCCCTCTCCGTCCGTCCGTCTGTCCGTCCGTTGCAATCACGCTACAGTCAAAACGAATTAAGATAGGAAGCTCTCTTTTGTCTGCAGGCAGGTCAAGTTCGAAGATGGGCTATATCGGTCCACGATATCGTATAGCCCCCATACAGCGGTACCTCCTATATTCGGTATTTTGATGATTTTATCCACATTTTTTAACGGAATTCTACACAAGGAGATCTTTGTGAGTACTTTACTAGTAAAATTGTACCATGTGGTATTATGTAAACGGATAAAGCTTAAAACTTGAAATTTTGTATGAGAATTAATGTTGGAAAGTCAGATGAAGGTGATTTTGGAAATGAGTACTAAGTTAAGGAACTGTACTAAATGGTACTAAATTTGTAAAAGTTTGGTTTAGGGTGAACGTATGAAGCTAAAATTTTGTATTGGGATCCCTGTTAGTTGGTAGTAGATAAGGAGAAGGTTTTGAAATATATTACAAATGCACGAAAAGTTCTAAATATTACTGCATTTTGTACAATTTACCTTTTGCTACGCAGATAGTGTTGGAGATCTGAAATTTTGTGTTAGGGTCGATCTTAATGTATAGCATGGACATATAGAAATGTGTACTTTAATTGTACCAAAAAGTTGTGAATTTTGTATTGGGAGAAGGATAGAGAAATATTCAGAAACGTGATATTAGCATTGCTGATTCTATATTTGATACTGGGTAAAGGAATAGGGATTGGAATCCAGCTGGTATCTGGAATTAAGATGATGGTGGTTGTGGAGGTGGGGATTGTTTTGGAAATGTGTACTATAGCTTTAAGAATTGTACTTAATAGTACTAAATTTTGTATTGGGTGAAGGAATATAGCTGAAATCCCGATATTTGATATAGATGTGACTGTTGATGCCTGAGGTTAAGATGTGGAGGTGGTTTTGGAATTGGGTACTATAATTTTAAGATAAGTTGTATATTGTATTAAATTTGGTATTGGGGTGTCTGGTCGTATCTGGAATCGGGATATGAAGTTGGTTTTGGAAATGTGTACAATAATTTTAAAAAAAGTTCTAAATAATACTAAATTTGGTATTGAGTGCAGGAATGGAGCTGGAATTCTGAAATTTGGTATTGAAGTTTCTGTTGGTATCTGGGATTGAGATATAGATGTAGTTTTGGGAATGTGTACTGTAATTGTGCGGAAGGTACGAAATATTACTAAATTTGGTATTGGATGAAAGAATAGATAGATATCACTGCTAGTGTAAGTGGTATTCATATGAAGGCAGTTTTAGAAATGTGTACTATAATTGAAAGAAAAGGGCTAAATGGTACTATATTTTATATTTGGTGAAAGGATTGAGCTGGAATCCCGAAATTTGATATTGAGGTCTCTGTTGGTTTCTAGGATTGAGATCTAGTGGTGGTTTGGCACATACGTATTTTAATTGTTCGAAAAGTACTAAACGGTACTAATTTTCTATCACTACGGTGTCTACGGTTGATAGATGTAGATTGTGCATATTGTGCATATGCGTACTAAATGTTATTAAAGTGATTAAGTGCAGAATTTGATATTGAGGTCACAATTCGTTTCTAGGGTTTACATATGGAGACGTTCAAATAGTTATGGACAGAAATATAGCTGTGGATACATTGTGTAATGGGTGTACTGACATCCTTCTCGATAAACTTCAAAATTAAAGTTTTTAAACACATTTTTGTAGAAAAGGTGAACATGTTTCTATTAACGCAATATTTTAGATTGCAAAATGCATATGCATTTATTTTTTTCTTTCCAATGTTATCCGGAAATGTCAAATGTCTTACAACTCCTTTATGATCTAAGAAAAAACTACTTAAATAAAAGCCTAACAATACGTACACCATGATAATGTAAAGTTATAAAAATAACCCACACTTATCTGCCCCCTTACCATAGTATATCAAAAGTCACAAATGTGTCTCTCAATGTACACTGGGTTAACTTTCACATCCATCCGAACCGAAGGCAAACAATGAACATTAAAACTTTGTCCCATAAACGCCACTTAGGTGTATCCTTACATCCTTTTCGAAACTCCCATGGCCTTTGGTTATGCGAACAAATATATTTACGTGGTTAATGTTACCATTATAATGGCTACAAACTGCAAATTTGTAGCGTTATGTCATATTGTACTCGTACTCGTTCGGTCTCTGTTCGTTCACCTTCTGGGGAATGGAATTGCAAATGAACATCAACCAAACAACAACATCCAACTTGGTTTGGCCATGGCCAGACTCTGTGCGACGGCCACAATTCCTCAAAATCTACCATTGATTGTGTTGCCAGTGCTGGGGAAAAACTCATTCATATGTGAACAGGGTAGGGCGTATTTCCTCCAGAAATGATATGCAGTAAATATAATTGGAAAATATGGGATACCAGAGCAGAGCAGAAGAAGCATACAGCAGCTCACACAAACGCATAGCAGTGCGTACTTTCCGATGAATTTAATGTGCTCTTAGTTTCACAGTTGACCAGCAGAATTGTCATTCAGCCATTACGTAAAACGCCAGCTGTCTCGGCAACAGCCTTCAAATTCGGCAACACAAAAAGGACCTGCAATTGTTTTATGCACGACCATTTTTATTCGGACATTCGCGGACATAAAATGCAATCCAATTTGTAATGAGGTTAACATAAATTTGTCTTGTGGCCAAATAATATAGTGTGGAGTTAACATTGTTCGGTCGTTCGTTCGTTGCATATTGTTCGCAATGAAATTCTTTTATTGGCTTATTACGCTCCTAGCCATTGTTGTCGACAATTGGACACATTTTAATTTTTTCACATGAAAATGTAAAACAAAAACAAAAAAAAAATGTATGGTAATGAATACAAATTGCTTCGAATTTTATTCTCAAAAAGGAAAATGTGAAGGAAGATGTGTAAAGTTTTATATCATTTTCGTTGCTTCATTTTCATTTGTTAATCAATTAAAATTTGAGTTTCTGTCATTATATTTGTCAGTAACACTTCAGATTGGTGAAGAAACTATTTGAATGGTATCTAACCCGGCCGATTTTAATGACTTTAGTCAGTTGTTGTGATAACATCTCCCATAGGAGAAACGCGATTCACTTCAATCAGTACAGCTGTTAGGAAAATGTGGGTCTCCTTAACTAGTTTCGTGGACTCCAGTCGTTTGCATGAAATCTATGCGTATGAGTGATATGAAACATGTGTAATTTATGAAATCACTCATAGGTTTTGAAACTGGTCTACTGGTTAATATTGAACTAAATATGCATAGTTGCTCTAGGTGCAACACAAATACTGACCCAAGGCCCCTCTGTATATCCAAATTTAGACTGATCTATATGATTTGCTTTTCTATGACATTTGGCTATACTCGACAACGAAATCGGCAAGAAAAGCCAGAAGTTCGCCTTTTGCGTATTTTGGAGTTCGACTAAAATTCATTTTCAGCGTTTCGGTAAATGAAAATATTGGTATTTTTTTAACAAAAGAAGTGGTCCACTCTACTCGCTGTAATAAACTTTGACCTTTATAACGGCTGCAAAAACAGGAACATTTTTAGGTGTTGGTCTATTTCAAACTCCTATGTATATTGCGGACATCTTTTAAAAATAATAGGCCTCGCCCTTCTGAGCCTAACCCTACCCTTGTGAAAATTTTCGTGAGCATTGGACGATAATTGCAATTTGTATAAAATAATACCAACCTGTGTTGTAAGGTGAAAAAATATTACAAAATATACACCTCAATATTATAAGTCAAATTGGAAAAATCGCATGCGATAAAAATATGAAAAAAATATATATATATCACAAAATACCACAAATTCTACATCAACATCATTGTTGACATCATTTTATGCGATTTCAGATTTTATTCTTTATTCCAAGAGGGCATTCTGAATTGACAAAATTTGTCAAAATCGGTCCAGCCATTCCTGAGACATAAGCATTTTAGGTAACATCCCCTTCCATTGTATATACACATTGTGTATATTCCGCTATATATATACGATATATTTATTATCGGCATCTACGTAACAATCAGAATTGACCTGTTCGTCTATTTGTGTTTTCGCCGGGATTAAACATATTCGCGTTTTAATGGAAAATTTGACTTTTATTTAACACACATGTTATGGTGTATTTCACCCACTAAATATTACCCGATGACCATCCAAGTTGGAAGGCTTCCACCCAGTCCTAAGCTCTAGTCCCATGTTAACTTCCGCTTCGATTGTTTTATAATTGCGACCTGTAGAGCAACTGCAAAATCAGGAAAATTTACAGGTCCATTTCAACCCCTAAATATTACGCGATCATCTTCAAAAGAAATAGGGTTCTATTCAGACCTTAACCCCACCTCCATTTTCAATTTCGTGAGTATCGGTCCATAATTGCGACCTGTAGAGTGATTACAAATTAACATGGACAGACGGACAGACGGACGGACGGACATACAAAGCTCGGCGAGATAGAAAGATCCGTATATACTTTCCTATGTGGGAAATTAATATTTCGAGGTGTTACATAATTTTTGGCCCAATCAAACTTGTAATACCCCCAACACATAGTGTTGTAGGGTATAAATATCACAAAATACCACAAATTCTAGATCAACTTCATTGTTGGCATCATTTTATGCGATTTCAGATTTTATTCTTTATGTCAAGAGGGCATTCTGAATTGACTAAATTTGTCCAAATCGGTCCAGCCATTCTTGAGACACAAGCATTTTAGCTAACATCCCCTTCCTTTGTATATATACCGCAATATATATCCGATATATTTATTATCGGCATCTACGTAAGCGTCAGAATTGACCTGTTCGTCTATTTGTGTTTTTGCCGGCATTAAAAATATTCGCGGTTTAATGGAATATTTTACTTTTATTTAACACAACATTTTGGGCACTTATTTCTGAGCTGTACCTGATATCTGCTACCAAAGATCATTGTTGTGGCGTGCATCTTACGCATGTAAGGGACTTAAAATCGTAATTGGATGAAAAATATATATGGGAGCTATAGCTACATTTGAACCGATTTTCACCAAATTTGATGTACTTGCTGCTAGACTTAATTCGGTCGGATGTGCAAAATTCAGGTAATTTGGACTGATTTTGGCCATTTGGTGCACAATTATCCGAAATCGGTTGAAGATATATATGGGAGCTATATCTAGATTTGGAATTATTTTCACCGATTTCGTCCTTGGGCCAAACAAATATTGTTTGGAATATTTTATCTCAACCAGATAATAAATGCGACCTGCAGTTTGTTCACAAAAATACATGAACTGACGTGTTGACATGCATGATTCTATGAAGATCCTAAAAAGTAACTATGGCTCTATTTCGCTTCCTTCTCCATCTTACAAACACACTCACAAATACTTAATACCCTTACCACTATGTTGTGTAGGGTATACAAATTTACCGCTCAAATATCGAATCTTTATACACTTAGACTTGGCTTTCATCTATGGTAACCAAACTTCCTTCCGGCCGGCTTATTTACGTGTTGGTGTTCAGTTAAAGGCTGTAAATACCTACACCCTGGATTAAGGAATTCTGCCAAATTTCATATGCATACATATTTGCCTAATTAGGTTACATTGAAAATGCTCATCACTCTGTAACTGGTTCATTATGTTTATATCAAAATATTATTTCAATTTAAAATAATTACAAATAATTTCCGTATTTCGAATACATATGTTCATACATATGCAAATACAGGTCTATACAAAATATCAGCTTACATTGAAAATTAGACCCTTTAACATTGTCTAATGTTAGAAAATGACACGATTACAATTTTTATTCGTTAGCCAACAAACCGAAAATTGTCATTCTAGTCACGGAAAAAACTTGCGAATTACTTAATTAAAATTCCACTCCAAGTCACTTTGGCGTGAAATCAAATTACATTTTCAACTATTTGCATACAAATAAATCAGTTAAATTAGGCATGTAACGTATTTATTTTAAAACTCATAAAAATTATTCGTACATCTTCATGTACGGCACACATTTTAGCCATCCATTCTTTCTTTCTTCCATCCTATCCAGCACGCCGAAATCTACAGGGTCGCGGATGCGTGCGTGTTATTTACTCACACTTTGCAAGATTAGAATGCGGCAACATAACCCAAAAAACAATTATCGTTGTACCTTTGCCACATACTTTGTAAATTACGTGAATTATTTGTAATCATGTTTATGGAGAGCAACATCTAGACGAAAAACAAACCAAGAACGAGAAAAAGAGGATACGCTCAACCGCATTCTTTCACAATTAGTACGCCAAAAACACAAAGTAAGTATGTATCTATGGCGTTAAGTAAACAAACACTTTTCCATCCAAAATTCCGCCATATTCATTCATACATACATACATGTTATTAGCCAAGCTTTGGGGTTTCGCGTAGCAAAACGGGGAATTGGGAAAATTTGACATTTGCACAAGAGGAGAACAGTCATTTGTAGGGGCATTATGTTTTTATTTGACAATGTACATAGAAAATATTTGTAGAAACAGCTAGGGAAATATAAATTTCAATAAATGAATTTATTTTAACTTCCGAATCATATTTTTCATTCATTTTAGTATCAGAAGAGTAGTTTATACACAATTTTACCCAAGTTTTAAGTTTTCAATTTTCATTTAAGTTATATCTCAATATGTAATTATAAATCTCTTTTCAATCCCAGAAGTTTGTGCTAAATTAATTATTCGAGTTGACTGGTATTATGAATTTTCGTTGAAAAAGAATACGCCCAGGCAATTTTCAAATTCCCGCTCAGCAAATTTCAAATTCCCTTAAATGGATTTCATACAACTTGCCAAAACTTTCCAACGGAATTGGCAGTCATTTTACAACGCAATGTTGTGAGAGAATTATAAGTTAGATTCTCATGAAATATTAACTGCGCTTAAGGCTAGGTTTAGAATAGAAGTCTAACTGAAATAGGATAATTTGTATCAAAACAGAAATTGTCACTGATTTTGCTGTCATTCTGCAGGTCACAATTATATACCAATCGATGCGATATTTTGAATTTTGGACAGAGAGCGAAAATTTAGCAGGGTCCCATGGCTCTGGTCAAAAAGCAAGATAATATTTTACTTGGGAACGTAGTTTTCTAGAAAATAAGGATTGTCTAATACAATAACGTTATAATGATAACTTCCGGCCTTTATATAAGAATTTAACCCATATTCGAATTAAACACATTTTGGTAATTAACCATTTGGTAAAAAGAATAGGTGGAGAGATGTGGATAATTATACCCTACAACACTTTGTGTAAGTTCGATTGGGCCAAAAATTATGTAACACATCGAAATATTGGTCTCCGACATAGGAAGCTATGTATGGATCTTCCTATCTCGCCGAGCTGAGTCGATCTAGTTATGTATATCGGTCCGTCCGTCTGTCCATTTTAATTTGTAATCAAGCTACAAGTCGCAATTATGGCCCGATCCCCAAGAAATTGGAAATGGAGATTGGGTTAGAGTCAGAATAGAACCCCATTGTTTTTGGAGGTGATCGCAAAATAGTTAGGGTTGAAATGGACCAAAAACAGACAAATTCGTGATTCAGTTGCTCTACAGGCCACAATTATAGACTAATCTGTAAATCTTGATTTCGATTGGAGTTAGAGTTTAGGACTCGGTAGAAGCGTACCAATTTGGATGATCTGTAGATCATATTTAGCGGGTAAAACCTTTTTATACCATACACCACAAGGTGGTCAGGGTATTATGTCTTTGTGCATTTGTTTGTAACAGGCAGAAGGAAACGAGATGGACCCATAGTTCCTTTTGATGATCTGTATAGAATCACATTCTGAGTCGATTTATGCATGTCCGTCCGTCTGTCCGTCCGTCTGTCCGTCCGTCTGTCCGTCCGTCTGTCCGTCCGTCTGTCCGTCTGTCCATGTATTTTTGTAAACAAAGTACAGGCCGCATTTATTGCCCGATTCAGATGAAATTTTGCACAGGTCATTTGCTTGGCCCAGGGACGAACCCTATTGAAATTGGAAATAATCGGTCAAAATTTAGATATAGCTCCCATATATATCTTCGTCCGATTTGCCTTTTATTGTGCACCAAACGTGTAATATCAGCCTGAATTGTATGAAATTTTGCATATATACCCAAATTAGGCCTGAAAATATGTATGCCAAATTTGATCGAAATCGGTTCAGATATAGCTACAGCTCCCATATATACTGTTCATCCGATTTGTTATTTTTGTCCAACGCCGCCGTAATATGCATTCTGCAACAACAATATTTGCGGAAATAAATCAAATGCAGCTCAGAAATACATTTGCTAAATTTTTATCGAGATCGGTTCAGATTTGGATATAGCTCCCATATATAACTTCGTCCGACTTACCTTTTATTGTGCACCAAACGTCTAATATTTGTCCAAATGGGATGGAATTTGGCACTTACGACCGAATTGAGACTAGAAGCTAGTATGTCAAATTTGGTGAAGATCGGTTCAGATATAGCTATAGCTTCCATATATATTATTCATCCGATTTGTTATATTTGTTACCCACAACCGTAATATGCACTCCGTAACAACGATATTCAGGGAAATATATCAAATACAGCTCAGAAATATCTTTGCCAAATTTTATCGAGATCGGTTCAGATTTGGATATAGCTCCCATATATGTCTTTATTCGATTTCGAATTAATTGTGCACCAAATGGACAATACAATTCCGAATTTAAAAGATACAAATGCTTCGGCATATTTAGTCCTTTGAACTTTAAGTTATAATTATAATCATAGCGTGTATGATTGAATTCTGTTATGTGGAGCTCTACTAAATGAGCAAAGTGGTGTAGGGTATCATAAAGTCGGCCCCGCCCGACTTTAAGACTTTCTTTACTGATTTTTTTTTTTTTTTTTTGTTAAAAATTTGAAAATGTCTACTAAACCGTGAATATTTTTTTTTTCACAACTGTCATCAATTCGGAATGGTCTCTTGCCAGAAAAGGATAAAATTTAAGAAAATCACGTATAAATATGCCAATGGTTAAATGTTTTCAATTTTTGTCATATTTTTTTATTACATGCGATTTTTACAATTTTACATACAATTTTGAATTGTATATTTTCTAAAGAGAATAGATCGAGCATTTTGGATGGCAATTGCAATATATTTGGCTGTAAAATGGACCACGACTTTTGTGAATTGTTTTTTTTTTTGAATACATAACATGGCGGTGTGCTTAAATAAGTGTAACATCTGGGCAGGGCTCTATAACACTATTTCAAAATCTTCTAAAATTAATTTGGACATAAGGGGGCTTCCAACCCATTGTGGTGTTGTAGGGTATTACATGGTCGGCTCCGCAGGACTATAGCCTTTGCTTAATTGTTTTTATACCCTCCACCTTGGAAAGGAGGGTATATTAACTTTGTCATTCCGTTTGTAACATCCTTAAATATTCGTCGTAAACCCCATAAAGTATATATATTCATAATCAGCATAAAATTCTAAGTCGATTTAACTATGTCCGTCTATCTGTCTGTCCGTCTGTCCGTCTGTCTGTCTGTTGAAATCACGATACAGCCCACATTATTTGATGTAGAGCGGCAAAATTTAGCAGAACAATTTGTATTGTGTCTAGAATGGTTGGTATTGAAAATCAGATATATCGGTCCACGTTCTGGTATAGTCCCCATATAACGGTACTTCCCAATATTCGGTATTTTGACGATTTTTGACACATTTTTTCAATAATTTCTCTGAAAATTGGTAGTTTTAGATCATAATGGGACCCAGTTCGTATGGCGAGTCTTTGTAATTATAGGTCCACGTTTTGATATAGCCCTCATATGACGGTACCTCCCGATATTCGGTAATTGATGATTTTTGCCACATTTTTTCACGGATTTGTCTGAAAATTGGTATTTGTTGGTCATAATGGGTTCTAACTCCTTTGGCGAAACATTGCATATGTAGGTCCACGATAGCCCCCATATAACGGTACCTCTCGATATTCGGCATTTTAATGGGTTTTGCCACATTTCTTCTAATGTTTCCTTTACCCTAAGGTGGAGGGTATTAAAAGTTTGGTCCCGCCGAACTTAATGTTTTTTACTTGTTCTTACTTGTTTTTTGATAAATGTTCGTCATACCCTAACTTAGGTTTTAAGGTTTAAGAGAAATTAACCACACCCCTTTTTTTAGATTTTTCTAAAACCCTTATATTTGCCACCCTCTGGGACTGGATAAGCCATAAAAGTTAACCAACAAAGGATTTTACCAGGTCTGCAACGCAATCGATGTTAAAATAGTTCTGAGTAGGCTTGAAACTTGCAAGCTACTGGGCTAGACCAAGAGGTCTTAAAGTTAACCTGAAAAAAATAAAATATTTTTTCTTTCACTCAGAAAAGACAACTTGAAGAACGAGTCTTCCTGAATAACACAATCAACATTTCCAATAACGTTAAAGAAAGAAATTTTTTTTAAGAAAATTTGTTAAGGCAACTGAATTTCAAATATAATAGACTTTAACTTTCCGGTCTTCTTTCAACAAACTTTTTAGTCTAGAACACACAACAAGCTTAAGTGTATGTCCACTAGGACATGTGGTGATTGCTTCAGCCCTCTTTTTTAACCTATATTTACCATAAAATGGAGATATCGGTTTGAATGTAGAATTTGTCATTTGAATTTTATATTTTGCAGTTTCTTTTGGGGTACTGACTGAATGAGTAATAATTAAAAAAAAACATAAAGTTCGACCGGACCGATATTTTACTTTTACCTTATATATAAGTATCTGAATTCAAGCGTGTTTCACTTTATACTTCATATACCAGTAAGACCTTTTGCATAATGCATTTAAACTTATCAAAAACCCGTAAAGTGAGTAAGGCCGTTATATGGGGCCGTACGAAAACGGGAACCTCTATAAACAATTTTATACTTCAAGGATTGTCATCTATCAAATCCTCTGAAATACCAAATTTGAAACAATTATGTCGGTAAATGCGACTAGGATTATCAAAATACCGAATATCGGGAGGTACCCTTGTATGGGGGCTATACCAAAACGTGGACCTACAATGTTTTGCCACGAACTAAAACTCATTATACCCCACAAATACAAATTCGTGGGAAAATGTAGGCTATGACTCCAAATTTGCCGCCCATCCGATTAAAGAATGTGGCAATGACTTTATAATTGGGAGAAATATAATATTTTTTATTTGAGCTAAAATAATGTGGCTGGACATTGTGATTAGATCTTTAGGTATTTTAAAAACTCGTCCCCATTTTAGTTATTTTTAGGGGTATCGCTTCACTTTGAACCACCATTATTTTCATTTAACTTTTTCGAATTTCTATTCAATGACCGGTGAATATTTGCATGCCACACACGTACAGGAAACTTGCAAATTAGTTCACACATCTTTATATCTATGTTATTAACTGTTGTGCGTACTCAGCCTTGTTGAGAATACGGTTTTGCGTGTGGGCGTGACTTCAAATATGGTTCGTCTGGCGTTCTATTAAATTTTATTAATGTCCTTTAAAAACTGTAGATAACCCAGCTTCATGGAATATTACAAATTTTAAAGCACCCAAAATAAGTAAAATTCTTTTTTGATATAAAAAGATTTTGTGTGTGTGCTTATGTGTTTCGTTAGACAACTACGGTTAAAAAAAAATATTTTTTTTTTTATATGTTCTTAATAAAATTTGGATTTTGAGAGAACATTCCAAGAATTTTTCAATCATTTTAGGTTTTTATGGAAGAAACGTATTTTTTTCTTAAAAAAAATCAATTACTGACCGTAATATCAGATACAGCCTAGAAATACCTACTCCCAATTTTTTCAAAGACCTAAAATGGTAAAGACTAGACAAAACGCATTCTGAGCAAATGGTTTGTGGCTATACTACCATGAATAACAGCTCATGGCATAGACATGTTAATATAAAAAACACAATTATAGGAAAGAATGACAAATAAAAGTTTGGATAATCCAAAATATTGGTTTCAAAATTCTATTCCATATACCTTCCCAAATAATTGCATATGGCCTTAGCGGTTGAAATTGCTTAACATTTGTAACTATGTTGTTACGATGTCATAACAACAGAGGTCTTTTTCACAGGGTTGCCATATTTTACTCTGTCTTGTCCTATCTTTATAGTTCAAATGATTTGAAATTAAAATAAAACTCATGCTTATTTATAAAATTACCAATCGCAATTTTTATTTGATAATTTTTTTTAAATTTTTATTTTATTTGATATTTATTGTCAATTAACTATTAAATATAATTTCGGGAAGAGAGCCACATTGACTATTGTGCACAAAAATCATTCTGGAGGATCAATTTTCGACCACCTTTTTAAGTATTTGACGGCGTATTTCAAAAATGACACGTTGAACATTGGTTTCCAAAGCGTCAACCGTCTCTGGTTTATTCACGTAATTCAATGACTTCAGGTATCCCCACAGAAAATGTTAGAGTGGCGTCAAATCACACGAACGCGAAGAGAAATTCACTGGACCATATCTCAAAATAGTGTTTTCGTTGAAATGTTCCTTCCATAAGTCCATTGTTTTGCCCGCAGTATGGCACAAAAACTCATTGACCATGATACTGTATTCACGGTAACGCATTCAGCAACATTCCAGCAATCCATAGACCGCAACAAACAGCACACATATCGGCATGCATTGGTAGTTCTTAGACGGCGTGTGGCTTATCTTAGCTCCAAATACGGCAATTTTGCTTGTCGACTTATCCATCCATCCACAAATGCGCGTCATTACTGAAGAGAATTTTGCGGTAAAAAGCGGATCTTCCGCTAATTGATTAATTGCCGAATTTGGTTTTCTCCGATGAGAAAACATTCGTTGTCCAGCAGTTTGTTAACAGACAAAATGATCGTGTTTACTTGCCAAAGAGGTCAGCTGAAAATGTTCACCTTCGCTTGGCCACCAGAGCTCAAGCGCCGGCCATGGTGATGGTGTGGGTCGCAGCTGATGGTTGCTCTCTGCTCGTATTAATTGGCCGTGGCATCAGAATAAATGCCGAATATTATCGCGATAATATTCTTGAGGACAAATTAAAGCCTTGGGCACGCAAACATTTTGGTCGCAGACCTTGGACATTCCAACAGGACTCAGAACCATCGCACTCAGCACGCGCCACCCAAGAATTGTTACGAAATGAGGTTCCTCGCTTCATTTCCAGTGAACAATGGTCACCAAAATCTCCGAATACCAATCCATTGGACTATTGTGTCTGGAGTATTTTGGAAAGCAAGGTTGGCACTAAAAAATACCAAAGTGTCGATCACCTCAAGCAAGCGCTTCGCCGGGAATGGGCCAAAATACCGCAGAGAAACATTCGGGCAGCGTGTGACGTTTCATTGGCCGTTTCAAGGCCATAATTTGTGCCAAAGGTGACCAATTCGGATAAATCTAAACTGATTCTAAAAGTTGATGCCATTTCCGACATTTTTTTGCTTTCATTCAATAAAATTAAAAAAAAAATGTAAAAATTATTGAATTGGTTTCAGTTTTTTATCTCACCCTGTAGGTATAGGGACTATATGATATCGTGTATCTTTAGAGGTATCTTTAGAGGTAAATGTAGCTAAAATCATCAACATACCGAATATAAGGAGGTACCGTTATACGTGGGATATACGATATCATTGACCTATATGGACAATACTCTTCCAGTACTCAGAAGGAACTCCTTGTTTGGATTTTCAGACAGTTTAATTGAAAAAATTGGCTACAATCATCAAAATATCGAACATCGGGGGTAACGTTATATAGGGGCTATACGTTATCGTGGACCGATATAGCACATTTTCGAACTTCACCGGCCGCAGACAGAAGACTTATCTGTGCAAAATTTTAACTTCCTGTCCTTACTCGTTTTGGCTCTAGCGTGTCTACAACAAACGGACAAACGCACGGACAAGACTAAATCGTCTTACGCTAATCAAGAATATATATAATTTCTTAGGTCCTAAATTATTATTTCGATGATATACAAGCGGAATGACGAACTTAAAATACCTTCCATACTTTCTATGGTGGTGCACAGATAACTTGAAATCGGATAAATATATATATGGAAGTTATATCCAAATCTGAACCGATCTCTATGAAATTTGTAAATGTATTTCTGAGCTGTATTTGATAGATATCCCAGGACAAATTCAACAAATCGGATAAACAATATATATTTGAGCTATAGCTATATCTGAACCGATTTCACCAAATTTGACATACTTGTTTCTAGACTCAATTTCATCGTAAGTGCAAGTTCCATCCTATTGGGGCTAATATTACATATTTGGTGCACAATAAAAGGAAATCGGAAAGATATAAATGGGAGCTATATGTAATTTTGACTGATTATCTCCAATTTCAATAGGGTTCGACCTTGGGTCAAACAAAAGAATTGTGCAAAATTTCATCTGTATCGGGCAATAAATGCGACCTGTACTTTGTTTACAAAAATACATGGACAGACGGACGGACATAAATCAACTCAGAATGAGATGCAATGCAGATCATCAGTAGGAACTATGGGTCTATCTCGTTTCCTTTTGCCTGTTACAAACAAATGCACAAAGACATAATACCCTGACCACCTCGTGGTGTAGAGTATAATACATACTGAAAATTTAATGGAAATCGATTCAGATTAAGATATAGCTCCCATATATAATTTTATCCCCTCTAAAATCTACTACACATTCTATACTAATCATAATTGGAATGATTCACTTCTGCCAAACATATATTAGTTAAGCTTTGCTAAATATGCACAGTGAAAAAATTGAAACGCGTTTTTCTCAAATGGCTATGCAGCACTTAAGCATGTTGCAGACGAGATATTGGAATATTTTAATAAGTTTTATGTTTTTTTTTTTTTTTCACTTGCATGTATATGAAAAAACGTATACGTTTGTAAACAATGTTCAAAGTAATTATTAAAACGTTTTCATTCAATCGATGCTTGTATTAGCATTGCCATTGGATATGCAAAAGTGGTACAACTCCGTGGTCGTGTCTGTGTTCGTAACCACGTTCGCGTGTATGTTTGTACAATGTTCACGCAATACGAAAGTGTGAAAGTAGCTCAAGTATGTGAAAATAGCAACGTCGTGAAAACACACACACACACACCCTTGATGTTTGTGTAACAGCCACTTCACATAAAGTGCAACACATGACAATTTTACATTTCAACACTTCCCCATGCATACAACATAGCCAAATCGCAACGGCTGTGAATTTGCTTAAAATTCGAAGGCAATTAAAGTACATTTGGATAATTTCTCCATTTCCCACTGTAGGAAGGTATATTGATATTTCATATTTGAAAAAAAAAAAATGCGTAAAAATTCCTACTGTTTCAATCATTTTCATTGAAATAAATATATTTTCTTTTTAATTATACAATACAACACTATATGTTGGGGGTATTATAAGTTTGATTGGGCCAAAAATTATGTAACACCTCGAAATATTGATTTCCCACATAGGAAAGTATTAATGGATCTTCCTATCTCGCCGAGCTGAGTTGATCTAACTATGTATGTCCGTCCGTATGCCCGTCTATCCGTCTGTCCACGTTAATTTGTAATCACTCTACAGGTCGCAATTATGGCCCGATCTTCACGAAATTTAGAATGTAGGTGGGGTTAAGGTCAGAATAGAACCCTATTTCTTTTGGAGATGATCGCATAATATTTAGGGGCTGAAATGGATTTTGCAGTTGCTCTACAGGTCACAATCATAGACCAATCGAAGTGAAAGTTAGCATGGGGTTAGAGCTTTGGGCTGGGCAGAAGCCTTCCAATTTTGATGGTCATCGGATAATATTTAGTGGTTGAAATAGACCGTAGCATTTGTGTTAAATAAAAGTCAAATTTTCCATTAAACCGCGAATATTTTTAATGCCGGCGAAATCACAAATGGACGAACAGGTCAATTCTGACCGTAACGTAGCTGCCGATGGTAAAAATATCGGATATATATAGCGAAGGGGATGTTGGCTAGAATGCTTATATCTCCAGAATGGCTGGAGCGATTTTGACAAATTTTGTCAATTCAAAATGCCGCTTGGCATAAAAGAATAAAATGTAAAAAAGTTGCATAAAAATATGCCAAAAATGATGCTAATATAGATTTTGTAGTATTGTGTGACATTTTTTTATTTTTTCATATTTTTTATCGCATGCGATTTTTTCAATTTGACTTATAATATTGAAGTATATATTTTGAAATATTTTTCCACCTTACAAAACAGGTTGGGGTTATTATATACAGATTGCAATTATCGTTCGATCCTCACGAAAATTTTCACGAGGGCTAGGCCTATTGTTTTAAAGATGTCAGCAATATATTTAGGGGTTTAAATGGACCAAAAACAGAAACAAATTCCTGATCGCACAATTGAAGCCAATCGACACGTCTGAGAATAGAGATAAGGACAGGGGAGAATTCTAGAATTTTGGATGACCATTGGATTATATTTAGCTGTAAAATAGACCACCACATCTAACAGCACGACGGTGTGCGTAAATATTGGGCAAATGTCCCTGTTCAAAATGCTAAGGGTAATGTCTGGATAATGCTCTATGACATAATTTCAAAGCGAAATCTTCCAAAATGGATGTGGACATAAAGGGGCTTCTAACATATTGTAGTGTTGTAGGGTATCACATGATCGGCCCCGCACGGCTATAGTAGTTCCACGTCTGCATTTAGCCCACATATAACAAATTCAAAAGAAGTAAACCATTTGGAACGAATTTGGAAATTTTCAAAACATAAAGTCCGTTAAAAGTTTGTTACAATCTTAAAATACCAAATATAGTCGTTATATTGGGGTCTATACGACATGGATCTTCATAAGCAATGTTTGTCATAAGCCAGTACCATATTCAAATTCGAAACGTGAAATAAACGGTGAATAATGTCGCTAAAATCATCAAAATACCGTATATAGGAAGGTACCGTTATATCGACCTGGACCAGCATAGACAATTCTTTGTCGCAGGCTGTAGTATCCATTACGAACTTCAAATACGACATCTCAAACAATTTCATTGAGTATTGTACCTAAAATCGTCAAAATACCGAATATAGGGAGTTACTGATATATGGGCCATACGAAGACCTATACCTGCAGTGACAATTTTCTGTCACAGATTGTAGTTCCCATTACGAACTTCAAATATTAAATTTGAAACAATTCCGGTGAATAATGTCGCTACAGTCATTCAAATACCGAACATAGGTAGGTATCGTTATATGGGGGCTATACGAAGACATGGACCTGCATAGACAATTTTCCCTCTTAGGATGTAACATCCATTTGGAACTTCAAATACCAAGTTTGAAACAATTCCGGTGAATAATGGTACATTTACGAACTTAACCTGCCTACTGGCAAAATAAACATGTGTGCCAAATTGTAGTCTTCTATTTTAATTCGTTCGAAAGATAGCGTGATTACAACAGACAGACAGGCAGACGGACATCGCTAAATCGACTTAGAATTTTACGCTGATCAAGAATATATATAGTTTGTTGGGTCTGGACTTGAGTATTTCGAGGAGTTAGAAAGGGAATGACAATGTTAATATACCCTCCATAGTATGGTGGAGGTTATAAAAAAACTACATATAAGGTCCACGATGTCGTATATTCCCTATATAACGGTACCGCACGATATTCGATATTTTGATGATTTTTGCCACATTTTTCAATGGAATTGTCTGAAAATTCACACAATGAATTCCTTCTGAGATGTTACCCTCTAGAAGAGAACTGTTTATATAGGTTCACGATATCGTATAGCCACGATATCAACGATATCGTATAGCCCCCATATTCGCTTTTTGTATAATTTTAGCTAAATGTTTACTGGAATTGTTTCAAATTTCGAGTTTAAAGTTCGTAATGGGTATTACAGCCTAAAAAATTACAACAAGATTGCTTATGCCGGTCCACATCTTCGTATAGCCCCCATATAACGATACCTCATGATATTCGGTATTTTGACGATTTTAAGAACATTATTCACTGCAATTGTTTCAAATGTCGTGTTTGAAGCTCGAAATGGGTACTACAACTATGACAGAAAATTATCTATGTGGGTCCACGACTTCACATAATCCACATATTACGTCATCTCATTTTATTTATTATTTTGATTATATTAGAGATATTTATACACCGGAATTGTTTCAAATTTTGTATTTAAAATTCGTAATGTGCACTACAGCCTATGACAAAAAATTGTATATGCAGCACCACGTCTTCGAATAGCCCCCATATAACGGTTTCTATTTGAGCGATATTTTTTTGATGGATTTTCTTTTTTGGAAATTTTTCGAGATCCTTCGAAATGGTATTAAAAGATCGGCCTGCCGAACTTAGCTGCCAAATATTGTACCAAATATTGTACCTTTTAGTACAGCTTTTACGCATAGAGCACATATTCTAACCATTTCTTCTTATAACAATCCAACTTCCCATATTTGGAGGAGGATATATAAAGCTTGTCATATCGTATGTAACAACTCGAACTGTCCATATAGGTACAAGTTTTGACATAGCACCCGTATACTTGTACCCCCAAAAATTCGGTATTTTGATTATTTGTGCACTTTGCACCGGAATTGGTTCCAATTTGGTACGTGTGGTTCTTAATTGGTGCAACCTCCTATGACAGAAATTTGCCTGTGCAGAATAACATCTTCGCATGTCTCTAGGTGGATTTTTCAACGGAATTATTTCAAACTTTGTGTTTGGAGTAATAGACACCAATTTCTCAGGCAGTTAATTGGCTTTAGATGTAAATGTTTTTGTATATCTCAAACTAACTGTAGTATATATATAAATATATTCTGAATTATAGCTCAATTCGTTAATATAATGACAAAAAGTACCACGTTTTATGCATTTTGATACTGTTAGTACACTTATTCTATACGCCACCAGCGAACATCATTCCAAGTTTCAGAATTCTAGCTCTATCCGTTTGCCCAATACAATTTAAAAATTTCTAGCAGCATTAAGTACTTTACGTACACTTATAGTACACATTTCAAAAAAACTCAACCTTATCGGACCCCTACATACCAATATTAACCCACACGGAACATTTCAAGATTGTAGCTCTAGCCAGGGAACAACTAACACATTGCTACTTATTATATCCTCCACCATAGTATGGAGGGTATATTAAGTTTGTCGTTCCGTTTGTAACACCTCGAAATATACATTTTAGACCACACAAAGTAAATATATTCTTAATTAGCATAAAATTCTATGTCGATCAGTCTGTCGGTCTGCGAAAATCACTCTAGCTTCCGAACGAAATGAAGAAGGTTGATAAACTTTTACTCAAATGTGTATTATGTCTGCAGAACTTTTGGTATTGAAAATGGGTCATGTAGGTCCACGTTTTGATATAGCCCCCATATAATGGTACCTCCCTATTTTCGGTATTTGGTGATTTGAGCGACATTATTCACAGGAAATGTTTTAAATTTGTTGTTTGAAGTTCATAATGGGTACTACAGCCTATGACAGAAAATTGTCTGTGCAAGTCCACGTTTTCGTAATGAATACTCCAGCCTAAGACAAGAAATTGTCTGTGCAGGTCCACGTCTTTGTATAGCCCCTATATATCGGTACCCCCGATATTCAGTATTTCGATGATTTTAGCGACATTATTCACGGGAATTCTTTCAAATTTATTGTTTGAAGTTCGTAATGAATACTACAGCCAAAGACAGAAAAATGTCTGTAACTTTGTCATTCCGTTTGTAACTCCTCGAAATATTCATAATATCAAAAATCCTACAAAGTATATATATTCTGGATCAGCGTGTAATTCTAAGACGATCTAGCAATGTCCGCCTGTCAGTCTGTGTGTTGTATCTTTTAAGCGAATTGAGATATTAGGCTAAAATTTTGCATACATGCATACTTTATCAGTAGGCAGGTTAAGTTCGTAAATGGGCCATGTCGGTCCACGTTTTCGTATAGCACCCAATATTCGGTATTTTGATGATTTCAGCAATATTATTCACCGGAATCCTTTCAAATTTCGTATTTGGAGTTCGTAATGAGTACTAAAGCCTATGACTAAAATTTTTGTATGCAGGTTCAAGTCCTCGTATAGCCCCCATATAACGGTACTTATGTTTGGTATTTTGATGATCTCAGCAACATTATTCTCCGGAATCGTTTCAAATTTGGTATTTGAAGTTCGCAATGAGTACTACAGCCTATGACAGAAATTTTTGTATGCAGGCCCAAGTCCTCGTATAGCCCTTATATAACGGTACCTCCCGATAGTCGGTATTTTGACGATTTCAGCAACATTATTCTCCGGAATCGTTTCAAATTTCGTATTTGAAGTTCGTAATGAGTACTACAGCCTATGACAGAAATTTTTGTATGCAGGCCCAAGTCCTCGTATAGCCCTTATATAACGGTACCTCCCGATAGTCGGTATTTTGACGATTTCAGTAACATTATTTACCGGAATCGTTTCAAATTTCGTACTGTAAGTTCGTAATGGGCACTGCAGCCTATGACAAAAAATTTCGTATGCAGGTCCACGTCTTCGTATAGTCCCCATATAACGGTTTTCTTTTAAGAGGTAGTTTTCGGATTTTTTTTTTTTTTTGAAATTTTTCAATTTCCTTTGAAATGGTGGAAGGTATTAAAAGCTCGGCCCGGCCGAACTCAGCTTCTTTTTTACTTTTTTTTTGAAAATTGCCAAATTCGTTCCAAATGGTGTTGGGTACTTTAAGATCGGTCCGGCCGAACTTTCAGATTTTTTTACTTGTGTTTATATAGAGATAGTGGATGCAAAAGTGGACATGACAATTTTATCTTTCACAAAAAACTTAAATTGGATTACTACGAATATTTAAAAAAAGAATTAACCAATCGATGTAGTCGTTTTCCGATTTCAGGTAAATCAGAAAATGTGGACGTGGTCAAATTTTCTTTCCATAAAATACTAAGTTTATGAAGGTGTTCCAAATATGTCGAGCTGTTTTGAAGTGACGCAATCAGCAACGAACTAATTTTATATTTATAGATATAGATTTGAGTAAAGTAAATCATTCATACGATAATTGTTGTAGAATTCGTACGAGTATTACAGTTTTAGTGCAGTTTCATTTTAAGCCGGTTGAAGCATGTTTATTAGGGCTGTATCTTAATCTGAATCGTATGCCACAAAATTTGATAGAGGAGCTTTTACTCTACCTGTGATGTTTCATAACAAATATCATTGCTATGACTTTTGGGATGGGAACTAATACAATTTGGTCCAATTTTGCAGTCTTAAATCCGCAACTCGCAACTTCTCCGCATGATCCAAAATTTAACCTAATTAAACGAACATTGCATAATTCACAAGGAAATATAAATAGAGCTGGTTTATTCGAAGCTTCATTTTCATATTCTGTTCCACACATATATAAACGGTCCGTTTTAACATCATCAAAAATTTATGCAATCTAAATATATTACTTTAATTACCTTACCCTACTAATGTTTATATATCGCAATAAAGGCATATTTTTTGTTAATTTAGTTCGACATTAAGTTCAAATAAATTTACCATTTCGTGTTAAATGCATTAATTAATAACTTTTAATGAACAAATTTCTACTCATAAACAGTAAAAATTTAAATAAACTTTACTTTGCATTAATGCAAATTAAAAACAAACAAATGATAAAAAAAAAAAAAAATTTTCAATTTCATCGTTTTGGTGTTGTTCATTGCAAAAAATTAACAAATTAACGCCTTTAAAATATGAAACCGCAAAACTACAATTAAAAGCCAAATGCAAAAAGTGCATGTATGCACCACATACAGTGGCTCACAAATGTGTTGTGTGGTGAGACCATAGCAGTAGGATTAATAATATTACTATGGATAATGCGCAGAAATTAAAAAGAAAAACAATTGAAAAAAAGGTTATAAATATTTGAGCTTCCACTGCCTATTACAAGTTAAATTTTGGAGAGAACTCTGAAAAAATTTACAGAAACAATTAGCAAGGGAAGAACTAAAGATGGACGGGACGAGTTTGTGCCGTAATTATACATTTGGTGCATAAAAAGAATAAAATCGGAAGAAGATATAAATGGGTGCTATATTCCAATTTGAACCGATCTAACGTCTTGCACCGAGTATAACTTTTATGGAGTACTTATTACGGCTTTATCAAATCGGATAAAGTATGTTGGTAGCAATATCCTTACCGATTTTAACCAAATATGAACTACTTGTTTGCTGTATAAAAATACAAATCGGAAACGAGTTAATGCACTTTTAGCAGAGTTCGATCATGGGCCAAAAAATGTCTCAGTCAGCTAATAAATTATTTTATTACAAAAAAATATGAACAGAGAGACAGACAGCGAATAGAAGGACATGTATAAGTCAGTTTAGAATGTGATCAATGCACATCACCAAAAGAAACTATGGCGCTATTTTACAGATAAAAGCAGGATAAAAATATGGTCAACCGGAGCCGTACTGGGTTACTTCTGCGTAAAATTTTAAGACGATCCGTCTGTCTGTTGTAATCATGCTAGACTAAAAACAAATTAAAACTATTATTCGGTATTTTGATGATATTAGCCACATTTTAATGGAATTATCTGAACTTCTACACAAGAAGTTATTTACCGCCTGGAAGAGATTTTCCAATATAGGTCCACCGTATCGTATCTTCATTTTCCTTTTTTGGTTTGTAGATGAATATTTTTTTAGTTAAATTTTTTATTGTTCACCTTAAATTGCTTGTTAATCGTTATTATGCCTCTTTTGATTTATTATACCCTACACCACAAGGTGGTCAGTGTATTATGTCTTTGTGCATTTGTTTGTAACAGGCAATAGGAAACGAGTTAGATCCATAGTTCCTTTTGATGATCTGCATAGAATCACATTCTTAGTCGATTTATGCATGTCCGTCCGTCTGTCTGTCCGTCCTTCCGTATGTCCATGTCTTTTTCTAAACAAACTACAGGTCGCATTTATTGCCCGATTCTGATGAAATTTTGCACAAATAATTTCTTTGGCCCAAGGACGAACCTTATTGAAATTGGAGATAATCGGTCAAAATTTAGCTATAGCTCCCATATATATTATCGTCAAATTTGCCTTATATTGTGCACCAAACGTGTAATATCAGCCCAAATAGTATGGAAATAGATTTTGCACGTACGAGCAGATTGGACCTGAAAATAGGTATGCCAAATTTGATAGAAATCGGTTCTGATATAGATATAGCTCCCATATATATATTTTTCATCTGATTTGTTCTTTTTGTCCCCCGCTGCCGTAATATACATTCTGTAACAAAGATATTTCGGGAAATATATCAAATATAACTCAGAAATACCCTTGCTAAATTTTATCGATATCGGTTAATATTTGGATATAGCTCCCATATTTATCTTCGTCCGATTTGCATTTTATTGTGCACCAAACATGTATCATTAGTCGAAATGGAATGGAATTTGGTACTTACGACCAAATTGAGTCTAGAAACCAGTATGTCAAATTAGGTGGAAATCGATTCAGAAATAGCTATGGTCCCATTTTTCCATTTTGACTTACTTTTTTCTAATGTACATTTGTAGTGTTTTTTATATTTTATTTTTGAATTCGAATATTAATACCAATTTATTTAATTGACTTGATTTCTTGAGAACTGAAATTGATGGCTGGTGTAGTACCGATTTATGTGGTGGCAAAACGGAATAGATGATACCGAAATAATTTAATGCGGTCACACCAAAGTTAAAAGATAATTACTTTTTCAAAATCGTTAAAAAAATCACGAAAAAAGAGATCTCACTGCAACAATTCTCAAAACGGGAAAATATCGAAAAAAAATTTCCAATGGAATTGAATTTTAAAATAAAAGTACATTCTATTGACAAACTTTGTAAGGATCTTTAAACAGTTGCTGTAAAAAAATCAGCGAACAAATTGAAGATTTTTTCAATTTGTTATTCTTCTTTTGTCATTTTTTTCAATTTGTAATATCATATTGAATTCAGTGGATTTTTTGTGAACAAAATAAAGAATAATTCTTCACTTTATACAATTTTTCACCGAAAAAATGAAATAAGTGCGAAATACGATGGTAACTGACATCTACCTTTCAACTCCAGAGCCTACATCGTGCTTCAGCGCAGACATTTAAACAAACAAAAATGACCGAAAAAGAGTAATGGGGCTTATTTCAAAGCGTGGCACTACTTCTTTCATGTGACAATAATGCGTCCAATGAGAGCTCAAAATGCAAAAATTTTTGGGAGTACAATCAGTAAAATACCAAATATAAAGGGTGCAAAATAGTAGAGCGAATGGGACATTTAGTAAGAAAAGGATTTCTATCCTTCCAAAAATTCTTCCTGAACATTTAAGATACCTTAAATCGCTTTTGCAGGTCATGATATCGATCATAAATTATCATCGTATGATTTAAGCCATTTTTGGAGTCTTTGCCACTTTCTTCTATTTTTGGCCCTCATTTGGCATCTTTGTTTCTAAGGGGGTAGAGAACCTCTTCGCATAAAATTTTCGGAGTAGGGCCCATATTGGTCTTGACGACTAAAAAATTGTATTTATGCTACCTGGGGTAAGGAACCATCGTACAGATAATTGCCACATATAAATATATTCATGTAAAGTCCCCACATTGGAGTATCCTCAAGTCCACTTTCACATCTAATGTGTGGCCAGAAAAGAAAAATTTGTATTCTATTGAATTTGTAACCCCCAAGAGAATATTGGTTGGGAACGTAGATTTGGGATATACATCTGTATGAAATAAATTGTGAAAACATGAACAAATTGCAAATATAAGAAAGTAGCACGGGACCGAATATGATGAAAAATATGGACTTTATGGGGTCTCCAATTTACAATTTAAATGACAAATAAAATTAGTTCTAATATTACGGTAATGGGTGTAAAATAGTAATTATATTTGACTATTCTGAAATCAGTCTGACCTGCTATATTTTCGATTTGGTCTCTATTTGTCATCTTGGATTATAAGGGGTGAAGAAAGTTTTCAATGTAGGTCGATGTTTCGCATTTTACCATATTTCAAAGGATTTGGCTAAAAATGTGTATTTGGTGGTGAAAATCTTACACAAAAATTTCAACATATCTACAAATTTTAGAATTTTCTACATGTAATAGTACCCCCTCAAGTCCACCTTTTGGCAGACAAACAGACCGACATGGTTAGGGAGACTTATGAGGACTCTAATGCACAATCTGAGGTGCTAATGGGTTTAAAAAAGTAATTAACTTTGCCTATTCTTAAATCAATTAGCCCTAAATTATGAGTTGTACAAGTACAGTAAATTCCAAACTACTGCTCATTTGACGAAAAAATAAAAACTAATCGACCAGTACGTGAACATTTATAACATTCATATCTTTGAAATATTATGCTTTGACAAATATGCATAATAGACAAAAACTACGAGCCTGCAACGCGGACGGGGCCAGCTAGTATATATATATATATATATATATATATATATATATATATATATATATATATATATATATATATGTATATATGTATATATATATATATATATATATATATATATATATATATATATCTATATCTATAAAAGAGGAAAATGTTTGTACGTTTGTTTGTTTGTTTGTAATTTATGGACTCGAAAACTGCTGAATAGATTTTTCTGAAAATTTCCATATATACTGCAACATCGCCTGAAAGTAACATAGGCTATATACATTTTTGAATTTCCACTTGGAACTGGAGATATAGCATCAGAATCGGAGGTACCTCCCAAAAATTTAGATTTTATATGCACATATCTATTGATTGGTTGAAGATACAGTCTCCAAATTTGGAATACGTAACGGAATTTGGAACATAAATAAGTTTGTCAAAATATATTGTAATCGGTTCAGATTTAGATATAGTTCCCATATATATTTTCGACCGATTTCGTTCATTTGATGCCTCAAACACAATATGAATGTTCGATTCCAATGAAATTTGGAATGTGTGACGGGATTTAATCCGAAAATAAATTTGTCAAATTATATTGAAATCGGTTCAGATTTGGATATAGCTCCCATATATATTTTCGGGCCGATTTCAAGCATTTGATGCACCAAACACGCTATGTATACCCAATTTCAATGAAATTTGAAACGTGTGATAGATTTTATCTAAAAAATTGATTTCCCAAATTATATTGAAATCGGTTCAGATTTGGATTTAGCTCCCATATACATTTTCGGCCGATTTCATGTATTTGGTGGACCAAACACGATATGTATTTCCAATTGTAATGACATTTAAAATAAGTAACGGAATTGGGAGCCAAAATGAATTTGTCAAATTAAATTGAAATCGGTTCAGATTTGGATATAGCTCCCATATATATTTTCGACCGATTTCATGTATTTGATGCACCAAACACGCTATGTATCTCTAATTTCAATGAAATTTGGAATGTGTAGCGGAAATTAAAACAAATATACATTTGTCAAATTATATTAAAATCGGTTCAGATTTGGATATAGCTCTCATATATATTTTCGACCGATTTCATG
Organism: Musca domestica; assembly: GCF_030504385.1. Taxonomy (NCBI): domain Eukaryota; kingdom Metazoa; phylum Arthropoda; class Insecta; order Diptera; family Muscidae; genus Musca; species Musca domestica. Next base: position 3,065,200 of record NW_026712376.1, on the reverse strand, counting down.
TACTTTATGCACCATACACGATATGTATGTTCGATTCCAAAGAAATTTGGAATATGTAACGGGATTTTGATTAGAAAATAAATTAGTCAAATTATATTAAAATCGGTTCAGATTTGGATATAGCTCCAAATATATATTCTCCGCCGATTTCACATATTTGATGCACAAAACACGATACGTATTTCCGATTCCAACGAAATTCGGCATGAGTGGCTAAATTTGGTACAAAATAAATTTGAAAATTATATACAAATACGCTCAGATGTGATTATAGCTCCCATATATATACTCAGCCGATTTCACATATTTGATGCACCCAAAGCGAGAAAGACAAAATCTGGCACAAGCAAAAATTGCCAAATTATATTGAAATCAGTTGAGGTTTGGATATAGCTTACATATATATTTCGGCAGATTTCATACATATTATGCACCAAACACGATATATATGACCGATTCCAATGAAATTCAGAATGTGTGGCGGAATTTGGTTATAATAATAAATGTGATGATGTCGAAATTAGTTAAGATTTGGATATAGCTCCCATATATATTCTCGGCCGATTTCACATATTTGACGCACCAATTTCAATGAAATATTAAAGGTGTGGCGGAGTTTGGTGTAAAAGTAATTTTTTTTAAATTATATTTAAATCGGATCAGATTGGGATATGATTTTAATAAGAACCATTGACCCACAACGCCTTAGGCTAACACTAAAAAAGAACACAACAATTTATTTGAAATACGCTTATTACGGCGAAGTATGTTGCTATCTCGAATTCACTAATTGCAATAGAAATGCCACTCTACTTAAAAAAAAAAAAACAGTTTCCTGCAGGCTTGGTATTTGCTATGAAATAAATAAATCCAAAGGACAAACCCTTCGTGTATGCATGTCATGTTACTGCCTTTGTAATGATTTTGTTTATTAACGCATTAAATTAGTGCAATATTTTTTTTAATTTTTTTAAATTTGTTTTTCTTTATCCAACATATATTGGTAAATAAAATTTTGAATGCATATAAAATCAAAAGGGGTAGCGAAGCGCACCGGGTTCAGCTAGTATATATATATATATATATATATAATATATATATATATATATATATATATATATATATATATATATATATATATATACATATATATATATATATATATATATATATATATATATATATATATATATATATATATATCTATAATATATATATATATATATATATATATATATATATATATATATTCGATTTCAAGTTACTTGTGCACCAAATGGGTAATACAAGCCCGAATTAAATATGCACAAATGCCTCGGCAATTTTAGTAGAAATCGTTTCAGAGGAGGATATTACTCTCATGTATTAGCCTTTGGCCTTTAAATTATTACTATAATCATAGTTGGTATGATTTAATTCTTACAAATTCCCCATAAAAACTTTCATTTGTTATGTCAAACTCTAGTCGAAACAAAGTCGGCCCCGTCCGACTTTAAGGCTTTCTTTACTGGTTTTTATTATTGAATGCACTTTTATGCAAATTTCGGTATTTCATTTTTGAACAAGCGTAAATTGTTGTCCATTTATAAATTTTCTTTTCAGAACTATAGTAGCTCGAAGAAGGATCTTGTAACAAATAAGTAATCGATCATTTTTGAATTTTTTATGTCACAATTGTGGAATCGGGTAACACATGGATCTCTCAGTGATTATGTAGTCTCTACCCAACTCATATGCATAACTGTAAATTTTAAATTATAATCCTCAACAAAATTAATTTTAATAATTGTATTTGAAACTAGATGTTTAAAAAATTGCATCCCCTATTTTTATTGAGCCACTGCACAAGGTGCGAGTAACAGTTTTTTTGTATTCCTCATTTCCTATTGTGGTCTTTGGTTGACATTGGTATTTATTTTCCACATCGGTGATTTCAGGTACATATGCATGTGTGCCTTAAAGTTCGTTCACAAAAACGTGTTCATTATGGAAACACAAAATTAATTATTACTTGGAAAAAAAAAATAATAATATTATGTCCGACTGAAACCGACTCTTTTTATAAACTGTTCGATGAAAAATAAGTTTGTTTTTTTTTCGAAAAAATCGTGGGGCAAAAGAAAAATACAACTGGTACCGTGATATGTTGGCTATAGGCAGACGAAAACATATAAAACAATTAAAAAAGCGGACCGGTCGAACTTTGAATACCCTTCACCATTTGGAAAGAATTTGGCAATTCTCAAAAAATAAAATCTGCTAAAAATTCTATTAAAATCTTAAAAATACCGAATGTAACTGTTATATTAGGACTTATACGACGACATGGACCTGCATAGGTAACTTTTGTCATAAGCCATTGGAATATTCAAATGCGAAATTTAAAAAATCAGTAAATAATATCGCTAAAATCATCAAAATTCCGAATATCGGGAGGTACCCTCATATGGGAGGCTATACGAAGACGTGGACCTGAACATACAATTTTCTGTCTTAGGCTGTAGTATTCACTACGAACTTCAAACACCAAATTTGAAAAAATTCCGGTGAATAATGTCGCTAAAATCATCAAAATACCTAATATCGGGAGGAACCTTTATATGGGAAGACGTGAATCTGCACAGACAATTTTCTGTCTTAGGCTGTAGAATTCATTACGAACATCATATACCAAATCATCAAAATACCGAATAAAGGGAGGTACCATGGGGGTTATAAAACGTGGACCTGCACAGATAATTTTCTCTCTTAGGCTGTAGTATCCATTTCGAACTTCAAATACCAAATTTGAAACAATTCTGGTAAATAATGTCGCTAAATTTATCAAAATACCGAATTACGGGGGTCCGTTATATGGGGGCTATATGCAGACGTGGACCTACATGGCCCATTTTCTGTTTTATGCTGTAATTGTGAACTTTAAATATTAATTTTTACATTTTACATTTCTACATGGCCCATTTTCAATACCAAAGTCCGCAGGCATAATAAACATTTTAGTACAATTTTATCAACCTAATTCATTTCGTTCGGAAGCTAGAGTGATTTCCACAGACGGCCGCAGACTGATAAATCGACATAGAATTTTATGCTGATTAAGAATATATATACTTTGTGAGGACTAAAATGTATATTTCGAGGTGTTACAAACGGAATGGCAAACTTAATATACCCTCCATAATATGGTGGAGGGTATAAAAATATCGAATAACGGGAATATGTGGCTGTAGGAAAACGTGAAGTCATATAGACAATTGTCTGCCAGAACTGAAACTAATCGTTATATTGTGGCCCAATTTCGTCCCAAAATTTATTTCTATGAAGCACATTTTTGATAATTGAGGGTAGATTCGTTCTACATTCCACACAGATATATATATTTTCTGCAAATCCAAAACATTTGCATACACACCATCTTTGCGTTGCCATTGGGTGCTTGTGTACGAAGGTACATGCGTTAACAATTGATATTTAAAATACGTCATAGTTACATACGGCCATAATATGTACATATTTTAAGAAACATCAGTATCACTGTCGTCATCAAATTAATAATAGACAAGGAGTATAGGACTAAACCACACCGATTTTCAATTATTTTCACTATAAATATTCAAAACAAAATTACTTGAGAACTCATTTGTCAATTGCTTGGTCTAGAGCTAAGAGCTAACAGAGCTAAGAGCAAACTTTTCCAAAAAAATGAAACTTTTAGGGGCTCTCGTATTTCTGGGTCTTTGTTTTGAAATTCAATCGGCAGCGACTCGTTTCTGTGGTCAAAATTTGGTACAAATACTGGAAGCCGTTTGTGTGGATGGCTTCAATGGCATGGACATTAGTAAGAAATCCATACACAAACCATGTAAGTAAAATATGAAAACGTAATAGGATAAGAAAGTAGTAACTTTAATTTCAATGCAGCCCACCACGGACTTGCGGATTTATATGAATTGAAAGAAATCGACAATGAAGAACACAACAATGGCATTTCCAATTCTCTCATCAATGACATGTTGTACAATGGAGAATTGAATGGATTGGCTAAAACACGCAGACAAAGACACCTACATGGTGTTTACGACGAATGCTGTCGAAAAGGCTGTACTTTAAATGAACTTGCCGGCTACTGTCTTTAAGAGAATAATGATGAGCATAGAAGTATTGTAAAGCATTTTGTAATGTTGACAATTTGGATAATAAATCAAGAATAAAATATGATTAGATGCATAACTTCTCTAACTTCTCCATGTAAAATATACAAAAATGGAATGTAGCCATTCAAGAGGCCACCCGTACTGCGTACGCCCTATACGGGAACGTGGACCTGCATATCCAATAATTTAACACAAATACCAATTTTGAGAAAATAAAACGCTCAATATCGGGAGATACAGTCATATGGGGCGATATTTAAAACGTAGGTCTTCATAGAAAATTATTTTTTAGGCAGGGTGGGAACTCAAAATTCCAACTTTGAGAAAAATCTCTTGAAAATACCGAATATCGGGGGTTACCTCATGTTATACGAAAACATGGAAATGCATTAATAACTATATACCAAAGAACTCTGACTACCATCTTTAAGAAAATTCCGTTGACAAATGTGTGACCTGCATAGACAATGCTAAATTCCGAACATCGAAAGGTGGACTGTACCACAATTTGGATAAACAGTTCATTCCAAAGGATGATTTTTGCACGCTGGGAACACAAACTAGAAATTCGTTTTAAAAATATGACTAAAATCCCAAAAATACCTTAAATTGGGTCGTACCGTTATTTGGGATAAAAGTTCTACGGACCAAAAAAAAGTTCGTAATGGATATTACAGCCTACAGCAAAAAAACTCGCATGCAGGTCCAAGTCTTCGTATAGCCCCCATATAGAGGTACCTCCCGTTAATTTGTATTTTGATGATCTTAGCGAAACTATTCACCGGAATTGTTTCAAATTTGGCATTTAAAGTTCGTAATGAATACTACAGCCTATGACAGAAAATTGTCTGTGCTGGTCCACGTCTTCGTATAGCCCCCACATAACGGTACCTCCATATATTCGGTGTTTTCATGATATTTTTCATCCGAATTGTTTCAAATTGGGTATTTGAAGTTCGTAATGGATATTACAGCCTATGACAGAAAAATGGTTGTGCAGGTCTATGTTTTGGTATAGCCCCCATATAACGGTACCTCCCTACATGCGGTATTTTGATGATTTTAGCTACATTATTTACCGATTTTTTCGAGTTTCGCATTTGAAAATTGTAATGGCCTATGCAAGTCAACGTCGTCGTATAGACCCTAAAATAACAGCTAAATTCGGTATTTTTAAGATCTTAACAGAATTTTTAAGGGACTTTATTTATTTATTTATTTATTTTTTTTTTTTTTTTTGAAAATTCCTTCCAAATGTTGGAGGGTATTCAAAGTTCGACCCGGCCAAACTTACAGTTTTTTTTACTTGTTTGGTTTTCAAAATCTCGAACCCAATGATGGGGAAGTACAAGAAGAAATGATCTGATCTCTAATTTTTATAACAGATCTTTTGTTATTAGAAATAATTGGATGTGTTAACTTTGAAGAGAACCGGATGCCTATTTCGGATTTTATAATCGTTTTGGTTATTCAAAACATTGACCCTTTGTGGGGGAGGTACCAGAAGAAATGGTCCGATGTCCACCATATTTAAAAGCGATCTTGTGTTGGTGGAATTTATTTTAGATGTGTCAAGTCTGATTGGAATCGAATATTAATTTCGCGTTTTATGAGCTTCATGGATATTCAAAATTTTGACCCTTTGTGGGGTAAGTACCAGAAGAAATGTTTACATCTCTAACATTTTTATAACAGAACTTGTGTTGATAGAAATATTTAGATGCCGTGTCCGAATGGAATCGGTTTTAAATTTTGCGTTTTTTGATCTTCATGGATATTCAAAATGTTGACCCTTTGTGGGTTAAATACGAAGAGAACAGGATGCTTACTTCGGTTTTCATGATCGTTTTGGTTATTCAAAACATTGACCCTTGTGGGGGAGGTACCAGAAGCAACGGTCCGATGTCTACCATTTTTAAAAAAAAGATCTTGTGTTGGCGGAAATATTGACATTGTCCATTCTATCGATTATCTTTCCTCTTTCCGTGCATTAAAATATTATTTCGAAAATGTCAACCTTTTTTGGGGGACGTACCAGAAGGAGTGAACCGATATTGCCCACCTCCTCCTCGATCTAAGTTTCACAATAATATTACGATGTACCAAGTTTGGACCAAATCGGATACTCCCTTCGAGAGTTATCGTGCGCATCAGCCAGCCAGAGTGACAGACAGACAGGCGGATTTGGTCCAAAGAGACCTAGGTTCTAAGCTCGTTATTTCCATGAGGCAGGTTTTGGCCGTATCAGCCATATGACTGAGGGTATAATGAAATGCAAGGGATATTTTTGGAAAATATTTGTTCCAAACCTATGATGATTACTCAAAAAGAGGAGCTTATTGCTCAAATACATTATTATGTAGTAGATACGGGGATGTGTCTTAGGGGCATATTCATTCTAGTCAACAGAGTTTCTGATCTGCAGAGACTTTACAGAAAATTGTATTGATGCAGGGTATCAAATGGTCGGCGCCTGTCGACTATAGCCTTTGCTTACTTGTGCAATATGAAGTATTACAAAATGTAAAATTGATAATAGAAAGTTAAATTGAAAATTTTTCATGCAATATAAAAAGTGAAACAAAAAAAAAAAAAAATAAATAAATAATAAAATACATGACAAAATGCAACAAAACTATTCATATGTTCGCGTTTTTTTTTTTGGAGTTTGCCTGTTTTTCCAGTATATAAATTTAGTTATTTAACGCAATTGTTTAAAATTTGGCATTTAAAACTCACAATTGATAGCAGCTTCCGGAGCAGAAAACTGTCTACATATGTTCACGTTTTTGTAGAACTATACCACTTTATGGTATTTTGAAGGATTTACCTACATTTCTTTATATACTCCACTATACATAGTATGGAGGGTATATTAAGTTCGTCATTCCGTTTGTAACTCATCGAAATAATAATTTTAGATCCAACAAAGTATATGTATTCTTGATCAGCGTAAAATTCTAAGACGATTTAGCCCCGTCTGTCCGTCTGTTGTAATCACGCTACAGTCAAAACGAATTAAGATAGGAAGCTAAAATTTTGCGCAGATCTGTCTTTTGCCTTCAGGCAGGTCAAGTTCGAAGATGGGTTATATCAGTCCATGATATCGTATATAACGGTATCCCCCGATATTCGGAATTTTAATGATTTTAGCCACATTTTTCAATGGCATTGTCTGGAATTCTACACAAGGAGTTCCTTGTGAGTACTTTATCCCCTGAAAGAGAATTGTCTATATGGGTCCACGATATCGTATAGCCCCCATATAACGGGGGATATTCGGTATTTTGATTATATTAGTCACATTTTCAATGGAACGGTGCAATAGTGACAAAAAAAGTTTTGCGTATGTAATTCGTTGTTTAATATGGGGTCATTAAACATAAACTCGGTCTAAATTTTTGGGACATCAAAATGTCTCTTCTATCTTCTCTCCTTTTAAAATAATTTCTGAAAAAAAACATGCAGTAAAATTTTATAACACTTCTCCTTTACAGAAATTTTTGTAAAAACAAAAAAAAAATAAACACAATTTTGTAATACTTATTACAAAAATTTCGAATAAAAAGGCACTGATATTACCGACACCGTCTAATAATAACAAGTAAGAAATTGTTTTTCTTTTCGTAGCCCTTTATTTGCTAATTATCAATTAATTGTCAGGATGTCAGAAAATAATTGATTAAACAGATACTTTTGCATTAACATTAACTTATATACAGTATCCCGCAATTTCATTCAAGGTGCAACCTTTTCGACAGCATTCGTCGTAGACTCCATTCAAGTGACGTTGTCTGCGCGACTTTGCCAGACCATTAAATCCCTCACCAGACAACATATCACTGAGTAGGGAACTGGATTTGGGGTGTGGCTCATTGTCTACTTCATTTGGTCCAATTACATCCAACAATCCGTAATTCACTGGAAGCAAAATTATATTATTACATATTATTACACTATTATTATTTTTGTTTCAGTTACTTACTTTGTTTACCGATTGACTTTTTACTCATCTGCATGCCATAGAAACCATCCACACACACTGCATCCAAAATCTGAACCAAATTTTGGCCACAGAAACGAGTTGCTGCCGATTGGCTTTCATAGCAAATGGCCAAAAATACAAGAGCACCTAGAAGTTTCATTGCGGCAACAGAAGTAGTTTCCTTTAGATAGTTTACTTTAGTTAACACACTGCTGCCAAATATGATTGTTAACGATGCTCTATTGATTATTTATAGTTAAATTCATCAAGTTTCCTTATGAACACATACACATGTAACAGGCTGAGGTCGACAGTATTTAAATTAGTAACATGTAATTATGACGTATGTTATCCCAAGGAAACAAATATGTAAATTTGTTTCCCTTAGCCGAAATTTAGAGCACAAAACATAAGTATTTCAAGTCAGCATAATTTTCCTCTGATTATGAAAATCGACATGTACTGTTTGAAGCGGAGAAGACCACTATCGTGTAGGCCAAAATTAAGAATATAATATATAAAGTAATGAAAAACTTTAGGCATTTGAATAAAATAATATCTATAGATACAAAAGAGTAGAAAAATGGAGACTGCCTGACTCATTCATTAATGCACAGGCGAAACATCTAAGGGTAGAATCTTGAAATTTTACATGCTGGTCAATATTCATGATAGGGGTGAGATAAGGCTGGATTTGAAGAATCTCGGACTTGAAGTGTACAAAAAGTACTAAAAAAATCACTAAATTTCGTACCTTTTGGCATTTTGTGAACGGTCACAGCTAAAATTTTGGCATATGGTATAAAAATTAAGTTCGTGAAGAAAGTTTAATTTAAGTAGGTGTTTTTGAAAATGGATTGATTTGGAAATTGTGGCATTGGGATCTCTGCTGGTGGGTAAGTTTGGGATAAAGATTTGGCTTTGGAAATGCGTTCATAAAGCGAAGTAAAGGTACTAAATTTGGCATTGACGTGAACGGATAGTCTTGGAAATCTGAAATTTGACATCACAATCACTGGTTTTAGATTTGGAGGTGGTTTTGGAAATTCGTACTAAAAAGTACTAAATGATATTTATTATATTTGGTATTTGAGTAAGGGATTAAGTTGGAAGTCTAAAATTTGGCATTAAGATCACCTTTTGCGAGGTTTGGTTAGTTTGGAAATGTGTACTATAAAGTACGGAAACTATTAAGTAGTATTAACTATGGTATTTAGAATAGATCTGGAAATCTGAAATTTTGAGTCTTTGATGTTGTGTAGGATAGAAAAACTATAGGCTTTTTCGAAGTTCTAGTAATACGCATACAAAAGTACTGCACAGTTAGAATAATGTGAACGGATAGTGGTAGAATCTTGAAATTTGGTATGAAAATCAATTCCTAGCTATGGAGTAAATGTAAAGAGGTGGTTTTTGAAAATGCGTACAAAGTGGTAGTACTGTACTAAATGACACTAAATTTGATACAATTCCGTTCTGAGTTTGAACGGAAGAAGCTGGTAACTTCGAATGTGGGTATTGGGGTTCTTATGGGTGGTAGGTTTGTAATAAAGAGGTAGTACCGTATTTGGTACAATTTGGTATTGGGTGAACAATGCTTGAAATCTGGCATTTGGTATTAGGGTCGTTGTTCATGTCTAGCCTGAACATATGGAGGTGGTTTCGAAAAATGTACGAAAATCACTGAATGGTACTACATTTGGAATTGGGTGAAGGGATAAATAAAAAATTCGAAATATAATATTTAGAATTCTGATGGTATATGTGTTTGATATTTGGCGGTGATTTTGGAAATGCATCCTATATTTGCTCGAAAAGTACTATGTGGTATGGTGTTGAGTTAAAGAACGAATAAAATACTAAGGTAAAAAACTGCAACAAAGTCAAAAGCCATTATGTTTACATTTTTTTTTTTAAAATTTTATTGAATGAAAGCAAAAACTGTCGGTAATAGCATCAAATTTTAGAATAACTTTAGATTTGTTCGAATTGGTCACCTTTGGCACGAATTATGGCCTTCAAACGGCCAATCAAACCGTCACACGCTGCCCGAATGTTGTTCTGCGCTCGAAAAAGTTTGGTATTTTTTAATGCCAACCTTGCTTTTCAAATACTCCAGACACAATAGTCTAACGGATTGGTATCCGGAGAGTTTGTTGGCCATTGTGCGCTGGAAATGAAGCGACGAACCTCATTTTGTAACAATTCTTGGGTGGCGCATGCTGAGTGCAATTAGAATGTCCAAGGTCTGCGGCCAAAATGTTTACGTGCCCAAGGCTTTAATACACCCTCCAGAATATTTTCGCGGAGAGCGACCATCGGCTGCTATGGCGGCAAGTAAACACGATCATTTTGTTTGTTTACAAACTTCTGGATAAAGAAAACCAAATGCGGCAGTTCACCACTTTCGGCCAAGCGAAGCAACTCTTTAGCTCTTTTGAGTCTATTTTCTTTCAGTTGTGGTGTAAGTTCTTGTACTTTCGGGAATTTCAATGACTTTACCCCTAGCTCATTTTTCAATATTTGCCAAATGGAGTATTGCAATATGTTCAGCTCACGAGCCATTTTACGGTCACTGCGACGCGGATTGCGTTCAAGTCGCTTCTTTTCTTTCCGAACCATTTTTCCTGATGTTTCTGTTTTCTTCCGTCCATCTACTTGACGTCCGTCCACGCTACGATATCAGTATCACAGTAACGAGCGATGGTACGAGATACAAAAGATTTATTCACATTTAAATGCTGGAGTGCTCTATTGATAGCCCCTTGTGGTTTTCCAGCCAAATATAAAGAAATCACACCTTCACGCTAGAATTCCATCACCAATAACTTTTTTTCTGGAAATGTCTCACCAAAATGCTTTTGTACGCTTGTAAACAATATAATAAGCTGCCACTGGAATACATTTAACAGCTGTCGGACGAGTGGCTTAGCAATGATAGAAGTCTGAATTTGGTTGCACATTTTTCATCTCACTCTGTATAGAAAGTACTCTTCAAAAGTGTAAAGTGTAGGATTTCGGACAATTCCATAAAAAATATGGCTAAAATCATCAAAGTACCGAATCAAGGGGGAAGCGTTCTATGGGGGCTATACGATATCGTGGACCGATATAGCCCATCTCCAAACTTGACCTGTCTGCAGACAAAAGATTGATCAGTGCAAAATTTTAATTTCCCATCTATGATTATTATTTCGATGAGTTACAAACGAAATGTCGAACTCAATGTAACCTCCATGCTATGTATGGTGGAGGGTATTAAAAAGCCTAACGTGGAGTGTTGGAACGTACCTAAAATTTTAAGATGGACTTTTTACCTGAAAAGTTTATCTTAATTTTTCTAAATAATCATGTACGACAATATAGATTAAATGTAGTCTTGAACAGAGTTAAATTCTAAGTCAATTGACATAGTTTAGGTTTGGACTCGTTTTTACGCTCTATATAGAACCTTCTATTTATGCGATTAGAGGTTTATTTCTCTATACAGACAAAACTTTGCAGAGCGGATTTCTTTTGTCTAAGGACCTATTGAATATGGGTCTTTCCTGATTATTTCGATAAATAAGGATATACTTTTCACTTGTTAATATAAAGAATATTATTATTTTATTAAAATAAGTCAATTTTTTCATTATCATATCCATTCTATTGTTTATTTTGAACTGTGTGAAAGTGGCCTTCTCCTTTCAAACAATACATGTCGATTTTCATAATCAGAGGTTAAGTTAAACTTTTTATTTCGAGGGAAAATTCCGCTGTGTTCTAAATTTAAGCTAAGGTAAACAAATTTACATATTTGTTTAATTGGGATAACATACGTCATAATTACATGTGACTAATTTAAATACTGTCGCCCTCAACCTATTACACGTGTATATGTCCAATAGGAAATTTGATGGATTTAACTATAAATAATCAATACAAAGTCATTAACCATCACATTTGGCTGCAGCCTGTTACCGATCTAAGATCTAAAAGAAACTACTTCGGTTGCCGCAATGAAACTTCTAGGTGCTCTTGTATTTTTGGTTATTTGCTATGAAAGCCAATCCGCAGCAACTCGTTTCTGTGGCCAAAATTTGGTTCAGATTCTGGACGCAGTGTGTGTGGATGGTTTCTATGGTATGCAGATGAGTAAAAAGTCAATCGGTAAACAAAGTAAGTAACTGAAACAACAATAATAATAATGTAAGCGGCAAGTGTGACATATAATTTTGCTTCCAGTGAATTACGGATTATTGGATGTAATTGGACCGAATGAAGTAGACAATGAGTTACACACTAAATCCAGTTCCCTACTCAGTGATATGTTGTCTGGTGAGGGATTTAATGGCCTGGCAAAGACACGCAGACAACGCCACTTGAATGGAGTCTATGATGAATGCTGTCGAAAAGGTTGCACCTTGAATGAAATTGCGGGATACTGTCTATAAGTTAATGTTTATGCAAAAGTATATGATTAATCAATTATTCTCTGGCATACTGACAATTAATTGATAATTAGCAAATAAAGGGCTACGAAAAAAAAATATTTTTTTATTGTTGTAATAGAACGGAGCAGACAAAACATATACATATTTACTCAATAATATGCAACAATTGTTTCAACATTTTACTGTATGTGCCGTTTTTAACACAAATGTCCGGCAAAAGAAAGCAAACTGAGAAGTACATACATTTTGATATGATGTGTTGAGAGTATTCTAGATAAAAACGTAAGTTAACAAGCGTAATTTTTTAATACAAGTGACGGGTACATTTTTAGCTATTATATTTTTGGCAACTTTCGTTAAAACAGCTCACGGATATTCCATATTTTGCTTCGCTGTCAAAAATCTTCAGTTTGGCTTAAAAATTCACCGCTGGTCTTACAAAAGACCAGTGCTTGCAAATCGTTGAATTTTATTATCAAAATGCACGCTCTGTTAAGAATGATCATCTTGGGTTTCTTCTATTCAGCGACGAATCTCATTTTTTATCTACCCATTAAATTATCGATTTCGGAGCGAATATCAGCTAGAGATATAACACGTTACAATGGATTTATTGAGTGGCAAGTTCGGCGAACGTTTTATTTCGCGTTCGGGATCGGTTAATTGGCGCTTAGATTGGTTGATGCCATGTCTTTAGACTATTTTTGTGTGACTGTGTTAAAACTCATGCCTATATAGACGGGCCCGCTTCAATTGTCAAATTTCAAAGACGTCAAATTTTACGGAAATCGGTTCAAAAATATTTATAGCTCCCATATATATGTTTCATCCGACTTTATATTTAAGTCCTCCATAGTCGTAATATGCACTCTATAATAATCAATTTCCTACATATCGTAGATTGACATTTGCCAAACTTTGTCGAAATCGGTTCAGATTTGGATGCACACAGGGTGAGATAAAAAAATTGAAACAAAATCAAACGCCATAATTTTCAATTTTTTTTTAATTTTATTGAGTAAAAGATGCCGGAAATAGCATCAAAATTTAGAATAAGTTTAGATGTGTTCGAATTGGTCAACCATGGCACGAATAATGACCTTCAAACGGCCAATGAAACCGTCACACGCTGTCCGAATGTTGCTCTGCGGTATCGTGGTGCTTGCTTTAGGTGATCGACACTTTGGTATTTTTTAATGCCAACATTGCTTTCCAAAATATTCCAGACACAATGGTCCAACGGATTGGTATCCGGAGATTTTGGTGGCCATTGTGCGCATGAACCTCATTTTGTAACCATTCTTGGGTGGCGCGTACTGAGTGCGATGGTGAAGTCTTGTTGGAATGTCCACGGCCTGCGGCCAAAATGTTTGCGTATCCAAGGCTTTAATACACCCTCCAGAATATTTTCGCGATAATATTCGGTATTCGGAGCGGAGGCAACCATCGGTTGTTATGGCGGCCCACACCATCACCATTGCCGGCGCTTGAGTTCTGGGTTCCAACCAAAGGTGCAAATTTTCAGCTGACCTCATTGGCAAGTAAACACGATCACTGCTGGACAACGAATGTTTTTTCATCGGAGAAAACCAAATTCGGCAGTTCACCACTTTCGGCCAAGCGAAGCAACTCTTTAGCTCCTTTGAGTTTATTTTCTTTCTGTTGCGGTGTAAGTTCTTGCACTTTTTGGAATTTCAATGGCTTTACCCCGAGCTCTTTTTCAATATTTGCCGAATGGAATATTGCAATATGTTCAGCTCACGAGCCGTTTTTTGGGCACTACGACACGGGTTTCGATCAAGTCGCTTCTTTACTTTTCGAACCATTTCTGCTGATGTTGTTGTTTTCTTCCGTCCACTTCCTTGACGTCCGCCCACGCTACCAGTATCACGGTAACGAGCGATGGTATGAGACACAAAAGATTTATTCACATTTAAATGCTGGAGTGCTCTAACGATAACCACTTGTGGTTTTCCAGCCAAATATAGAGAAATCACACTATCACGCTTGAATGCTTGAATTTCGCGTTGTATGAGCTTCACTGACATTCAAAATTTCTACTATTTGTGGGGGAGGTACCTGGAGGAGTAGACAGATATATTCCATCTTCACAGCAAATCTTGTGTTAGTAGAAATCATGGGATGTCCAAAATATGAAGAGCACAGGATTGTTATGTGGGTTATTCAAAACTTTGACCCTTAATGGGGGAAGTACCAAATGGAGTGGACCGATATATTCCATCACACAGACCTTGGGTTAATAAAAAATATTGAGATATGCATAATTTGAAGGCAATCAGACTCACATTTTATACAATTATTCAAAATTTTATCCCTATGTGGGGGACGTAATTATTTAAAATATTGGCTATTGCCCAGTTGGAGCATAATCGGATTCTCCTTCCTCTTTCTGTGCAGTAAAATATTTTTTTGATAATTTCGACCTTTTGTGGGGGATGTTCTAGAAGGTGTTTACCGATATTGCCCATCTCCGAACTCAACCTAAATTTGATAATAATATTAAGATGTACCAATGTTGGAACAAATCGGATACTCCCTTCTACAGTTATCGTGAGCACCACGATGGAGACCTCTGAATCGACTCCAAATGTTCTGAAACGGAGTTGGTCCAAAGCGACCTAGGGTTTTTGGGGCACGTTTTGGCCGTATCAAATGATATGTACCCTCTCTAGTTATATGACTGAGGGTATATATATTTTGCTATACAGGGTTGCCCATATTCGACGGACCCATGACTCTTTGGGCCCATTCCAATCGACGAGGCTTGTCCGCAGGCAACATTCTTTGCGTCAATTGAATTTTGTACGGGAACAAATGCAAATCAATGCGAATAATCCGTTGTAAAGTGGACCGAGCCATGCCCAACTGCTAAGAACGGTGTTTTTGGGATGTTCTTGGGGACCTCTCAACACTGGCTCGTACGGTACGATAATCTCGCCGATCGCCTTGGTCGACTTTTATATGGACTCTTCGGATTAGAAAGAGCCTTACCAGTCGAAAATTTTTCGTATAAACGCTTAATGGTGTTCTTAGAAGGCGCACTTCTCACATTTTTAATGTTTTAAAAGCACGTTGAGTTTTCACAATTGACTTCTTCTGTTGAATGTAAATTTCAACTATTTCGCGTGGCGTGTATTGGTTCATGGTAAAAATCTGCTTGGACTGACGCTTCAAACGCGGTATGTCATTAAGCGATATGACATCTCTGTCAAAAGTTATGGCGTTGCCAGATGGGTCCGTCGAATATGGACAACCCTGTACTTCCATGTATTGTTGTCTTCTTGGGAAATAAATTTTAGGACTGAAAATAGTTGAAAATTTAAAAGTTATTCCATCCAAATAGCCTTCTGGCCATTAAAATTCAGCATAGATTGGTCCATACTTATGACCTCTATAAAGGCTGAGGAGAAAGTTGCTCATCTAACTATTTTGCTGTCATCTTTAAAAATTAGAGGCTTTCATTTTAAGTAAGGCCTAACGGCATTTACAATTTCAATATGATTGGACCATAATTGTGATCTGCAGAGAGATTGCAATTGTGCAAGGACATGTGGACGGACGTACAGACACAACCCATCGATTATATATAATACTTTGTTGAAGTTCAGTCATGTATTGTATTACTTAGAAGAAGGATCCAAATTTATGACGCCGCTACCCATACATACATTGATATTAATATTTCTTTAATCTCAAAACTTAAGAGTTGAGGTTTGGACGGAATATAAATTAGTTTAAATCATACCAAGGTAGGCAAAATTAAGTCAATTTGAATACAATTTTACGTCATCGTATGTGTTTGCATGAGTTACCTATAAGACAAGCTACACTACATTATGATTACATGTAAATACAATTTGTTGTATGGTCTATTTTTATCGGAATACATACACAGATTTCATTATAAATTACTATAAATATTGAATGGAAAATGATTTACAATCACATTTGGCTGCAGTGCGTTACAGGAATTGGATCTAACGAAAAAAAAAATTGCTGCAATGAAACTTCTTGGTGCTCTGGTATTTTTGGCCCTTTGCTATGAAATTCAATCGGCAGCAACTCGTTTCTGTGGCCAAAATTTGGTTCAGATTCTGGACGCTGTGTGTGTAGATGGTTTCTATGGCATGCAGATGAGTAAAAAGTCCATGGGACGACTACGTAAGATAATGAAAATTTTGGTAAGGTAAAACAAGTCTAACACACTTTTTCCTTGCAGTTCATCATGGATTATTGGATGTAATTGGATCAAATGAAATCGACAATGAGGCACACCCTAAATCCAGTTCCCTGCTCAGTGATATGTTGTCTGGCGAGGGATTGAATGGTCTAGCCAAGACTCGCAGACAACGTCATTTGAATGGAGTCTATGATGAATGCTGTCGAAAAGGTTGTACATTGAATGAAATCGCCGGATACTGCCTTTAAATGATTGCTTGTATAAAAACCATCCTCTTACTATTATTGAAAAATTTAGGATAATAATGAATTTATGGAAAGAAAGGATCGGATCACTTGAACTTTATTTATTTATTATTTTATAAAATATAGGTATTTTTACCCTAATTATGTAGAAATATCTTTTCCGTGGGTTAGAGGCTCGGTTACCCGTATATTTGATAATATTCGATTCTATCGAATGAACTTATCCACATATTTTCATAAATATTGATAGTTATTTAACACGTTGATGTTTTTAAAATTGTTAGGGAATTATATGGTAAGACATTTAAGAGTTTGTATAATTTAGTTTATGACCTAATGCGGCTTGGTTGTTATATTATGAAAAAAATAAATAAATTTATAAAACCAATTATTCAACAAATAATCACATGATGATCTATTTTTAACTGTCCTGACCGCTAACCAATAAGGAAAGGTCAACAGTAGGGCGGGACAGACTACAGTGTGAGATAAAAAACTGCAACAAAATCAAACGCCATAATTTTTACATTTTTTATTTTATTGAATGAAAGCAGACAATGTCGGAAATAGCATCAAATTTTAGAATAAGTTTCGATTTGTTCGAATTGGTCACCTTTAACACGAATTATGGCCTTCAAACGGCCAATGAAACCGTCACACGCTGCCCGAATGTTGCTCTGCCGTATTTTGACCCATTCCCGGCGAAGCGCTTGCTTGAGGTGATCGACACTTTATTTGTATTTTTTATGCCAACCTTGCTTTCCAAAAAACTCCAGACACAGTAGTCCAATGGATTGGTATCCGTTGATTTTGGTGACCATTGTGCGCTGGAAATGAAGCGAGGAGCTTTATTTTGTAACCATTCTTGAGTGGCGCGTGCCGAGTCCTATTGGAGTGCCCAAGGTCTGCGGCCAAAATGTTTGCGTGCCAAAGGCTTTAATTCGCCCTCCAGAATATTATCGCGATAATATTCGGCAGTTATTCTGATGCCACTGTAGATTAAAACGAGCAGAGTGCGACCATCGGCTGTTATGGCGGCCCACATTATCACAATGGCCGGCGCTTGCGTTCTGGTGGCCAACCGAAGGTTCACATTTTCAGCTAACCTCTTTGGCAAGTAAACATGTTTTCTCATCGAAGAAAACCAAATTTGGCAATTTACCACTTTCGGCCAAGCAACTCTTTAGCTCTCTTGAGTCCATTTTCTTTCTGTTGCGGTGTAAGTTCTTGCACTTTTTGGAACTTCAATGGCTTTACCCCGAGTTCAATTTTACGTATTACGGTAACGAGCGATGGTACGAGACACAAAATATTTATTCACATTTAAGTACTGGAGTGCTCTAACGTGCTCCACTTGTGGTTTTCCAACCAAATATAAAGAAATCACGCTTGAATTCCATTACAAATAATTTTTTTTCGGGAAAATTCTCACCAAAATGCTTTCGTACGCTTGTAAACCATATAATTAACTGTCACTGGAATAATTTTAATATATGTCGGACGAGTGGCGTAGAAATTACAGCATTCTGAAGTGGCTTTCATTTTTTTAATCTCATCCTGTATATGGAGAACAATAGCTATAAAATCGGATGAAGATGTATATCGAAGCTATATAAAAATCTGAACCGATCTCGATAAAATTTGGTAGAGGTGTTTTCGAAGCCCGGTATCAAATATAATTATTGCGTAGTGCATATTACTCTTGTCAGAGACTTAAAAACCCAAATATGATGAAACATATGTATGGGAGCTATAGTTATACCTGGACCGATTTTCTCCAAATTTGATGTACTTGCTTTTAGACTGAATTCGGTCGGATGTACCAAAATTCAGGTCATTTTGGGCTGATACTGGTCATTTGGTGCACACAATCGATTGAAAAAATATATGGGAGCTATACGTAAATTTTAACCGATTCTCACCAGTTTTAGAAGGGTTTGCCCTTGGGCCAAACAACTTTTGTTATGTCCCCAAATATTCCTAGCTCTGCGTTATGATTAGTCGTACCTAATACTGATGATATTATTGGGATTTGTAAAGTTTGCACAAAATTAAATGATCCTTTCTCGTTCTACACGTAAAAATATTTAATTTGAAGATTTTGACCTTTTGAGGGGGAGGTACCAGAAAGAGTTGACGGATAATGCCAATATCCAAACTCGATCTAAGTTTGACAATAATATTACGATATACCAAGTTTCGATCAAATCGATTATTCCCTTCGAGAGTTATCGGGGTGAGATAAAAAACTGCAAAAAATTTCAGACCGCTGTCATTTCTAAGCCAATTGTTCGACAGCTGTTAAAATTATTCCAGTGACAGCTCATTATATTGTTAACAAGCGTACAAAAGCATTTTTATGAGAATTTTCCAGAAAAAAAGTAATTCGTGATGGAATTCAAGCGTGATAGTGTCATTTCTTTATATTTGGCTGGAAAACCACAAGTGGCTATCGTTAGATCACTCCAGCATTTAAATGTGAATAAATTTTTGTGTCTCGTACCATCGCTCGTTACGGTGATACTGGTAGCGTAGACCGACGTCAAGGAAGTGGACGGAAGAAAACAGCAACATCAGCAGAAATGGTTCGAAAAGTAAAGAAGCGACTTGATCGAAACCCGCGTCGCAGTGACCGAAAAAAGGCTCGTGAGTTGAACATATCGCAATATTCCATTCGGCAAATATTGAAAAATGAGCTCGGGGTAAAGCCATTGAAATTCCAAAAAGGGCAAGAACTTACACCGCAACAGAAAGAAAATAGACTCAAAAGAGGTAAAGAGTTGCTTCGTTGGCCGAAAGCGGTGAACTGGGGAATTTTGTTTTGTCCGTGGAGAAAACATTCGTTGTCCAGCAGTTTGTAAACAAACAAAATGATCGTGTTTACTTGCCAAAGAGGTGAGCTGAAAATGTGCACCTTCGGTTGGCCACCAGAACTCAAGCGCCGGACATGGCGCTCCGATCGTGTTAAACGACCGTGGCATCAGAATAAATGCCGAATATTATCACGAAAATATTCTGGAGAGTGTATTAAAGCCTTGGGCACGCAAACATTTTGGCTGCAGACCTTGGACATTTCAACATTCCGACTCAGCACGCGCTACCCAAGAATGGTTACAAAATAAGGTTCCTCGCTTCATTTCTAGCGCACAATGGCGACAAAAATCTCCGAATTCCAATCCGCATTCATTGTGTCTGGAGTATTTTGGAAAGCAATGTTGGCACTAAAAAATACCAAAGTGTCGATCACCCCAAGCAAGCGCTTCGCCGAGAATGGTCTAAAATACCGCAGAGCAACATTCGTGCGCGTGTGACGGTTTCATTGGCCGTATGAAGGACATAATTTGTACCAAAGGTGTCCAATTCGAACAAATCTAAACATTTTCTAAAATTTGATGCTATTTCCGAACTTTTTTGCTTTCATTCAATAAAATTTATAAAAAAAAGTTTAAAAACGATGGCGTTTGGATTTGTTGCTGTTGTTTTATCTCACCCTGTATAGGGAAGCGCGGTTCTATGCGGGCTATACGAAGACGTGTATCTATATGTGTAATTTTCTGTCATAGGATGTAGTACCCATTAGAAATTTCAAGTTTATACCGAAAAATACGAAATACCGAATATTTGGAGATAAAGTTATTGGGGACTATGTAAAGACGTATACACACATTGACAGTTCTTTACAAGGATGTTTCTTACATAATAGGAACATATGTTACCAATTTACTGCAATTTTTACCAAAATGTGGACCTATTTTTAATTCAATATTTCATTTTCAATATCTAAAGTCCTGCAGAACAAACACACATCTGAGTAAAATTTTATCAACCTACTTCATTTCGTTCGGAAGCTAGAGTGATTTCCACATAACGGACGAAGAGATGGATAGACAGACGGGCTGACATCGCTAAATCGACATAGAATTTTATGCTGATCAAGAACATATGTGGGGTTCAAAATGTATATTTCGAGATGTTACAAACGAAATGACAAACTTAATATACCCTCCATACTATGGTGAAGGGCGTAAAAATAGCTGCAAGATTTTACGACGTATTTATCTTCAAAAATTTTAACCATCCAGCCTTAGAAAATAATTGGAAACACAGCACAGGGAAAAATAAGAAACGAAAAATAATAGTCGAAATCGGACCCGAGTATTTTTAATTCCGGAAAATTTGTTTGGCTCCGACTAATATATCAGTGTTCATAAATATTTTGCAATTTATACAATACACATTTGTTTTACCCCAGCGCCACGGGGCATTTTGAAGGCTATATTCTTGCACACCAAATAGCCAAATAGCTGTTATTTCAGCAAAAAAAAAAAAAAAAAAAAAAAAAAACACGCGAGTTCGGAATTAACAAACACAAACGTTTTGATGTCAAATTAAAAATATATCAGATTTTAGGCATTGTTAAAAAGTCATTTCATTTGTTTTACACACGTGCATACATATGTGTTATTGAAGTTGTGTCCTCCCTTGTAACTCACATTTAGCGTCCTTCGGCAACAGCTGGCGAATTGTAATAAAATAACATAGGTATGTTACATTATGAGCTTTTAATACATTTTTTATTCGAATAAAATATATATACTGCAATAAAATACACATTAATGTAAAACACATGTATAAGTAAGTTAATTACGCGTTTGGAGGCCTTAAGCAAGTCGCCTTAACTTGTCTAAGGGGTATTTATTTGTCTAAATGTTAAAGGGGTTTGGATTTTTGTAGAGTGAAAATAATGAATGAAAAAGGAAAAATGCACTCGATGTGGGGCAATTTTGCTAGCTTTTAGTAATTCCACGAATTATTCATGCATATACTATATAAAAAAAAAAATAAAATAATTGCAAAAAATGTACCAGCTTATGGAAGTAGAGCTTAAAAACAAGGCTCGTGTATCGGCGTGTTGAAAGTTAACATCGGAAGGTAAACAAATTTTTTTGGAAATTTTCGCATTAAAATTCCTCGGAATCTGTGCGTTTTAGGTGTATCGTTTTTTATACCCTCAGCCATATGGCTACAGAGGGTATATATCATTTGATGCGGTCAAAACGTGCCTAGTCGAAATAACGGTTATAGAGCCTAGGGTTCTTTAGACCAAATCTGCTTCGGAACATTTGGAGTCGATCTACCGATGTCCGTCCGTCCGTCTGTCTGGCTGGTGCACACGATAACTCTCGAAGGGAGTATTCGATTTAAACCGATTTAGAGTTCGGAGATGGGCAATATCGGTCCACTCCTTCTGGTACCTCCCACACAAAATGTCAAAATTTTCAAAGAAAATAATTTATTGCACAGAAAGAGAAAGGATCATCCGATTTTGCTCTAACTTTTCGAATCCTAATATTTTCATCAGATCTAGATCAGGTGCAAAAATGGACAATCTCGGTCCACTCCACTCCCCCACAAACGGTCAAAATTTTGAATAATTACAATTCTTATAAAATGTGATATAAGAGTCCGATAGTCTTCAAATTTCACTCATCCCAGTAATTTTATTAGCCCAAGGTCTAGTGTGAAAATGGAATGTATCGGTCCACTCCTTCTCCTTCCCCACAAAATGTAAATATTTCAAAAAAAAAATTTCTGCACAATATCGGTCCACTCCATCAAGTACCTCCCCCACAAAGGTTCAACATTTTAAAAAATTACAACTATTATAAAATGTGATGTAAAAGTACGATTGTCTTCAAATTTTACATATCCCATATTTTTATTAACACAAGGTCTGGTGTTAGGAGGGAATACATCGATCCACTTCTTTTGGTACCTCCCCCACAAAAGGCCGAAATTTTAAAAAAATATATATAAAATATATTTTTTGTACAGAAAGAGAAACGACTACCCGATTTTGCTCTAACTTGCAAGTGCTAGGTCGGGTGCGAAAATGGACAGTATCGGTTCACTCCATCAAGTACCTCCCCCACAAAAGGTCAACATTTTGAATAATTATAACTCTTATAAAATGTGATGTAGGGATCCAAACGTCTTCAAATTTCACGTATTCCAATATTTTTATAAACCCAAGATGTTGTGTTAACATGGGATGTATCGGTCACTCCTTCTGGTACCTCCCCCACAAAGTGTCGAAATTTGGAATACCCATGAAGCTCATGAAACGCCAAATTAACATCCGATTCCATTTAAACTTGGCACATCTCAATATTTCTATCAACACAAGATCTGTTATAAAGGTGATATAGATTGAACCATTTCTTCTCCCCCATACATAGGGTTCAAGATTTTGAAAAACAAAACGCTCAAATAAAACGAAATAAACATCAAACTCTCTTCAAATTTCACACATACAAATATTTTTGCTAACACAAGATCTGTTGTGATATATATCTGCCAACCCCTTCTGGGGTCAAAATTTTCAATAATTATATCTGTCATAACTTTCAAAACAATTTAGCAATTCTTTACTACTTGCTATGTTCAAATATTTCTCTCAATAAGAAGTCTGATATGAATATGAAATTTGTCGGTATTTATGATTTCGCATAAAATTGGACATAAATATCCTTTCTTGTAATTCAGCCCAATATTTCGCTCAATATTTATACCCTACAACACTATGTGTTGGGGGTATTATAAGTTTGATTGGGCCAAAAATTATGTAACACCTCGAAATATTGATTTCCCACATAGGAAAGTATATATGGATCTTCCTATCTCGCCGAGCTGAGTCGATCTAGCTAAGTATGTCCGTCCGTCCGTCCGTCCGTCGGTCCATGTTAATTTGTAATCACTCTACAGGTCGCAATTATGGACCAATCGAAGCAGAAGTTAGCATGGAGCTAGAACTTAGGGGCGGCTAGAAGTCTTCCAATTTTGATGATCATCGGGTAATATTTAGTGGGTAAAATACACCATAACATTTGTGTTAAATAAAAGTCAAACTTTCCATTAAACCGCGAAAATTTTTAATCCCGACGAAATCACAAATAGACGAACGGGTCAATTCTGACCGTTACGTCGATGCCGATAGTAAATATATCGGATATATATAGCGAAATATATACAATGTGTATATACAAGGGAATGGCCGGACCGATTTCGACAACTTTTGCCAATTCAGAATGCCCTCTTGGCATAAAAGCATAAAATTTAAAAAAAAATCGCATAAAAAAATGCCAAATGTGATGTTAATATAGATTTTGTAGTATTTTGTGACATTTTTTATTTTTTCATATTTTTTATCGCATGCGATTTTTTATACCCTCAGCCATATGGCTACAGAGGGTATATATCATTTGATACGGTCAAAACGTGCCTAGTCGAAATAACGGTTTTAGACCCTAGGTCTCTTTGGACCAAATCCGTTTCAGAACATTTGGAGTCGATCTAGCGATGTCCGTCCGTCCGTCCGTCCGTCCGTCTGTCTGTCTGTCTGTCTGGCTGGCTGGTGCGCACGATAACTCTCGAAGGGAGTATCCGATTTGGTCCAAATTGGCTACATCGTAATATTTTTGTCAAACTTAGATCGAGTTCAGAGATGGGCAATATCGGTCCACTCCTTCTGGTACCTCCCCCACAAAAGGTCGAAATTTTCAAAAAATATATTTTTTGCACAGAAAGAGAAAGGATAATCCGAATTTGCTCCAACTTTGCAAATCCTTATATTTGCGTCAGTGCTAGGTCAGGTGTGAAAATGCACAATATCGGTCCACTCCATCAAGTACCTCCCCCACAAATGGTCAAAATTTTGAATAATTACAACTCTCATAAAATGTTATGTAAGAGTCCGATTGTCTTCAAATTTCACACATCCCAATATTTATATTAACCCAAGGTCTGGTGTTAAGATGAACAATATCGGCCCACTCCTTCTGGTACCTCCCCCACAAAAGGTCGGAATTTTCAAAAAAAAAAAAAACATATTTTTTGCACAGAAAGAGAAAGGCTAATCCGAATTTGCTCCGACTTTGCGAATCCTAATATTTGCGTCAGTGCTAGGACAGGTGTGAAAATGGACAATATCGGTCCACTTCATCAAGTACCTCCCCCACAAATGGTCAAAATTTTGAATAATTACAATCTGATTAAATGTGATGTAAAAGTCCGATTGTCTTCAAATTTCACACATCCTAAATCGCCAAATTAACATCCGATTCCATTTATACTTGGCACATCTGTCGAAATATTTATATCATATTTTGGGTCCGATAGGAAATGGGCAATATTGGTCCATTTCTTCGGGATCTGCTCCATAGAGGGTCAAACGTTTGAATAACCTTAACACTAGTCAAAATATATTTAGATAATCGAACATAGGCTGAGGGTATATCTCTGGCGGCAACACCGACTGATACTTTTTAACTTGTTCAATTTGACTTGTAATATTGAAGTATACATTTTGTAACATTTTTTCAGTTTACAACACAGGTTGGGATTATTATATACAGATTGAAATTATCGTCCGATCCTTACGAAAATTTTCACAAGGGTAGAGAAGGACTAGACCTATTGTTTTCAAAGATGTCCGCAATATATTTAGGGTTGAAATGGACCAACAACTAAAAATGTCCCTGATTTTGCAGCCGTGATAAAGGTACAAATAGAAACTAAAAGACACGAAGTCTCGCATGAACTTAGAGTTTAGGACAGCGGGTAGAACAGCGGGTAGACCACTACTTTTGTGTGAAAAAATACCAACATTACTTACAGATAGTATCCGAAATACACAAATATGCTGATTTCGTTAACGAATATAGTCAAATATTGTAGCCAAGCAAATCATATATATGAGTCTAAATTTGGAAACATAGAGAGGCCACTTGCTTTTGGAGATGATTGCAAAACATTTAGAGGTCCAAATGAACCAAAAACAGAAAAAATTTCCTGATCACACAATTGAAGCCAATCAACACGCCTGCGCAGAAAGTTAAGGACAGGGAAGAATTCTAGCATTTTGGATGACCATTGGATTGGATTGATTGGATTAAGCTGTAAAATGGACCACTACAACCAACAGCACGACGAAGGGCGTAAATATTGGGCAAATGTCCCTGGTCAAAATGCGAAGGGTAATATCTGGGCAGTGCTCTTTGACATAATTTCAAATTCGATAAAGCTTCTTATATATTGCAGTGTTGTAGGGTATCACATGGTCGGCCCTGCACTATTATAGCCTTTGCTTACTTGTTTTTATTTGTATCAGATGGAGTACAAAAGTGGAATATTTCGGTAGACTCTATCTTGTACATCACGCACATAGTAACATTTTCTAAAAATTATATAAAAGTGAAGGAGTGAGCTGATATGATCCATACCAGGAATGTCGGAATATTTATATCATATTTTGGGGTAATTGTAATACTAGTCAAATTATTTTTAAATAATCGAATAATCGAAACCAAAAATGTAGGCATTCCAAGAAATCTTAATCCAAAAAATGTGGAAAAGAGGGGAACATTTTGGTTATTTTTCGATGTAAACTATCGAAACGCCATATTTTGGGGTAATTGTAACACTAGTCAAATTATTTTTAAATAATCGAATAATCGAAACCAAAAATGTAGGCATTCCAAGAAATCTTAATCCAAAAAATGTGGAAAAGAGGGGAACATTTTGGTTATTTTTCGATGTAAACTATCGAAACGCCGATACACGTGTCTTTCTTTTTAGCTTTACTTTCATAATCTGCTGGAATTCCCTGTAATTATTTATTGTGTTACACAGTGTAATCGAACATTAATATCACAATTTTAAATATTTTTAATTTTCTTTTTCTTCTAAATGTTAACCTTTTTGTAGAGAAGATATCAGAGAGCCGAGTTTTATCCTTTGTAGGAAATGAATCGGAGTGATGTTGTTTTCCCATCCGATATAAATATTACGATGTTCCAAGTTTAAGCAAAATCACATCCTCTCGCTAATTTCTACAATAATTTTTTATATCCTCAGCCATATGGCTACAGAGGGTATATATCATTTGATACGGCAAAAACATGCCTAGTCGAAATAACGGTTTTAAACCCTAGATCTCTTTGAACCAAATCCGTTTCAGAACATTTGGAGTCGATCTAGCGATGTCCGTCCGTCCGTCTGTCTGTCTGGCTGGCTGGTGCGCACGATAACTCTGGAAGGGAGTATCCGATTTGGTCCAAACTAGGCACATCGTACTGTTTTTGTCAAACTTAGATCGAGTTCGGAGATGGGCAACATCGGTCCACTCCTTCTGGTACCTCCCCCACAAAAGTTCGAGATTTTCAAAAAATATATTTTATGCACAGAAAGAGAAAGGATAATCAGATTTTGCTCCAACTTTGCATATTCTAATATTTGCGTCAGTGCTAGGTCAGGTGTGAAAATGCACAATATTGGTCCACTCCATCAAGTACTTCCCCCACAAATGGTCAACGTTTAAATAATTACAACTCGCATAAAATGTGATGTAAGAGTTCGATTGTCTTCAAATTTCACACATTCCAATATTTATATTAACCCAAGATCTGGTATTAAGATGGACAATATCGGTCCACTCCTTTTGGTACCTCCGCCAGAAATGGTCAAAATTTGCTACAAAAAAACTTTTTCTGCACAGAAAGGGAAGCAATAATCTAAGTTTGCTCTAATTTTGCAAATCCTACTATTCGCGTCAGTTCTAGGTCTCGTGCCAAAATGGATAATATTGATCCATTCTATCAAGTGCATCTCCCACAAATGGTCAAAATTTTGAATAATTATAACTGTTAAAACATATGATGCAAGAGTCCGATTGTATTCAAATTTCACACATCCTACTATTTTTATGATCCCAAGATCTGGTAGTAAGAGAAAGTATATCGGTCCACTCCTTCTGCTACCTCCCCCACAAACGCTCAAAATTTTGAATATTCATGAAGTTCATAAAAAGCAACAACAACAGCCGATTCCATTCCAGACATGGTACATCTCAATATTGCCATCAACACAAGCCTCCAACTCCTTTCAAATTTCACACATATATGTCAGATACGAAATGGACAATATTGACCCATTCTTTCCAAACCCACTCTATAGAGGGTCAAGAGTTTGAAAATTCGTAACAGAAGTCAAAATATTGGCTGAGGGTATATATCTGTCGGCAAAACCAACCGATATATTTTTACTTGTCATGTTTTATTTTATCGATTTTGTCGGAATATTGGAATCACTGATATTCAGGCATGTCACAGAAGTTTTACGAAATCGATTTATTTCACCCTTTCCAAATCGTTACGATTTGCTTTTGCTTCTTCAGCACTCGTACGTTTTGACTCATCCGGAAAAAAAATCATTTCACATTTTTGAAATAAAAATATGGTAACTCCATGAAAAAAAAAAGTCGTAAACAAATTATTGACAATTAAAAAAGGAGTTTAAATTGTTTTTTATAATATAAACACCAAAAGTAAAAATGCCAGGGGCTTCAATACTTGCTGTAATGGATGAAGAAATAAATCAGCGGTCTACTGAAAAAAATTCGTCGCCGGACATTGAGGAACGCATCAGATCCTTTATCTCACTCAAATGCAGAGTAAGGATCCACCAGCAATGAGTTATTTTCAAATTTATTTTAATAATAATTTATTTCTACAGATTTATAGCTTATTATCGGCTAAATAAAGAAGCTTTTGTTTTAGTTTTGGAAAAAATTTCTCCCCACCTCAAACGTTCCAATATACCGGCTATTATCCAGCTTGCAACAACGCTTAGGTTTTTGGCTACGGGTGCATTTCAAGGAGTTATAGGTAGAGATGTGGAGCTAAGCCTTGGGAGAAGTACAGTTTCTACAATTATGTGGAGAGTTATTAATGCAATTGAAGCTGAAATTTGTCCACATTGGATCAAATTAAGAATGTCTTCCGAAGAAAAAAGAAAGTCTAAATTGTAATTTTTTGAAAATTATGAAATTTCAGGAATTGTAGGATGCATTGACGGAACTCACGTTAGAATGGTTAAACCTTCCGAATTCATGGATTAGAAAAATAATAGATTTTTTTGTAAAATAAATTCCAAAAACATGTTCATTCTAAGAGAATTTGGTTAATACAATATTTTCTGTTAATGTATGTGTCTTCTGTTTATTTTTTATGTTAAAATCACTAAACATTTCAATTTCACCCTGCTTTTTGAAAGTGATATCAAAACGCAAAAGTTTTGCGTTTTCCGTTTTTTAGAGAAGCTAAAACCGTTTTCGTTTTCACTCTTGAACGATTTTACGTTCTGTGACATGCCTGATTGTTCAAAATTTCGACACTTTGTGGTGGAGGTAGCAGAAAGATTGGGCGGATATTGTCGATTTTCCCACATGATTTCTGTCTGATACAAATATCACCAAATCGTTTACTTCCTATAAATTCCAGGGGATATTAAACTTCGCATTTTGTGAGGGAGGCGCCGGAAGGAATGGTCCGATCTTGGAAATTTTCCAATATATATGATAAAACCAGCAAAGAAAGTCCTAAAGTCGGGCGGGGCCGATTTTATGATACCCTACACCACATTGCTAATTTAGTTGAGCTCCACATACCAATTAAGTTTTTATGGGAGAATTCAATCATACACCCTATGATTATAATTATAATTTAAAATTCAAAGGACTAAATATGCCGAAGCATTTGTATCTTTTAAATTCGGACTTGAATTGCCCATTTGGTGTAAAATTAATTTGAAATCGGATAACGATATATATGGGAGCTATATATCCAAATCTGAACCGATCTCGATAATATTGAGCCAAGGTATTTCTGAGCTGTATTTGATATATTTCCATGAATATCGTTGTTACGGAGTGCATATTACGGCTGTGGGTAACAAATATAACAAATCGGATGAGCAATATATATGGGAGCCATAGCTATATCTGAACCGATCTTCACCAAATTTGACATACTACCTTCTACACTCAATTCGGTCGTATGTGCCAAATTCCATCCCATTTGGGCAAATATTAAACGTTTGGTGCACAATAAAATGTAAATCGGACGAAATTATATATGGGAGCTATATTTAAATCTGAACCGATCTCGATAAAATTTAGCAAAGGTATTTCTGAGCTGCATTTGATATATTTCCCAAATATTGTTGTTACAGAGTGCATATTACGGCTGCGGAAGACAAAAAAAAAAAAAACAAATCGGATGAACAATATATATTGGAGCTATAGCTATATCTGAACCGATTTCGATCAAATTTGACACACTTATTTTCAGGCCTAGTTGTATGTGCAAAATTCCATACTATTCGGGCTGATATTACACGTTTGGTGCACAACAAAAAGCAAATCGGACGAAAATATATATGGGAGCTATATCTAAATTTTGACCGATTATCTCCAATTTCAATAGAGTTCGTCCTTGGGCCAAATCTCAATCGGATTATAAATGCGACCTGCATTTTGTGCACAAGAATACATGGACAGACGGACGGACGGACAGACATGCATAAATCAACTCAGATAGTGATTCTATTCAGATCATCAGTAGGAACTATGGGTCTATCTCGTTTCCATTTACCTATTACAAACAAATGCACAAACACATAATACCCTGACCACCTTGTGGTGTAGGGTATCGATATTGTGAGGTGTAAAGTTTCAACCTAATCAGGTGCTCCATTCTTATTGTAATAATTTTGTAATTTTACTATTTTTGGGTGCACAAAATGGGGAAGGTATACAATCTGCATAGTTTGGACAATTTCGAATAGTTCCTTATCCTCCAAAATCTCATATCACCCAATTACCTTTATCCAGTCAGTTGTTTTTTTTTTTTTTTAATAAAAACGCACTTTTATTGGTTTATTCATTGAAATTATTTTTTTATTATTTTATTTCTTTTTATATTTAGTTTTATTTTGTATACACATTTAGTATAAGACTTAGTCTAAGCCAATTGAATTAAGGATTCATCCTAAACTCGACTAGATCGAATAGTTGAACTCTGTGAATGCAATCAAAAAAGCTGATTGAATTTGGACGATCTGTCGAGCTGAAGTTGCAATCCGGTTACGTTTTTTTTTTTTTTTTTTTTGTTCTTTCATTGGAATAATAAATGCTAATGTCATTTCATTTACACTTACACACAAATGGTTAAATATACATACAGAAACATACATTGTAGGGATTGAAATAAATGTTGTTTTTTTTTATTATACACACATTTGTTTAGTGGTGCGGACATTGGTACTTCAAGCATTATGACCGTCTGATATTTTGTTTTTTTTTTTGTTTTTGGTTTTTATACCCTCCACCATACTATGGAGGGTATATTAACTTTGTCATTCCGTTTGTAACTCCTCGAAATACTCATATCAGACCCAACAAAGTATATATATTCTTGATCAGCGTAAAATTCTAAGTCGATTTAGCGATGTCCGTCTGTCTGTCTGTCTGTCCGTCTGTCTGTCCGTCTGTCTGTTGTAATCACTCTATCTTTCGAATGAATTGAGATAGGTGGCTAAAATTTTGCACACATGTTTATTTTTCCAGTAGGCAGGTTAAGTTCGTAAATGGGCCATGTAGGTCCACGTTTTCATATAGCCCCCATATAACGGTACCTCCCTATATTCGGTATTTTGATGATTTTAGCGACATTATTCACGGGAATTGTTTCAAATTTAGTATTTGAAGTTCAAAATGGATACTACACCCTAAGGCGGAAAATTATCCGTGCAGGTCCACGTCTTCATATAGCCCCCATATAACGGTACCTCCCTATATTCGGTATTTTGATGATTTTAGCGACATTATTCACGGGAATTGTTTTAAATTTGGTATTTGAAGTTCAAAATGGATACTACACCCTAAGACGGAAAATTATCCGTGCAGGTCCACGTCTTCGTATAGCCCCCATATAACGGTACCTCCCTATATTCGGTATTTTGATGATTTTAGCTACATTGTTCACCGTTTATTTCAAGTTTCGAATTTGAATATGGTAATGGCTTATGACCAACAATGCCTATGTATGTCCCCGTCGTATAGACCCCAAAATAACGGCTATATTCGGTATTTTTAAAATTTTAACAGAATTTTTTAAGGATTTTATTTTTTGAAAATTTCCAAATTCGCTGCAAATGGTGGAGGGTATTAAAAGTTCGGCCCGGCCGAACTTACTGCTTTTTAACTTGTTAGTTGTTGTAATTGTTTTTATTTTTACATATTTATATGCGTGACAAATAAGATTTTCTCATAATGCCTAATATTATAAGTAATTCAATATTCTATAGAATATATTTTAAATTATTGTTGTTGTGTATGTTGTTACACATGTATTTATTTATTTATTTTTAGATATATTATTTTACTTATTAGTAATTAAGTTATTCGATATTTGTATATTTGTAATTGTTATTTGGAATGAATTGCAAATAAATAATTAATTTGCTGTCGTGTTTTTGTCAAAGATAATCAAATGGAAATTATTTGAAATTAAAATAACGAATTTAAATGTTGGTGAGATTGTATTAAATAACCTAAGGATTTAACAAATAATTTCATTTGACCTATGACACAATTTTTTGTTTTCTTTTCCTCAAACAGAGTGTAAATACGAGGGGTGTTAATATTCGTAAATTCTAAATATTCTGAGTTCTCTTTTTATACCCTCCACCATAGTATGGAAGGTATATTAGGTTCGCCATTCCGTTTGTAGCACCTCGCAATATACATTTTTGACTCCACAAAGAGTATATTCCTGATCTAGATTAGCATAAAATTCTATGTCAATTTAGTGATGTCTGTCTGTGGCAATCACTCTAGCTTCCGAACGAATTGAAGTAGGTAGATCAAATTTTACACAAAAGTGTGTTTCATCTGCTGGACATTTGGTTTTCACCGGATATGTTTAAAATTTCGTATTTTAATTTTGTGTAATGGGTACTATAGCCTATGACAGACAATTGCATATGCAGGTCCAGATCTTTGTATAGCATCCATCTAACCGTACCTCACTATATTTGTTATTTTGAGGAGTTAAGCGACATTATTCACCGGAATTGTTTAATATTTCGTATTTACAGTTCGTAACGGGTACTATAACCTTTGATGATTGCAGCTATATTATTCAAAGCAATTTTTTCAAATTTCGTATTTGAAGTTTTCAAACAGGTCCAGGTCTTGGTACTTTCGGTATTTCTGTACGGTACCTCGCTATATTCGGTATTTTGATTTTTCAGCGACACTATTCACCAGAATAGTTTCAAATTTCGTATTTGAAGTTCCTAATGTGCACTACAGTCTATGACAGAAAATTGTCTATGCAGGTTCAGGTCTTCGTATAGCCCCTGAATATCAGTACCTCCCTTTATTCGGTATTTTGATGATTTTAGTTACTTTCGGTACGGTACCTCGCTATATTCGGTATTTTGATTTTCAGCAACACTATTCACCAGAATAGTTTCAAATTTCGTATTTGAAGTTCCTAATGTGTACTACAGTCTATGACAGAAAATTTTCTATGCAGGTTCAGGTCTTCGTATAGCCCCTGAATATCAGTACCTCCCTTTATTCGGTATTTTGATGATTTTAGTTACATTATTCTCCGGAACTTTTTCAAATTTCGTATTTGCACTTCATAATGGTTACTACAGCTTTTGACAGAAAGTTGCCTATGCGGGTCCTCATCTTCATGTAGACCCCAAAATAGATTAAAATTTTAATATAATTTTTAACGGATTTTTTTTTTTTTTTTTGAAAATGTATAAATTTTTTCCAAATGGTGAGGATATTCAAAGTTCGGCTTGGCCAAATTTACTGCTTCATAGTGTCTTTTTCAAGGCGAATTGAATACAAATATGGGTACCTTTTAAAATTTTTGTAATGCCAAATTACAGACAATGCGTGATTCAAAGCATCTACAATTGGGATGTACTCTCAAACGTTAGGATTATCAAAACGTGGACAAAGAGCATCCATTTCTGTCGGATGACACTTCGTTCAAAAACTATTGAGAAGCCTTCAAATATGGGAGATTACACCAAACGCTACAACAAAATGCGGACCTATATCAATAATTTTTGGCAAAGGCGATATTAATATTGAGTAACATTAGCCTGATTTGTTATTTGAAATGTCAAAATTAAGCTTTTTATTTGGAGCAATACCAAGAGGATTAGATTATATTTCGAAGAAAGTCTTTTCTCATTTGGAAAATGAGACTACGACCCTAACATCTCAATACGGCCAGATTTGCTATTTCCTCCAGGTGTTGGAATCTGGACCGATATTCGAAAATTTTATTCAGTGATAACCCAAGCTACCTTATCACTACCATTCCTATCTCATGGCCTAAAATCTCAAAATGCCGAAATTCATGAGGTATGCAAATAGCTGACCTGTATTGGAAATTGTCTACAGGTGGGGTTTTATTCTCTGAAAATAAATATCAAATTACAGCTAAATATTTTAAATCGTGAGTAATGACCACTCATATGGAAGCTAGGTATAAGTCTAACGTCAAATACTGCAGGATATGTGGGGAAGGCTTTACTTTCAAAAACGCAACTCTTTTCGATGCTTGTTCTCCATTCTTTCTACTTCTCTCTATAAAGATGTATCATCCTCCATCCTTTTAAAATCTTTCTTTTCCTTTTTAACACAGTATAATC
This sequence comes from Musca domestica, assembly GCF_030504385.1. Taxonomy (NCBI): domain Eukaryota; kingdom Metazoa; phylum Arthropoda; class Insecta; order Diptera; family Muscidae; genus Musca; species Musca domestica. Next base: position 3,030,596 of record NW_026712376.1, on the reverse strand, counting down.
ACAATGAAACTAACCTATATGGAAGCTATACCAACAAATTGCCCGAAACTACGGATTTTTGTGGAAATGATTTTTGCTATTGAAAACCCGAAATTTCGAACTGCTGCCGATAAATTTGGAAAATATACTTTTATAATGGGGCTATACAAAAATTTTATACTATGTGGTGAGTTCTTTTCGGGGTGGGTTTCTGCCGCCTGGGAACACAAATGCTAACCTAAAATTTTTCAAATGAGGGTTGTAAATGATATAACGCCTATATGGTCAAAATTCTGGGGACTTATGATACATTTGAGTAAAATTGTATCCAATTTCCCACCTCTATATTCGCGGCCAAATCAGCAATTCTTAACTACACTAAAAAGTGGAGTGGTCTTCTATAAAGAAAATCTTCTAAAAAAAAAACCTTTTAGTCATTCTAAAAATAAGAGTTTTTAGTCTTCTGTAAAGACGATTTTTGATTTTCTATAAAGATGGCCTTTTAATCGTCTATGAGGAGATCTCTTGGTCATCTATAAAGAAGAATTTTTGGTCTTCTATGAAAAGACTTCTGGGTCTTCTATAAAGAAGACCTTATGATCTTCCATAAGAATACCTCTTTTTCTTCTATATAGTAGGCCTTTTGGTTTTCTGAAAGTATTACTACTGGTGGTCTTCTATAAGAAGATTTTGTGGTCTCCTATGAGAAGACCTGAAGGTCTTCCTAAAGCCCTCCTGCAAATTGCACCTTATTTGATTGGAAATAAATTAGGACCAAAACCGTTTGACTTCCGAAAATATGGAGCTATCGTTCTATGACGCCTATACATAAAAGTAGGAAGAAACAGAATAGGAAGTACCGTTCTATGGGGTTGATACCAAAATGTGGTTCCTCATTGTGAATTGAAAAAAAAAGAAATTTGAAATGACTGCTGATTTGGTTGGAACTTGAGACAAAAACCTTCGAAATAACGGGGCCATAAATAAATGTTGACCGATGTGGGGTATTTTCAATACTAACAATTTTAGGACATTTATTTACTCTACCTTGATTTCAATAAACGGTCATGCAGATGGAGAGACGGACGGCCGGACATTGCATAGGTGATAAATCCTATTATGAACAACAGATGCCAAATATTAAACAATTCCGATAGAAAATACGACGTTATATGGAGGCTGTACAAGAAATGTGTATGCCAAATGGAATGCATGCTATGCGTCAAATAATATTGTTTTCAACAGACAGATAGGCGGAAAGATGGGCCAACAGCTGAAACGATATAGAATTCAATGCTGATCCTGAATATATATACTTTATGGGGTCTCCGACAAATATTTCGAAGTATTACAAACGGAATGACAAATTTCCTTTTCTTGGTGCAAATGTACATGTACATTGTCTCCATTATCTGCTGGAGGATATCAACACCGGCGATATAGCGCCACTCCGTATCCACTCCGCTCTGATCGAAGATAAAATAATTGCAACAAATGAAGTGGTGGGTTGTAAAATTAAAACTAATTATTTAACAACAACAATATAAAATGTACATCTTTTGGTGTAGTTGGCCTGTGTATACATTGAGTTATTTATGCATTCATTCATTCATTTATTCATTCTATATTATTATAATTATTGTTGTATGATTTAATTATTTGTATAAATATTACCTATATTAGAACAACAAACAAATATGTATTATGTATTTTTGCCTCGCCTTATGTATATATGTGTGTGTAACGGCAACCTAATTTACAACAATATGCAACCGAAAGTACAGTCAAAGCCGGAAGCCATAACGAACGGGAAATCATGTCGGAAACAAAAGCATAAAATTAGATTTTCAAATTCAAACTACACTCACAGCATTGTTGCGCCCGCTCTGTAATCAGGCTTATGGATTATCAAAATTTAATTAGAAATACCTAAAATGCGAGAGCAGGTGGTGGTCTCCCGCAAAACTCCTACATGAGTTCAGATGAATGCCTAACTCACATATTGACTCCATGCAACGCCTTAATAATATGTGGTCACAGCACTTGTGACAGACATGGAGATTCTTCTGGCTATCAGAGGCGGCTTTAACTCTAAAGACAGTGTGTAGACGGGATGCAGCTGAGTTTTGATGTTGCATAATAATTTCACTTGAATCCTCCCCTGCGGGGATGGCCAGTCTCTGGATTTTGCCATTATGTTGCCTGACATTGTTGCTGCTCTTGACGGAATCAAGAGTCAGAAGATGTAGCTTATTGTCATCGCTGCTGCTGCTGCTGCTGTTGTTGAGCTGTAGTGAACTGTCACTGTTGCATAAACTATTGGAGTCACTACATTTGTTGTGACTCCTGTGACCCTTGTCGCAATGGTTTGTACCTATTTGAAAAGCCCTCATCGGTTTCTGTTGCATGCACGAGTGTCCACAGCTATGCTCGCTCCCAGCCACCAACTCAACGGATAAATTGTCATTGTGTGCATTATTGTGGTTAGCATTGTTGTAGTGATTGACATTGTCGGCCGTTTTTGCTCTCTGTAATTTAGATTTCTCTGTGTTTATGAATCGGCTGAAATTCAAGTGCTCCTGACATTCCTGCTGACATGTAATTATGAGGCGAGTCATTGCCTGTAAAAGATTTAGTACAAGTCGCAAATTTATTAGGGCAGCAGAGCAGAGAATTGCGGAGAGAATAATTCCGTTTAGATGCTTTAGGTGTCCGGCATTCGAACGCAGTGCACTTTGTTCCTTTTCCAAACATTGGCGAAATTCTTTGTAATCGACACGTGTAATGGCACAATAGTGATTCAGCATACACATATTATCGCATGGATCGGTTTGATAGCGTACCGAGTTGGCACGATAGTATCTGAAAAGAGAGGGGATACAAAAAATAGTATTTTATTAGCAGATGAACAATAATTAGAAAAAAAAAAAATGTGAACAAGTTCATAGAAAAGAGTTTTTGTTTTTATATTTTAACATTCGCATTATTAAATATTTTTTGAATTACGGCATAGTTCGATATTTTCTAATGTGAGTGGCTCATGCCAGCAAAAAATCAGAGGCTAAATGACCCGAGTAACCCATTTTACGGTAATGTAAAAAGATATCACTACTACCAGTGGATTTAAAAAAATGAGTTAGTCCTAAAAAAAAAACAAAAAATAGTTTAAAAGTGTCAGTTTTTTTGCTGACAGCCAATGTTCGATTATTTAAATATATTTTGACTCCTGTATTATTATTCAAATTGCTGACTGTCGATGGAATAGGTTCCGAAGGAATCGAGCAATTATGTCCATTTCGCTTCGGTCCTAAATATATATAATAAAACAAGTAAGCAAAGGCTATTGTCGTGCGGGGCCGATCATGTGATACCCTACAACACTACAATATGTTAGAAACTCCCTTATGTCCATTCCATAAATTTTTGGAAGATTTCGCTTTTGGAATTATGTCACGGAGCACTGCCCAGATATTACCCTTAGCATTTTGACCAGGGACATCTGCCCAATATTTACGCACTCCGTCGAGCTGTTAGTTGTTGTGGTCTATTTTACAGCTAAATATAATCCAATGGTCGTCCAAAATGCTAGAATTTTTCCCTGTCCCTGGAAAACATTTCGGTTTTTGGTTAATTTGAACCCCTAATTATTTTGCAATCATCTCCAAAAGCAAGAAGCACCTCCCTACCTCTAAATTTAGACTCATCTATATTATTTGCTTGTCTACGATATTTGGCTATATTCGTCAACGAAATCAGCATAAAAAAGCCAGAAGTTCGCTTTTTGTGTATTTAGGATATCGCCTGTAAGTAATGCTGGTATTTTTTCACACAAAATTAGTGGTCCATTCTACCCGCTGTACTAAACTCTAATTTCATGCAAGATTTCGTGTCATTTGGTTTATATTTGTGACCTTTATAACGGCTGCAAAATCAGGAACATTTTTAGTTTTTGTTCTATATATATGCCTAACCCTACTGAGCCTAACCCTATCCTTGTGAAAATTTTCGTGAGGATCGGACGATAAATGCAATCTGTATATAATAACCCCGACCTACGTTGTAAGGTGAAAAAATATTACAAAATATATACTTCGATATTATAAGTCAAATTGAAACAAGTAAGCAAAGGCTATAGTCGTGCGGGGCCGACTGTTATACCCTACAACACTACAATATATTAGAAGCTCCCTTATGTCCAAATCCATATTGGAAGATTTCGCTTATGAAATTAGGATTTTGACTAGGGACATTTGTCTAATATTTATGCACTCCGTCAGGCTATTAGTTGATACAGTAAAATACAGTAAAATATAATCCAATGGTCATCCAATATGCTAGAATTTTTCCCTGTCCTTAACTCTGTTCACAGGCGTGTCGATTGGCTTCAATTGTGTGATCGGAAAACATTTCGGTTTTTGGTTAATTTGAACCCCTAATTATTTTGCAAACATCTCCAAAAGCAAGAAGCACCTCCCTGCCTCTAAATTTAGACTCATCTATATGATTTGCTTGTCTACGATATTTGGCTATATTCGTCGACGAAATCAGCATAAAAAAGCCAGAAGTTCGCCTTTTGTGTATTTAGGATATCGCCTGTAAGTAATGCTGGTATTTTTTCACACAAAATTAGTGGTCTATTCTACCCGCTGCCTAAACTCTAACTTTATGCGAGATTTCGTGTCCTTTGGTTTATATTTGTGACCTTTATAACGAAAAAAAATCAAGAACATCTTTAGTTGTTGGTCCATTTCAACCCCTAATATATTGCGGACATATTTGAAAACAATAGGCATAGCCCTTCTGAGCCCAACCCTACCCTTGTGAAAATTTTCGTGAGGATCAGACGATAATTGCAATATGCATTTAATATCCCCAACCTGTGTTGTAAGGTGAAAAAATATTACAAAATATTATAAGTCAAATTGAAAAAATCGCATGCGATAAAAAATACGAACAAATAAAAGAGATTAGATTTTATACTTTTATGCCAAGAGGGCATCCGGAATTGACAAAATTTTTCAAAATCGGTCCAGCCATTCTTGAGATATAAGCATTCTAGCTAACATTACCTTCCTTTATATATATTTTGTATATATTTCGCTATATATAACCGATATATTTAATATCGGCATCTACGTAACGGTCAGAATTGACCTGTTCGTCTATTGTGATTTCGCTGGGATTAAAAATATTCGCCGTTTAATGGAAATGTTTACTTTTATTAAGCAAAAATGATATGGTCTATTTCAACTACTAAATATTACCCGATGACCATCAAAATTGGAAGACTTCTGCCCAGACCTAAGCTCTAGCACCGTGCTAACTTCCACGTAGATTGGTCTATAATTGCGGCCTGTAGAACAACTGCAAAATCTGGAAATTATTCAGTTTTTGGTCCATTTCAACCCCTAAATATTATGCGATTATATCCAATAGCAACAGGGTTCTATTTTGACCCAAACCCCACCTCCATTCTAAATTTCGTGAAGATCGTGCCATAATTGCGAGCTGTAGAGTGATTACAAATTAACATGGACAGACGGACGGACGGACATATATAGCTAGATCGACTCAGCGCGGCGAGATAGGAAGATCCATATATACTTTCCTATGTGGGAAATCAATATTTCGTGGTGTTACATAATTTTTGGCATAAACTTATAATACCCCCAACACAAAGTATTGTAGGGTATAAATGTTGGACTATATTGGTTTATATGATATATGTGATAACTTTTAGAAAAATGTTAAAAAGTGGTACCAGATATATTCGATCGAAGTATTCCATTTTCATACTTCGTCTAATATAGATAAAACCAGTAAGGAAAAATCAAAAGTCGGGCTCCAGTAACAAAATAATTGATTTTTAAGTAGATCATACCTTCTATCAGAGGGAACTAATATATGGGAGACATATCTGTTGTTTGCCTAATAAACCTAAAATCGAATTAAGGATAAATGTGGGAGCTATATCCAAATATGAGCCGAGCTCTTTAAGATATCTGGTACCAAATATCATTGTAGTCGAGTGCATATTATAAATGAGGTACTTAAAGACCTAATCAGATGGCTTCAAAACTGAATTCGGTCGGATGTGCCAACATTCAGGTCATACTGAGTGATATTGGCCATATGGTGCACAAACAAACCCGAAATCGGTTGAAGATATATATTGGAGCTATATCCAAATCTGAGCCGATTTTTATAAAATTTGTCACAGGTTTTTCTGGACGTTATCTGATATTTGGTACCAAATGTCATACTTGTGGAGTGTATATTACGAATTTGAGGGACGTAAAAACGTAGTGATATTGGCCATTTGGTGCACAATTAACCCGAAATCGGTTGAAGATATATATGGGAGCTATATCCAAATTTGAACCGTTTCTCACCAATCTCATTTGGGTTCGTCTTTGGACCAAACAAATATTGTTTGGAAAATTTCATCTCAATGGGACGGATAGATAGACTTACATACTTAAATCGAAAAATATTATCCAATCTTCTGCAAAATTATAAATTCTATATTCAACTCAAGTTTCTTGTTGGGAGGAATATTTAGATATAGTAAGATGTAAAGTAACGCTCATTGTTTCGCAAGTTATGACAGATAAAAGTATTGAAAATTGGGAATCTTTGTGGGTGAGGTACTAGAAGGGTTTCGCAAATATATAGCATCTTCACAGTATATCTTGTGTGAGCAAAAATGCTTGTATGTGTGAAATTTGAAGAGAGTTGGATGCTTAATTCAGTTTCTTTGAACTTTGTTTTTTTTTTAATCTTAAAGCCAATATGGGGGAGTTTCCAGAAGAAATGAGCCAACCTCTACCATCTATATAATTGATCCTCTGTAGGTGGAATATTGAGATGCACCTGAATGGAATTGCATGTTAATTTCGCGTTTATGAGCTTCATGGATACTCAAAATTTCGACCCTATATGGGGGAGGTACCGGAAGGAGTGGACCGATATATCTATCTTAACAGCACATTGTTAGTAGAAGTAATGGGATGTGTGTAATATGAAGAGAACCGCATGCTTATTTTGGATTTTATAATCGTTTTGATTATCCAAAACTTTAACCGTTTGTGGGAGGGGTACCCAAAGCAATGGACCGATACATTCCATCTTCATACCAAACCTAGGTTGATAAAAATATTGTGATGTGTGTAATATGAAGACTCTTACATCATTTTATAAGAGTTGTTATTCAAAATTGTGAACCATTGTGGGGGAGGTACTTGATGGAGAGAACCGATATTACCCATCGCCGAACTCGATCTAAGTTTGATAATAATATAAAGATGACATGTTGATGACTAGATTTAAGACTTGAAACAACATAAAGTAGTCATGTATAGAAGTTTGCATGGCCCTATGGGCTAGGTAACTGTGTTAATCTATATATATAAATGTAAGTTGTGTTAGTTACTACGCTTATAACTCAAGAACCGCTGATCTGATTTTAACGATTCATACAAATTCTGAATTGTCTCTTTTCCGAAAAGGATAATATTCAAAAAATCGCGTAAAAATGTGATATATTAACATTTTCATTTTGACTTCTGAAATGTACAATCGTAATGTTTATTTTGTATGTTTTTTTTTTCTATTTTGACTTACTTTTTTCGAATGTACATTTGTAGTGTTTTTTTTAATATTTTTTTTTTCTTTTTGATTCGAATATTAATACCAATTTATTTTGACTCGATTTCTTGAGAACTGAAATAGAAGCCGGGTTACATTGAAGTGTAGTACCAAATTATGTGGTGGCGAAACGAAATAGATGTTATCGAAATAATTTAACGTGGTCACATCAAATTTAAGTCAAAATTTCTAAAAATCTTGAAAAAAGAGATCTCATTGCAAAAATTCTCAAATCGGGGAAAAAATTACATAAGGTATAACTAAAGAACGGCTTGACAATTCATACAATTTTGGAATGGTATCCAATAAAAATATTAATAACAAATTTCTTTTTGGTGTGATTTTTTTCAATTTGACATACTATATTGAAGTGAACATTTTTTATTGCCTTGAAATCTGAATGAATAATATTTAAAATAAAATGAGTGACCTACGTGGACCTACATCTTTCATATGGCAATAATCCGCCCAATGAGAACTCAAAATGCAATTCATTGGAACTGCAGTCAGTGAAATACCGAATATAAAAGGGTGCAAAATGGTAGAGCGAATTGGACATTTAGGAAAAAAGAAAGAAATTGTTCCTAAACTTTCCAGATGTCTTAAATCGCTTTTGCAGGTCATGATATATGACCCCCGGATAAGGGTACAACCCTATTTCAAGTATTGTTTACATTTTAACCACATTTTTCTCACACCCATTTTAATTTGATAAGAAACCATCCTCGCAAAATATGATCATGTTTTGGTATAACCATCATATAATTTAAGCCATGTTCGGGGTCTTCGACATTTTTTTCATCTTTAGGCCTTTATTTGGCATCTTTGTTTCTAAGGGTGTAAAAAACCTCTTCTCATAATATTTTCAATTTTCGGAGTAGAGTCCATCTTGGTCTTGACCACATTCATCAATTGATTTGGCTAAAAAATTGTATTTAGGCAACTCTGGGGTAGAGAATCGTCCCTCAGATAATTGTCCACATAGGCATTTATTCGAGTATAGTTCTCACATTAGTGTACCCACAAATCCGCTTTCCTAACCAATGTTTGGTCAGAAAAGAAAATTTGATATACTATTGAATTTGAAACTCCCAAGAGAATATTGGTTGGGAACGTAGATGTGGGATTAACATCTACATGCCATAAACTCCGAAATATCAAATTGTGGCAGAAACATGAAAAAATCACGAATATTAATTTTTTTGTTCGTTATTGAATTATACTATGATGAAAAATATGGACTTTATGGGTTCTCCAACTCACAATTTAAATGACAAAAATAAATTAATTAATATTTCACGGTAATGGGAGTAAAAAAGCAATTATCTTTGACTATTTTGAAATCATTCCGCCCTCAATTATGAGGTGGACAAAACTAAATACCACGCAGCACGGTATTCTTAACATTGGAAATTCAATACCAAAAATTTAGCTGAGTTTTCACATGGGGCTATCATAGAAGTTCTATATCATACAGGTTTTTAACACTCAATTATAGCCTTAGGCTGAAAAATAAGATCAGGCTATTCAAAATATCTAAAACCGACGGTAGATTATTATCTATTATAATTTTTCCCATGAATGTTTATTTCTATTTAGAAATTACTATGGAGTTATTTTACTTATAATAAAAATTGTGCCGCTTTCATAATTCTATAATGCTTAAAAAAATATGCATTAAAGACTAAAAGTAAGGGCCGGCAACGCGGACCGGGCCAGCTAGTTGAATATAAATAAAATAAATAAAAAACCAGTAAAAAAGGCTCAAAAGTCGGGCGGGGCCGACTATATGATACCCTACACAACTATGCATATTTAATAGAACTCTCATAAAAGAAAAGTTTATATTGCAATTTCTGAAGTGCCAAAATTCACGCCATTTGGACTGATATTATCCATTTGGTGCAGAAGAAACCTAAAATCGGATGAAAATATATATGGGAGCTATATCTAAATTTCAACCGATTTTCACCAATAGGGTTCGTCCTTGAGCCAATCAAATGTTATTTAGAAAATTTCATCTCAATCGAATAATAAATGCGACCTGCATTTTGTTTACAAAAATACATGGACACACGGAAGGATAGACGGACATGCATAAATCGACTCAAAATGTGATTCTATGCTGATCACCAAAAGGAACTATGAGTCTATCTCGTTTTCTTCTCCATGTTACAAACAAATGCACAAAGACATAATGGTGTGGTGTAGGGTATAAATATAGCATCAGAACAGGAGGTACCTCCAACAAATTTACATTTTGTATGCACATATCTATTGATCGGTTCCAGATAAAATCTTCAAATTTGGAATGTGTCAGTCTAAACGTAAATTAGATCGAATTTTATTGAAATCGATTGAGGTTTGGATATAGCTTTTATATAAATTTTGGAAGATTTCTTGTATTTGATGCACCAAAAACGACATGTTTGTCTGATTCCAATGAAATTTGGAATAAGCGACGGAATTTTGTGTAAAAAAAAAAATTTGTTGAATTTTATTGAAATCTTCTGAGGTTTGGATATAGCTTCCATATAAATTTTCGTCCGATTTCGTGTATTTGATGCACGAAACACGTTTTTTTTTTTTTTTTATCGCAAATTACATTGAAATTTAAAATGTGCAACTGAATCAGAAGAAAGATTTTTTTCCTTTCCTAGAACCGTAGCCTTTCATTCTGGCGAAAGTATAGGCGACGATAAGTCTGATCACCCGCCGGTGGAGCACGTAGTCTATACGATGAATGCAGTCGAACCTCTCCTGAAATACTACCCCTAAGCATCCCAACTTATCCGAGCTGCTCCGAGTCTATCTTCGGACTCGGCCGTAGCACAACATCGCGCCATCCAACGAAATATCGATGTGGGGCATCGAGATCCTCGTTAGCACGCCTATTGACCGGAAAAGGCTAATTGGACATAATAGACATAGGTCAGAAGGAAACCGCCAGAGGGAGAAGCCGGAATGCCGCAGGAAAAGGTTTTGAATAATATCGGATCAAGGATAGAATCCAACAGCGGGCGGCGGTTAGAGAGTCGCTAACTAAGTTTAATCCTTCAATATCGATATCTCATCCTCAAGTTTCGACTGTATCCGAAATACTGGCCTTTGGCCCTAGAGAGTACGTAGTCTATACGATAAATGCTGTCGAACCTCTCTTATAATACTACCCCTAGGCATCCCAACTTATCCGAGATAAGAGCCTGCTCCGAGTCTATCTTCAGAACCGACCATAGCACAACATCGCGCCATCAAACGAAGTGGAGGGCATCGAGGTCCTCGTTACCGCGCCTATTGATCGAACTAGCAGGGGGACCGAAAAAGGCTAATAGGACATCATCGGCATAGGTCAGAAGGAAACCGCCACAGGGAGGACCTGGGATGCCGCATGAAGACCAAGGAGGGAACCCAACAGCTGGCGACGGTAAGAGAGTCGCTAACTCACTTTAATCTTTAGAAATCGATCTCTAAGACAAATAGCGATCATTCTAAAGGATTAACTGTCAAAGTCAAGCTATTGGAGTTTATATAAAATTCCATCGTGCCAGAAAGAGTCAGGAGCCCTGACAATATCTAGGGGGACGACTATAGAGCCTGTGTGTCAGATATTCCCATTATTATTGGAATCAAATTAGATACATAAAAAGTATGTACAACAGTATAAACAGGTTTTAAGCATATATTTTATTTAGGATTTAGTCACATTTTGATATATAACTTCATAATAATATGATATATAAGGTACTTTTTAATTATTATAATTTTTTTTTTTTTTAAACAAACGACCCTTAAATGTCAATAAACTAAAGACAATAACTCTTCAGCTCTTCCGTAGTGCAACGCTTGCGACAGCATTCATCATAAACGCCAGTTCGGTGTCGTTGCCGACGAATTTTAGCCAAATCATTCATATGTTCGCCATACAGTATATCTCTCAACAAAGAATTGGATGCATGGGGAGTTTCGTCATCAAGCCCATCAAGCATATTTAAAATGCCAAACTGTTGTGTCACTGTGTCCAAATGAGATTAATTATAAATTTTTAAATTCATTTCAAATTCTCATTTCAGCCCTAAGTAGCTTACATGGTTTACTAATTGACTTTTTGCTAAGTTGCATTCCATTAAAGCCATCTTCACACACCGCATCCAACAACTCAGCCAGTCCAGGACCACACACACGTATGCTCCCGGTCTTTATTTCATGGACAAAGACGAGGAATAAAATTAAACTAAAAAATTTCATATTTATTTATTTATTTTTTTTCTTAAATAATTGAGACTAGCTGAGTTGTTTATTGTTGAGAATATTTTTAGGTACTGTCGTATGAGGAGTGAGATATTTATTATTTATAGTAAACGTTTGATTCTAAAAGCATGGAATACCTTTGCGCTAATCATCAAGGTTAAAAAATAATATGCAAATTATCATTCCTACATATTTATGGGATTCCATTCAAAATGTGCATGTCCTTAAAGAAATAATTATATGCAAAAATAAAAAAAAAAGTAAAACAGTAAAGAAAAGTCAAAAGTCGGGCGGGGCCAAAAATCATTGTTGTCGAATGAATATCACGAATGTGAGGGAATTAAACACCAAATCAAATAAAACACATGTATGGGAGCTATAGCTATATCTCAACCAATCTACAACAAATTTTAAGTACTGATTTATAGGATGAATTCAGTCGTAATTGCCAAAATTCAGTTCATTTGGGCTGATATTGGAGATTTGGTGCACAATTAACCCGAAATCGGTTGAGGATATATATGGGAGCTATATTCATACCTTAACAAGATTTGATACACTTATTTCGGAACTGTATCTGATATTTGTGTACCAAAGATTATTGTTGTGGAATATATATTACACTTGTGAGGGACTTTAAACCTCAAATCGGATAAAACATATATATGGGAACTATAGCTATTTACACTAACTTTGAAATCCTGGTTTATAGGATGAATTCAGTCGTAATTGCCAAAATGCAGTTCTTTTGAACTGATATTAGACATTTGGTGCACAATAAATCTGATGTCAGAAGAAGATATGTGGGAGCCATATCCCAATCTGAACCGATCTCGATAAATTGTGGGTTCGTCCTTGGACCAAACAAATATTGTTTGCAAAATGTCGTCTCAATCGGATAATAAATGCGACCTGCATTTCGTTCACAAGAATACATGGACGGACAGACCGACAGACGGACTGACATGCATAAATCGACTCAGAAAGTGATTCTATGAATATCCTCAAAACTATGTGTCAATCTCGCTTCATTCTCCATGTTACAAACAAATGCACAAAGACATAATACCCTTACCACTATGTAGTGTAGGGTACAAAAAGAAAGATAAGGATCGAATCGGAGCGACTATAACGATAATATGTTGCCATGATTTTTCGAGGACGGACGTCTTTAAATATGTTATCTGCACACTTTGAAAAATCTGCAATTCTTAGGAAATAGTTAAAAAAGAAGGTAAAAATGTAAAAAAAATATGATGATCTACATACAATCTTCGTCGATGGGCTATATATGTCCTTATCTGTATCTGTAGGTAAAATACAGGGTGGGATAAAAAAAATGCAAGAAAGTCAAATGCCATACATTTTTTTAAAATTTTATTAAATGAAAGCAAACAATTTCGGAAATAGCATCAACTTTTAGAATAAGTTTAGATTTGTTCGAATTGGTCACCTTTGGCCTATGGCCTTCAAACGGCCAATAAAACCGTCACATGCTGCCCGAATGTTGCTCTGCGATATTTTGGCCCATTCCCGGCGAAGCGTTTGCTTGAGGTGATCGACACTTTGGTATTTTTAAGTGCTAACCTTGCTTTCCAAGATAGTCCAGACACAATAGTCCAACGCATTGGTATCCGGAGATTTTGGTGGCCACTGTGCGCTGGAAATGAAGCGAGGAACCTCATTTTGTAACCATTCTTGGGTGGCGCGTGCTGAGTACGATGGTGCTGAGTCCTGTTGGAATGTCCAAGGTCTACGGTCAAAATGTTTGCATGCCCAAGGCTTTAATACACCCTCCAGAATATTTTCGCTATAATATTCGACATTTATTGTGATGCCACGGTCGATTAATGCGAGTGGAGAGCTACCATCGACTGTTATGGCGGCCCATTCTATTACAATGGCCGGCGCTTGAGTTCTGGTGGCCAACCGAAGGTGCACATTTTCAGTTGACCTCTTTGGCAAGTAAAAACAGCATATTGTTTATTTACAAACTGCTGCACAACGAATGTTTTCCCACCGGAGAAAACAAAATTCAGCAGTTCACCACTTTTGGCCAAGCGAAGCAGCTCTTTTGAGTCTATTTTCTTTCTGTTGCGGTGTAAGTTCTTGTACTTTTTGGAATTTCAATGGCTTTATCCCGACCTCATTTTTCAACATTTACCGAATGGAATATTGCAATATGTTCAGCTCATAAACCATTTTTCGGTCACTGCGACGCAGGTTTCGATCAAGTCGCTTCTTTACTTTTCGAACCATTTCTGGTGATGTTGCTGTTTTACTCCGCCCACTTCCTTGACATCGGGCTACGCTACCAGTATCACGGTAACGATCGATGGTACGAGACACAAAGGATGTATTCACATTTAAATGCTGGAGTGCTCTAACGATAGCCACTTGTGGTTTTCCAGCCAAATATAAAGAAATCACACTATCACACATGAATTCCATCTCGAATAACTTTTTTTTTTTGGAAAATTCTAACCAAAATGCTTTGGTACGCTTGTAAACAATATAATGAGCTGTCACTGGAATAATTTTAACAGCGGTCGGATGAGTGACTTAGAAATGACAGCAGTCTGAAGTTGGTTGCAGTTTTTTCATCTCTCCCTGTACAGGTCGATTTTTGCTTAATTTGTATAAATATCCAATAGAAATAAGCGCTTTTCTATCCCTTATGATTTTATATGAAATCAAAAATATCGCTAGTGAGTACTACGTCCTCGTATAGTTCCCATATAACGGTTCCTTTAAGCGGCATTTTTCGACGGAATTTGTTATTGAAATTTAAAGTTCCTGCCAAATGGTTGAGGGTATTAAAATTTCGACCCGGTTGAACTTGGCTGCCAAACGACTGTATTACCTTACACAACCCTGTCTTGCAAAGGGAACGAGGTATAGGTGCAGTTCCTTTTCGTGTTCACCATGGAATTATATGCTGAATGAATTTATGCATATCTGTCCGTCCGTCTGTATTTTACAGGGTGAGATGAAAAAACTGCAACCAACATCAGACTACTGTCATAGAGACCTACGGTCTAAACCGTTATTTTGATTATGCACGTGTTTGCCGTAACAAATAATATATACCCTCTGTGGCCATAAGGGAATACTCATAGTGTTAGATACGTTACATTTCGGGTAAAAATTCCACTATTTAAAAGAGTAGATTTTTATCTTTAAACATTGCATTTACGATTATTAATCTGAAGACAATTATGACTCCCACATGCCCTTAAAATGTATTTATTTTCAAATTTAAAATACACACAATGTTCAAAGAATCAAACCAGTTTCTCCCAATACTAAATCGATATTTGTTGCAACAAAATTTTGACAGTCAGTAGAAGATTTTGTACCGAAAATGAGTTTAGATTACTTATATAGTCCTTGTTTAAAAAATCAATTGGTGTGACTTAATGACATACTTTATTATCATTTTCACGCAATCATATGTACATAACACAAACTCACATACACACACACAGGTATTAATATACTCAATTTACTTGTGGTAAATAAAGTACGAGTGACTTTATTGAGTGGTCGTGACATTTTTATACATGCAAATCCCACCGTCTAAATTATAAAAAAAACGGCAATGTGTCAAAGTAACACGAAATTGCGGTTAATTTAATTGTTGGATGCACATTGGGTGATTCAGATATAAAATGCAATGCAGTTGGTGAAAGTTTTTGGAAAAAAAACTATAAATGATCGACACTATGTACAAATGTTACTGGTTTTAAATAATATAAACTTTTTATACAGTCAGGAGGATCCAATATAATTAAGTATAAATCCTTCAGGCTTATTGTAAATCCACTTTAAAATTTCATTCCGCATGTTTGCCTCTTTGTCGCACCCTTCCATACAAATGGAACCACTGTGCGGTTGATTTTTTTTTTTCTTAACTGTATACAACTATGTACTTGTGTGCATACGGAGACAATTAATGTCAATATTATTTTGCGGGCACACAATATAGACAGACATCCAGTTCAACAAGTGTCACGCTTATGAAATTTACACATTGTTGATAATGATGGCAGCGATAAGAGTGGTGTTAGTTTATGTGTATGGCAAATGTCAGGTAGGTAACGTTTTCACAGCTTGCATTCACACCCACATATATGCACCTGATATTTCATTATTTGATGAGATATGGCATGTAAAGTAGAAATTACCAATAACAGGGCTCTACAAATGAATATTTATTGTAAAAATGTTAAAAAAATTACGTTCCAGTCATTCTTTATCAAATGTACAATTTTCCAAAAAAAATTCACATGCAACTATAATGGTGCTAGTGTAAAATTGGAATACATCGATTGGAAATGGGCCATGTAAGTCCACGTTTTGGTGTAGCCCCCCATATAATTGTACCTCCCTATATCCGGTATTTTGGGAATTTAAGCGACATAACTTTCCGGAAATGTTTCAAATTTGGTAGTTGAAATTCGTTATGGATACTACGATCTAAGAAATAAAATTGTCTGTGCAGGTCCACGTCTTCGTCTGACGGTACCTCCCGATATTCGGTACTGTCATGATTTTAGCGACATTATTCTCCGAATTTGGCATTTGAAGTTCGTAATGAATACTACAGCCTATGACAGCACGAGTCTTCGTATAGCCCCCATATATAGCCCCCATTTCACCGGAATTGTTTTAAATGTGGTATTTGATGTTCGTAATTTATGCTACAGAATATGACAGACAATTGTCTGTGAAGGTCCACGTCTTCGTATAGCCCTCATATAACGGTATCTCCCGATTTTTGGTATTTTGATGATTTTCACAGGAATTGTTTCAAATTTGGTATTTGAAGTTCGTAATGGATACTACAAGCTATGGCAAAAATTATCTGTACCACGTTTTGGTATAGCCCCCATATAATAGGAGTTATCCTGATATTTGTTTTTTTTTTTTTTTTTTTTTTGATTTTAGCTACGTTATTCACCGACTTTTTTTCAAGTTTCGCATTTGAATATTGTAGTGGCTCATGACAAAAGTTGTCTAGGCAGGTCCACGTCTTCGTATAGACCCCAATATAACGGCTACATTCGGTGTTTATAAGATTTTAACAGAATTTTTAATGGATTTTATTTATTCATTTATTTATTTATTTATTTTTTTTTTGAAAATTCCCAAATTTGTTCCCAAATGGCCGAGGATATTCAAAGTTCGGACCGGCCGAACTTACAGCTTTTTTGCTTGTTAATATATTTTACCTAAATACTAACAAGTATTCGGTACTTCGTCAGCGAAAAATCCACCTCAACATTTCAGATTCGTTCCAAAAGACAGATGTTAGGCCTTTTAGGTTCTCAAATGTATAATTTGTTCAGTTTGTAAAAAGCAAATAATCAAAACTTCATGCATCGTTCTTAATTTTCAGACCTTCAAGGTGCTATATATTATTCAATTTTTTTCCTTCTTCGGATGGACTAATAGGAGAATGTTTTCTTTAATTTTGAAGTTAAGCGAGGAGGAAATGTAAAACCATAGCACAGGGAAGCCACATGCAATTTTTTGTCTAAAACTATTTCAACTTTTCCAAATGTATACGCGAAATACCAACAATGGCCCCAATATCACATTTCAGAATATCAGATATGTCCCTTCACCCAATACAAAATTTAGCAACATTTAGTAAGCATATCCAAAATAATCTCTCCATCCTATATACCAACAATGATCCAAATTAGGACCATTTAGTACTTTTCGAACAATGGATTTTCAAGCCCACCTTCTACACTCAGTCCTATATATCAATGGAGACATCAATATCATATATAGGAATTCCAGTTCCATATCTTCACCCAATAGTCAATTTAGTACCACTAAGTACTTTCCGAACAATTGTACTATCATTGTTCTAAAAACATTTCCAGAAACAAGGACATATATATCCTTGTTAGGATTTCAGGTCTATTCCTTCAACCTATACCAAAATTTAGTACTCTTTTGTACCTTTCGTAAGATTATAGTACATATTTCCAACACCACCTCCTAATCTCAATCCCAGATATAAACAGGGACATCTATATCAACTTTTTGGATTTCAGGTCTGTCCCCTTCAGCCAAAAACCAAATTTAGTACCATTTAGAACTTTTCCAAAAACTTATTGTATACATTTCCAAAACCACCTCCTTATATCAATCCCAAATACCAACAGAACCCTAGAGACTTAGATCTAAACTTCATAATTTCAGAGTTGCAGCTCCTTATCCCAATATACATTTTGTATCATTTAGTACTTTTCAAAAAAAGATTATATTGTTCACATTTCCAAAACCAGCTCCATATCTTAACCCAAATACAAACAGAGTCTCAGAGACCTCAATATCAAATTTCAGAATTGCAGCTCTATTCCTTCATCCAATACCAAATGTAGTACCATTTAGTACTTTTCATACAAATATGGGACGCATTTTCAAAACCACCACAATATCTTAAACACAGATACCAACAGGGACATCTATACAAACTTTAACCCTTCACCCAACACCAAATTTGGCACTATTCGAAAAACTATAGTATACATTTCCAAAGCCACCTCCACCATATCTCAATCCTTGATAACAACCGAGACCTGAATGTCAAATTTCAGAATTGCCACTCCATCCCTTCACCCAATACCAAATATAGCACCTTCAGCACTTTTTGTACAATAATAGTACACATTTCGGAAACCGCCTAAATATGCCCAAGCTGTACATGAACAGCGACCCTAATACCGAATTTCGGACTTTAAACACCATATGTTCACCCATTACCAAATTGTACCGAATATAGTATTATTTGGTACATTTCGTGCGCTTGTAGCACCCATTTCCAAAGACACCTCTTTATCACAAACCAACAAACAAAAGGAACGCCAATACAAAATTTTAAAATCGCAGCTTCATCTGTTCACTCTTCACAAAACATTTCCAAATTTTGTACCTTAGTACATATTTCCAAAACCGCCTTCGTACATCAAACTTACTTTCCAAGATTAATTGTCATAACAAATTTCCAATTTTTAGCTCTATCCGTTCCCACAATACCAAATGGTACCATTTTAGAAAAATAGTTCAATTTTAGAAAATTAGTTCCATATTAAAATTTCTCATAACCGTCAAGATTAAGGTTTCAAAAACCCTTTGGTTTACCTATCCTGCACTCCATCAGAGACTATTATTCCACATTTCTTTCCGTTTGCCCAATACCAAATATTCAATTTTTAATATAATTTAGTAGTTTTCGTATTTATTTAGTACGAATTTACAAAACCCATCACACGCCTACGCAACAAGACTGAATTTCGTGCAAAATTTCAAAGCTCTGGCCTTAGCCAGAAGATACCAGAAGGAGTGTACCGTTAGTTTCCATCCAAGAACTCGATCTAAGTTTGGTAAAATATTGGAATGTATTAATTTGGTGCAAAATCGGTTACCAACTTCCAGGGTTATCGTATGCACAAATAGATAGAAAGGCAGAAATTTTGGCCGTATCAAATAATACATTTCATCAGTAGCCATTCTGCTGAGGGTATAATTATTCGGAACGGATGCAATCGGTCATGTTCTCAATCCCTAATGGTGGAGGGTGTCAGAAGACCGACCAGACCGTACTTAATGCTTCTTCATACCCTCCACCCAACAATCTGGGGTATATTAACTTTATCTGTTCTGATCAGCGTAAAATTCTAAGTCGATTTAACGAATTGAGATAGAGGCTCAAATTTTTGCATATATGTTTCTTTTGCGAGTAGGCACGTTAAGTTCGTGATGGGTCATGTGGGTCCACGATTTCGTATAGCCCCATAGTGCGATACCTCCCAACATTGGATATTTTCTATGATTTTTGTGGCATTATTTACCGGAATTGTTTCAAATTTCGTATTGGAAATTTGCAATAAATACTGCAAGCAATGACAGAAAATTGTCCATGTATGTCCACGTCTTCGTATAGCGCCCATATAACGATACCTCCCGATTTTCGGTATTTTGATTATTTTAGCGGCATTATTAAAAGGACTTGTTAATTAATTAATCAATTAATTGAAATTTCGTTGTTGAAGTTCGTAATAGGTACTACAACCTATGACAAAAAATTATCTATGCAGGTCCATGTTTTCATATAGCTCCTCCCGATTTTCGGTATTTTGATGCTTTTATCGACATTATTCACGGGAATTGTTTCAAAATTTCGTATTTGAAGTTCGAAATCGGTACTACAGCCATTGAATAAAAATTACTTATAAAGGAATACGTTTTTGTATAGCCCCAATTCATTGGAGAGGCATTTATGGAGGGTATTAAAAGTTCGACCAGACCGTAACTAATGCCCTTTTTACAGTTTGTAACAGGCAAAAGGAAACGAGTCAGACCCATCGGCATAGAATCACTTTCTGAGTTGATTTATGCATGTCAGTCCGTCTGTCCGTCCGCCTGAAAATAAGTGTGCCAAATTTGATCGAAATCGGTTCGGATATAGCTATAGCTCCCATATATATTGCTCATCCGATTTGTTATTTTTGTCCTCCGCACCCGTAATATGCACTCTGTAACAACAATATTTGGGGAAATATATCAAATGCAGCTCGGAAATACCTTTGCTAAATTTTATCGAGATCGGTTCAGATTTGGATATAGTTCCCATATATATTTTTTATCTGATTTCAAATTAATTTTGCACCAAATGAGCAATATAAGTCCGAATTTAAAAGATACAAATGCTTCGGCATATTTAGTACTTTGAATTTTCAATTATAATCAAGGGTGTATGACTGAATTCTCCCATAAGAACTTTTAATTGTTATGTGGAGCTCAACTAAATTAGCAAAGTGGTGTAGGGTATCATAAAATCGGCCCCGCCCGACTTTAGGACTTTCTGTCCTGGTTCAATTTATAACTTATATTATAAATAGCTTAATGTCCCCCTTAAAATCTTTGAAATTTTAGTTATAATTACCGTCTACATATTAAAGAAAAAAATGCTTCTCAAGTCCACACTAGCCAAATTTTTATTTCCCAGTCTTTTTTGTCGGTTAATGTAATTGGCAAATTGCCTTCGTACAAATAGTTACACTGTAATATCTATTTAAAATTCGATTCTATGAAAATTAGCATAAACAAACATTTGGCAACGGATGGTAAACTTGGTGCAACAACAACAGAAGTGAAATTGTTACAAACAGTACTCGTGCCCGTTTTTCCGAACATCAAATCAGTCTGCCCACCCAACTCTTATACCCCCAACTTCAACTTTACGACAACCTTTCATACAAAATTTAAGTTTTCATTGCCCGAAGGGACGCTGTGAAGTGCCTTCAGACAGACAGGCGGTTAAAACTCGCAAAAGTATGTTGGAAAAAATATGTTAGCAATTCAAATTTTATACAAAATGAAGAACAGGAACGAACACAGGGAGATAAACAAAACGACTCAACGAACGAACGGGCGGACGAATGAAAGAATGAACTTACTTGGCAAACCAGGATCCATCGTTGCTGGTAAAGCGATCCACAAAATTGTGCAACGAAATCGCTGATATATCACTTAGGGCATAGTAGTGTGTCAGGTTGTATTCTGGCACCCAATTCGGCTCTCCCAGTAGATTGGCATTCTGCAAATCCATGTAGTACTGGGTGTAGTCCAAAACCTATAATTATGCATCGGAGAAGAAAAAGAAAAGAATACGTTGTAAGAATTGTTCGGAAAACGTTTCATTATGTTTCCAACTTTTTGGTCTTGATTGTGAAAAAGGTGAGTGTGTGTAGGTATGTTTGTGTGTGTATATATAGATTGGAATAGTTTTTGTCCCAGTGGTGAGCCTGCTGTTAACGTCATTCGTTATGGTCAAGTGTTGGGTCCAAGCTATGTTGTTTTTGTTCTCTATAAACTTGGCTTTGTTGGTTTAAGGTTTTTGTGTATGAATTGAAAGAAATATGCAAACAATAGCAAAAATTATCGAAAGAAAAAATGTTGTTCTCCTTTTGTAAAAATAAATGGAATAATACAAACACACTGTAAATTCGCACAGAGCGCACACACATACACATGTATAAATGTGCCACATTTACATTTTTATCTTCTGGTTTTTGTTTTTTGTGTGGCTTTATTTAAAAACAAAACAAAAATATGAGTCATTTTATGAAACATTCTCGCAAAAGAGGTAATTGCGGAGCGTACCACCTGATGTTAAGATTATTATGTATATATTATACTAGCTGAACCCGGTGCGCTTCGCTACCCCTTTTGATTTTATATGCAGTCAAAATTTTATTTACGAATATATGTTGGTTAAAAAAAAACAAATTTTATAATTAAAAAAAAAAATTATTGCACTACTTTAATGCGTAAATATACAAAACCATTAGAAAAACAGTAACATGACATATATACACGAAGGGTTTGTCCTTCGGATTTATTTATTCATAGCAAATACCAAGCGTGCAGTAAACTGCAATCTTTGAAGTTGAGTGGCATTTCTGTTGCAATTAATGAATTCGAGATAGCAACATACTTCGCAGTAATAAGCGTATTTCAAATTAATTGTTGTGTTGTTTTTTAGTGTTAGCCTAAGGCGTTGTGGGTCAATGGTTCTTATTAAAATCATATCCCAATCTGATCCGATTTAAATACCTCAACTGATTTCAATAAAATTTGGCAATTTTTTCTGGTGCCAGATTTCGTCTTTCTCGCTTTGGGTGCATCAAATATGTGAAATCGGCTGAGTATATATATGGGAGCTATAATTAAATCTGAGCGTATTTGAATATAATTTGTCAAATTTATTTTTGTACCAAATTTAGCCACTCATGCCGAATTTCATTGGAATCGGAAATACGTATCGTGTTTTGTGCATCAAATATGTGAAATCGGCGGAAAATATATATGGGAGCTTTATCCAAATCTGAACCGATTTTAATATAATTTGACTAATTTATTTTCTAATAAAAATCCCGTACATATTCCAAATTTCTTTGGAATCGAACATACATATCGTGCATGGTGCATAAATACATGAAATCGGTCGAAAATATATATGAGAGCTATATCCAAATCTGAACCGATTTTACTATAATTTGACAAATGTATATTCGTTTTAATTTCCCCTACAGATTCCAAATTTCATTGAAATTAGAGATACATAGCGTGTTTGGTGCATCAAATACATGAAATCGGTCGAAAATATATATGGGAGCTATATCCAAATCTGAACCGATTTCAATATAATTTGAAAAATTCATTTTTGCTCCCGATTCCGTAACTTATTTTAAATTTCATTAAATTTGGACATACATATCTTATTTGGTCCACCAAATACATGAAATCGGTCGAAAATATATATGGGAGCTATATCCAAATCTGAACCGATTTCAATATAATTTGGGAAATAAATTTTTTTAGATAAAATCTATCACACGTTTCAAATTTCATTGAAATTGGGGATACATAGCGTGTTTGGTGCATCAAATGCTTGAAATCGGCCGAAAATATATATGGGAGCTATATCCAAATCTGAACCGATTTCAATATAATTTGACAAATTATTTTCGGATCAAATCCCGTCACATATTCCAAATTTCATTGGAAGCGAACATTCATATTGTGTTTGAGGCATCAAATGAACGAAATCGGTCGAAAATATATATGGGAGCTATATCCAAATCTGAACCGATTACAATATAATTTAGCAAACATATTTTTGTTCCAAATTCCGTTACACATTCCAAATTTGTATACTGTATCTTTAACCGATCAATAGATATGTGCATATAAAATCTAAATTTTTGGGAGGTACCTCCGATTCTGATGCTATATCTCCAGTTCCAAGTGGAAATTCAAAAATGTATATAGCCTATGTTACTTTCAGGCGATGTTGCAGTATATATGGAAATTTTCAGAAAAATCTATTCAGCAGTTTTCGAGTCCATAATTTACAAACAAACAAACAAACAAACAAACAAACAAACAAACAAACAAACAAACGTACAAACATTTTCCTCTTTTTAGATATAGATATTGGCAGAGTTTTTTTTACATTCCATGAGATCCGGGTTTTATTAAATCAGAAGTTTAAAATATATACTTTAAATATATTTTTTGCAGATGAAGCACGAAAGGACATTTTTTTCGAAATATAAAGAATACATTTGTATTATTTATTTTTATACACTCCACCATACTATGGTAGATATATTGCCTTTGTTATTCCATTTGTAACACCTCAAAGTAATCACACCAGACCCCACGTTGTGTATATTCAGCGAAAAATTGAATGAATTGAGATATTATTATAAACCACACATTTTCTAACCGAATTATTTTATATTCGATATTAAGAGTACACAGGGGTGTTTTGTTTCTAGTGGGTTCCTATGGCCCCCATATAACGGAACTGTAGTTTGATAATTTTATCCACATTTTTTTTTTTTTTTCAAATTGAACATTTAGTGTTTGTAAAGTGTATTGCTTCCAATAGAAGAACATCGTCTATATAAGGGTACCTCCCAATATTTCGTGTTGTGACGGTTTGTCATTATTTTCTGAGAGATCTTTTTAAGACTTGGTATTAGTAGTAGTTCGTATTAGTTTCCACTCCCGGTTACAGAACATTATGTATATAGGCTTTATTATACCCTCCACCTTGGAAAGGAGGGTATATTAACTTTGTCATTCCGTTTGTAATATGTCTAAATATTCGTCGTAGACCCCCATAATGTATAGATATTCATAATCAGCATAAAATTCTAAGTCGATTTAACGATGTCCGCCTGTCTGTCTGTCTGTTGGAATCACGATACAGACCACATTATTTGACATAGAGCGCCAAAATTTAGCAGAATAATTTGTATTGTGTCTAGGATGGTTGGTATTGAAAATTACATATATCGGTCCGTTTTGGTATAGTCCCCATATAACCGTACCTCCCGATATTTGGTATTTTGATGATTTTTACCGCATTTTTTCATGGATTTGTCTAAAAATTGGTATTTGTTGGTCATAGTGGGTTCGAGATGCGGTGGCGAAACATTACATGTCTAGGTTCACGTTTTGGTATAGCCCCCATATAACGGTACCTCCCGATATTCGGTATTTTGATGATTTTTGCCACATTTTTTAATGGGTTTGTCTAAAAATTGGTATTTGTTGGTTAAAATAGGTTCTAACTCCGGTGGCGAAACATTGCATATATAAGTCCACATTTTGGTATAGGCACCACATAACGATGCCATTTACTCACGAATATGACTAAAAATTAGTATTTGTGGGTCACTATGTTGTAGAGTTTTTCCATATTTTCATACCCTCCATCATACATAGAATGGAGTTTATATTAAGTTCGTCATTCCATTTATAACTCATCGAAATCAGCGTAAACTTCTAAAAAATTATATTCTAAGTTCGTAGGTGGGCTATATCGGTCTACGATATTGTACATCCTCCATATAACGGCACCTCCCTATATTCCGTACTTTGATTATTGTATTGTATGAAAATGCACAAAAGAAGTTTTTTCTGAATATTTTGCACACCAGACCAACCCCCCCCCCCCCCTCCCGGAAGAGTACTGTATAAATAGCTCCACGATATCGTACATCCTCCATATAACGGTACCTACCTATATTCGGTATTTTGACGATTTTAAGGACATTATTCAGCGGAGTTGGTTCAAATTTCATATTTAGAATTCGTAATGGGTACTGCAGCCTATGACAGCCAACAGCCTATGCGTATGCTGGCCTACGTCTTCGTATAACCTCCATATAACGGCACCTTCCAATATTCGGTATATTGATGATTGTAGGGACATTATTCACCGGAGTTGTTTCAAATTTCGTATTTAGAGTTCGTAAATGGTACTACAGTCTATGAGAGAAAATTGTCTATGCAGGTCCAGGTCTTCGTATAGGCCCCATATATCAGTTTATCCCTATATTCGCTATTTTGATGATTTTAGGTATATTCCTAACAGCCTGTGACAAAAATTGTCTATGCAAGTTCACGTTCTCGCATTGCCCCCATATATTGGTACCTCTCTATATTCGGCAATTTGACGTTTTTTGGTACAATATTCACCGGTATTTCGTATTTGGAGTTCTTAATAAGTACTTCAGAAAATTATCTATAGAGGTCGTATAGCCCACATATAATTGTACCTCCCGATATTTTGATGATTTTAGCTGCATTATACACCGGATTTTTTCAAGTTTCGTGATTGAATATTGTAATGGTCTATGAAAAATGTTGCCTATGCAGGTCCACGTCTTCGCATAGACCCCAATATAACATTTTAATAGAATATTTAACGGATTTAATTTTTTATACACCACTCAGTGGTAAGGGTATTATGTCTTTGTGCATTTGTTTGTAACATGGAGAAAGAAGCGCGATAGATCCATAGTTACTTTTGAGGATCTTCATAGAATCTCTTTTTGAGTCGATTTATGCATATCAGTTCGTCTGTCCATGTATTCTTGTGAACAAAATGCAGGTCGCATTTATTATCCGATTAAGATGAAATTTTCCAAACAACATTTGTTTGGCCCAAGGACGAACCCTATTGATATTGATGATAATCGGATAAGATTTAGATATAGCTCCCATATATCTTCAACCGATTTTGGGTTAATTGTGCACCAAATGATCAATATAAGTCCTAATGACCTAAACTTTGGTACATCCCAAGCAAGTTCATCAAATTTGGAGAAAATCGGTTCCGATATAGGGGATGCTTCATATGCACTCTACAAAAAAGATATTTGGTGCCAGATATCAGACACAGCCCTGAAATAAATGTATCAAATTTTATCAAAATCGGTTCAGATTTGGATATATCTTCCATATATGTCTTCAACCGATTTCGGGTTAATTATGCACCAAATGACCAATATCAATTCAAATGACCTGAATTTTGGTACATCCAACCAAACTGGGTGTATATCGATGAAGCACATTTTGGGCGTATATAAATAAGCTACTCATCGAGCTAGTAACAGTGATTAAATTTGAGGAAAAGCGGTGTAATAACCATTCGAAATACATGAAATTTATATAGAGGCTATACCAATAAAATAGAATAATGCTTTTTTCTAAAAACAAGAAATACAAAGCAACAGAAACTATGAAAATGCCGTACTGATATATAGAGGCCAAAGTATAAATCGTCAAACTTCTTCAGTCCCTAACATATACACAAATATGCAAAACTTCGTCTATTTTAAGTTAATCTGATAACTGATGGAAAAGCGAGCAAAAAGTCTAACACATGAAATTATACAGTAATCAAGTCTTTGGGTTCTCAATGGGTTCCAAACCGATTCTATCGAGGTTTTTCAAACGAAATTGCAAACTCAGTATCCTCTTCTCCTCTATTTGGCTAGAGCTATAAACAAATTTTCAATTTTAGTCCATTCTCAACTCTGAAGTGAACCTCAGTTAATACTAAACGACTCATATGGTTGGCATGATGTATGCAAATTCAGGACATGCACCCGTTTTATTGTCCTACAATGAAAATTGCATAATGATTTTATGTTTTGTTTTGTTTTGCATTTCGTTAAAATATGTATGTGGGGATGTTCCAATGCATGTGGTTGAGTTATTTCATGTAAAGTGTGGCATAAATTTAAAAAGTGTTGAGAAAGTGATTTCCTTAGAATTTAGGACTTTTGCAGGCAGCTGACCGAAGTTGTATACCGTGTGGGCTGAACAGCGCCGTGGCAGGTGAAGTGTAACGGTTGTCACACATACACTTGCATATATGTTATGTGTAGCTGTGCGATTTCAAAAAAAAAAAAAAAAAAAAAAAAAAAAAAAACAAAAACTTTTGTTTGTCTAAAAATTTATCGTCGTTGGTTGAAACAACTTGAAAATGACTCAATTTTTCAGCTGGGTCGAAACTCATGTCCAACAAAAAAACAATTAGGTATTTTAGACTGGACCTTTCAGCATACCAGCAATGACAATAACATCCACCCTGCGTTGCCAATAGAGTTGAACCAATCTAGTTCGATCGAAAAAACAAGTTCCTCATATTCTTCCGTGGACTCCGGTCATTTGTATGATAACGCTGCGTATGAGTGATATATAACATATGACATTTATGAAATCACTCATACGTTAGCACTGAACTATGAATTTGATTGCCACAACTCTAATTACCAGCAGCCCAAAAATAATGACAACCACATGCTTTTCGACATTACCAGTGAGATAAAACATAATGAGTTAAATAACTTATAAAAGTAAAATAACTTATTTTTCTCACTCAAGCAATAAATAACATGTAAGCAAAGGCTATAATCGGACACTACAGTTTGCGGTAAAGTTTTTGCAGATCTGAAATCTGTATATCCGATATTTGGCTATATCCGTCAACGAAATCAGCATCAACACTCACACAATATTTAGTCAAGATCGGACATTAATGGGACCTGAATAAAATGATTCCCTATGACTTTATGATACCCTACGCCAATTTCTTAAACGTTTTTATGGTTAATTTATGGACATAAAATCAAACCACCTATGCTCGTTTTTGATCGCTTTAATTTAAAACCGAAATCGTCATATATATTGAAGGTATATCCTCCTCTGACTTGATTTCTATTAAATATGACGAAGGCATTTGTGTTTGAACCGATATTCATAAGAAAAAAATGTATGTGACCTATATCCGAATCTGAACTGATTTTTATAATATTTAACAGAGGGATTTCTATGCTGTATCTCATAGCTGGGATCAAATATCATTGTTGTGAGGAACATTCTACGAATGTGAGGAACTTAAATACAAAATCTGATGAAACATAAAATGGAACCCATAGCTATATGCTAAACGACTTTCACCAAATTTGATACATTTTTTCCAGGTTGAATTCGTTCGTATGTGTGAAAATCCATTCATTTAAGGCTAATATTAATCATGTGGTGCATTGAATCGAGTAAAAGTATATATGGGAGCTATATCCAAATCCGAAATGATCTCGATAAAAATTGGCAAATGTATTTCTGAGTGGTATTTGATATATTTCCCAAAATATCTTTGTTACAAAAAGAATTTTACGGCTGTTAAGGACAAAAATAACAAATCGGATAAACAATATATATGAGAGCTATTGCTATATCTGAACAAATGTTCACCAAATTTTGCAAACATATTTCAAGGCTTAATTTGGATGTATGTATCAAATTTCATCCTATTTCGACTAGTATTAGACATTTGGTGAACAATGAAAGGCAAATCGGACGAAGCTATATGGGAGCTACATCTAATATTAAATTGTATCCAATTTCTACAGGGTTTGTTCTTGGTTCAAATAAATGATTCATACAAAATTTCACCTCGATCGGATAATAAATGCGACCTGTGTTTACAAAACACAGAATGTGATTCTATGCAGGTCACCAAAATAACTATGGGCCTAACTCGTTTCCTTCTCTATGTTAGAAACAAATGCAAAAAAAAAATAATACCCTGACGACTGTGTGGTGGAGGATATTATAACAAAAATTATTCACTTTTTTATTGGCATTTTTCTAAGCGATTTTCTAAGATGTTAACCTTTTCTGACAAGAGGCCATTCTGAATAACTAACGTACCTTTATTTTACTTATAGATTGTTCCTATTTTGCTAAATATCCGATATCTTGGCTATCAGCATCACTGTAATAGTTAGAATGTCCTTTAATGTTTTTATAATATCGTTGGGATCAAAAATATTCGCGGTTTCGTGGAAATTTTCGTAATTGTCGCTAAATATTGTCCGATAAGCATCCAAATTGGTAGGCTTCAGCCCAGCCCTAAATTTTAGTCTTAAACCCTAAATATTTTGTGATTGTCTCCAAAAACAATAGGCTAGCCTCACCTCCATGCTAAATTTTGTGAGGATCGGGCCATAATTGCGACCTCTAGCGTGATTACAAATTAAAATGGACAGACGGAAATACATAGCTGGATCGACCCCCTCGTAGCGAGATCCATATATATCCTATATGCAGGACCAATATTAGAGGTGCTACATAATTCTTGGCCAAATCAAATTTATAAGGTGTTGCAGAGTATAAGAATTATTTAGGAATTATATTATTTTACACTCAGACTTTTTGCTGGCGTATCTAATAGCCTATATTTACAGCTGCTACATGTGAAATGACAAGACAACCCGATACCAGGGTAGATTTGGTGTAAAAATCAGTGCAGATTAGGCAAACATTAAATTAAAATTACTAGTCGGCTAAGAGTTATATACCAATAGTCTACACGAATGAAGAAAGTCCTACCATCAATGGGAGACCGCAATTAACTTTTGAAAAATACATTTCATCAGTGAAGCACCTAGCCATGTTCGAAAGTGCCTTCCTTGTTAGGAGTAAAACAATTGTCCATTACAAATATTCAATTTCATAAATTAAATAGAAAAGGACTCAGCCAGTGAAAAAACCCAACATTAAACTATTCCAATAACTGCATGGCACTAAGCTTCTAAAATATCATCAAATTTTAAAATAGAAATTGTTTTTTTTTTTTGTGCCATCAGCATGTTCCTATGTACTGTCCTAGAATTGTTCGATAAGGGCTCTGTCCGATGGCCAACAATGTTCATTTGAACTAATTTTTTCTCCTTTGTGACAACTATTTGTTTTTGGTTAGACTGTGAGCCAAAAAAAAAAAAGAACTGAAAAAGTTTTGCACCAAACTGCAATGTGCCAGGCAATTCGGTAGCATGTAATCGGTTACAGCATAAGGCAAATGAAAAGAAACAAGGGTTTTCAAAAATTAAGTGGAAGAGAAAATAACCTGGCTCATTTGCATTGTCGAATCTTACTCTATTTTACTTTTTCTATCAAATGTTCATGTTAATATCTGTAGAACGCAAGGAGTTACATCTTTTTTACTTGGAGCTTTACATTTAAATTAACAAAGGAGTATGTTGAGTTAACGACCCCTATTAAAACTTGTGAGGATCGATTTGAATTTAGACATAGCTCCCATATATGTCTCAACCAATTTCGGGTTAATTATGCACTAAATGACCAATATCAGTCCAAATGACCTGAATTTTTTACATATCCGACTGAATTCAGTCTAGGAGCAAGTACATCAAAATCTGTTCAGATAGAGCTATAGCTCACATAAGCATGTTTCATCTAATTTAGTGTTAAAGTCCCTTACGTTCATACCAGATTTCAGATAGAGATATTCCTCTACCACATTTTATTGAGATCGGTTCAGAGATGCATATAGGTCCTATCCGATTTCACTATTAGTTTCAACCGAACACATTCGAAATATGCACTCCCAAAGAATGATATTTGGTTCCAGATATCAGGTACAGCTTCGAAATATATCTGTCAAATTTTATCAAGATCGGATCAGAATTGGATATAGCTCCCAAATATATCTCTTTCCGATATCAGGTTTATTGTGTACCAAATGGCAAATATTAGTCCAAATGATCTTAATCATTGCAATTCCGACTGAATTAATACTAGAAACAAGTACATCGAATGTGGGAAAAATCAGTTTATATATAGGTATAGCTCCCATATATATGTTTCATCCAATATGCACTCCACAACAATAATCCTTGGAACCAGATATAGTGCAGAAATAAGTGCCTAAAATGTTGTCATTGTTCAGATTGCTTCAGATTTGGATATAGCGCATATATATATATATATATATATATATATATATATATATATATATATATATATATATATATATATATATATATATATATATATATATATATATATATATATATATATATATATATATATATATATACATACATATATATATATATATATATATATATATATATATATATATATATATATATATATATATATATATATATATATATATATATATATATATATATATATATATATATAATATATATATATATATATATATATATATATATATTATAAGTACATCAAATTATGGTGAAAATCGGTTAAGATTAATCCGATTTGGTGTGAAAGTCCTTAAATCCGTATTGTGCACTCCGCAAAAATGATATTTTATACCGGACATCAGATAGAGCTCGAAAAAAAACGCTGCCAAATTTTATCAAGATCGGTTCAGATTTTTATGTACATTCGAAATATATCTTCATACGATTTTACGGTTAGTGGCCACCATATATGTTATATTAGCCCAATTTGGATAGATTTTTTTCATATTCCACAGAATTTTTCCATTTGGTGAAACTCGGTCCTGTAAATATTTTTATACCCTACAACACTATGTGTTGGGGGTATTATAAGTTTGATTGGGCCAAAAATTATGTAACACCACGAAATATTGGTTTCCCACATAGGAAAGTATATATGGATCATCCTAGCTCGCCGAGCTGAGTCGATCTAGCTATGTATGTCCGTCCGTCCGTCTGTCCGTCTGTCCGTCTGTCCGTCTGTCCATGTTAATTTGTAATCACTCTACAGGTCGCAATTATGGCCCGATCTTCACGAAATTTGGAATGGAGGTCGGGGTCGGGCCAGAATAGAACCCTATTCTTTTTTGAGATGATCGCCAAATGTTTAGGGGTTGAAATGGACCAAATACTGAAAAAATGTCGGATTTTGCAGTAGCAATAGAGGTCGCAATTATAGACCAATCGACGTGGAATTTAGCATGTAGCTAGATTTTAGGACGAGGAAGAAGCCTACCAATTTGGGTGGTCATCGGATAATATTTAGCGGGTAAAATAGACCATATATTTTGTGTTGAAAAAATTCAAAATTTTTCATTAAACCGCGAATATTTTAAATCCCGGCGAAATCACAAAGCCATGAGAAGGTTACTTCTGACCTTTACATTGATGTTAAAATCCAACAAATCGGATATAAAGCAAAATATGTGCGATATATATGTTTATCGAAGAAGATATGCTTGAAAGATCTCTTATATGTCGAGAACGGCTGAACGGATTTCGACAGTTCTCATTAATTCAGAATGGCCTCTTGGCAGGAAAGAAAAAACGTCTAAAAAAATCGCATAAAAATATCTCTCTAAAGATGAAAATATTGATTTTGTAAAATTTTCTCATATTTTTTCAATTTTGTCATATTTTTGGCATATTTTCATTTTGAATTAAACATTTGGTAATATTTCTACAGCTAACAAAACTAAGTATTTAGGATATCAGGATATCATATACAGATCGCATTTATGGCCCGATCCTTACGAAATTTTGCATGGGGATAAGATGAGGGTCAGAGTAGAAGCCTACTCTTTTTGGAGATGATCGCAATATATTTAGGGGTTGAAATGGACCAAAAAACTGCAAAATTGTCGGCAGGCCGTAATTATCGCCCGATCCTCACGCACATTTAAAAGGGGGTTACCGGACATTGCAAAAACCAAGCAGTTTTGGATGGCCATCCAAAAATATTCAATGTGTGAAATAGTTTGCCAACTTTGGTAGACAAAATACGAAAATGTCCATTCCAGAGACTTTTTCGAGAATTCGCAAATACACTTCTAAGAAATTATAGGTCTTTGGGAAATATTGGTTCCAGATCTAGGAAGACCATTTAAGTGCAACATCTACCAATAAAGTGGAAATGAGCAAATTAGTTTAAGTTGCTATTATTCGAAAATTAGAGAACGAAACCTGATGGTTTTCTTTTATTATTTGTCACAATATCTTGTGGAATTCTTTCGAGTATCTCGCCTATATAAAATGTATCGTTTATTATAGTGTTGTAGGGTATTCAACGGTCGGCTCCGCTCGACTGTAGCCTTTGCTTACTTGTTTAATATAATCCTTATCGAAGTCATATCATGCACTATACAGCAATGAATTTTGGTACTAGAGGTACTAAAGCCACCGTCAAATTTGTTGAAAATTTAGTCAGAGTTGGATATAGTTCAGTTGGTCTGAGGATGTGTACTAGGCACATAGTCCTGGAAATCATTACGTTTTATGGTGTACCCATGAGTCAATGGCCTAGTCTTCATTTATCGATAGATATGCTGCCGAAACTCACAATGAAACTGCAGAGCACCAACACCAATAACGAATATTGTTAAATGAAGATTTCCCACTAGCTGGGAGACCAAACACACACGCACACACAGTTTCTAAAGTCACAGCCAATAGTTTTATGAGTCGTTTTTTTCCTTTTTCTGTTGCTTAAATTCCCGTACGGAATGCAATTGTGTTTGAAAGTGTAAATGAATGCATTGGAGAAGAACAAAACGAACACGATTCGAACAAAAGAATCGATAAATCAAATGAAAATTGTTCAAAACATCAGCACTTGTATGTGGAAAACCATAGTCTCATGTGACTAAATGTCTCGAGTCGAAAACGTGGTGAGAGGCAGAGAGAGTGTTGGCATGTGGAGTAAAGACGGAAAAAAGCTAAGTTAACTAAGGTCACACAGGTTTTCGATTACCCTACAGCAACAAAAGAATGGGGCACAGTAAATAATGTTACAATTCCTAGGTTAACAAAGAAACTATTACCATTTTCAGTTTTAATTACAATTGGTTTAGTTAATACAATTTTTGTGTGATAAAAAGGCATCGGATTCAATAGGTAAAATAGAAAATTGAAAAAGAAGTAGAGAAATTATAGCACTCTGCGTTACCAGTAAGAATTAAAAACTCAATTTGATTTTTGCTATTGCATCTCCTGCATTTGGAATTTTCCAGGGAGTTACCGTTGTATGCGGGCTATACCAAAATATATACATAAGTATAAATTTTTCGATTCTGAAAGTGACCTAAATGCAATTTTTTAGCCGGATCGACTGGGAAATATGGTCAAGACCCTCGAAATAGGTAGACCCTATCCCTTAGATAGGAGCCAAATCAATTGAAAAATGTGACCGAGACCCAGGATATAGCTGACATCAGGAGATATTTTCATATAAAGGTCATGCCAAAATGCGGGCCATATTTTTATATTTCTTCAAGGATGGTTTCCCCTTACTAAAAACTTAAATTTCCAAAATTTCCCGAAATTGGTATGATCAAGTTAGAAAGTATCAGTCGATTTTGACGACAGGTTTAAACCCTCCGTATCTGACCTGACAACGGACCAAGGTATTTCACTTCGTCTAATAACCTTAATATTCAAATTTATGCAAATCAAAATCTTAAACTTTTGTAGGGCATGAGCCAAAAGGAAAGGCCGATCTCTTTCGCAGATCTCTTTCGCAAGTTATGAGAAATATTATTATTAACAATTACAAAAGAACCTAAGTTCGGTGGAGCCCAACTTTTAATATCCTCCTATGACACCTACACCATGTGAAGTAGGTTATACCAAATGTGAACCTCATTTGAATGCGAATCATGGCTATAGAGTAGTCACAATTTGGAAATTATATCCAACTCTTTGACGGATTCGGTACCTCTAGTACCAAATAACAGTTTCACCAAAAGAAAAAATTCTTTAAAATATAAAAAGAAAACTATACTATTTAGGTTGATATTACATATATGGGGAACAAACAATCTGAATCGAACTCGAAAAAAATTGACAGAATTATTTTTGGGTTATATTTGAGATCTGATACCAACAGATTTCGAAAAAATTTTTGTGAACTTCATTCTGTCCTATATCTGATATCAGGTACTTAAAACCATTGTTGTGGAGTGCATATTACGCATGTGAGGGATTTAAAGCCACAAGTCGGATTAAACATGTATATGGGAGCTATAGCTATATCTGAACCAAATTTGATGTACTTGTCACCAGACTTAATTCGGTCATATGTGTCAAAATTCAGTTCATTTGGACGGATATTGGGCACATGGTACATAATTAACCCGAAATCTTTTGAAGTTATATATGGGAGGGACGAACGGACGGACTCAGAAAGTGATTTTATAAAGATCCTCAAAAGTAACTATGGGTTTATCTCACTTCCTTCTCCTTCAGATACGAAGTTTAAAACAATTCCGTTTAATAATGTCGCTAATACCATCAAAATATCGAAAAAAGGTGGTACCGTTACATGTGGGGACAAGCATAGACGTTGAATTACGTCACAAAAATCACACCAGTACCGAATATCAGGAGGTATCGTTATATGGTGGCTATACGAAGACGTGGACCTGCATACGATTTTTTTTGCCAAAGGCTGTAGTACCTATTACGAACTTTCAATTGATGGGTCATGAGTATTAAGAGGATTTACACAAAAGGGTGTGATGATTCGTATCATTCGTTAGTATAAATATTATTATAAAAATGTGTCTAATCTTCGTACCGACTAATTAACTTAAAAACCAGTACATAGCTCGCTATTTTTTTTTTAAACACATACCCTTTTCAAAATTATATTGAATTAGCATACACACAAACGTTTACTGATAGCAATAATAATGATGATTTCAACTTTTTAATAAAAATCCTTTTCAGACACATTTCCAATTATCATGAATGTCCAAAAGTGAATTTTGTTGCCAATCAGCGTTCATTGTATGGTTTAAAGCTATAACCTCAAACAATGAAAGATTTCGTATAAATCTCTTTTTGGCATAGAACATTTGAAGAATATTTTTTTTTTTTGTTATTTCTTGTGAGGAAAACCACACAGAGTCAGCAGCGGAAATTAAAAACAAGATTTTTGCACAATAAAAAGGGCAAATTGAGGTAAACTAAGGTGAAATGAAAAAACTGCAATTTTGATGAACTTTTTAATTCAGTTAGTAATGATGTTAGGGTGATTTTTTTACAATACTAATAAATTCGTTTCAAATTAAATAATTCATACTGATTTTGGAACAGATTATAACACAAAAGGCGTTGTAATTTTTGCTACGACTATATCCTTACCTGACCAGAGTCCGTATCGAATTTATATAATCGCATAGCAGGATTATTGGAACCCACACTCATTTTCCTTGGTGTAACGGATGGCGATATCATCATCCAAGAAACAGGTGTACCTGAAAATAATAAAACGAAAATTGTAAGATTCTGAAAATGTGTAATGAATGGGACTGAGGCATATTTTAAAACAATAACAAGTAAAAAATATTAAGTTCGTCCAGACCGATCTTTCATTCCTTGCACCATTACCTAAAAAACACTTTTAAATAAAGCTATCTGGATTCAAAGCTGCAAACAACAACCAGTTAAGAAAGGCTTAAAGTCGGGCAGGTCCAACTTTTTGATACCCTACACCACGTTGTATATTCAGGGGAGTTAGACATGAATAATAATTGTTTTTATGGAGTATTTATAATAAATAAATCATACCAACCATGATTGTTTCTGAATTATGGATTTAAAGCAGTTATACTGATTTAATTTAATTTAAAGTCGAAAGGAACTGATATATAAGAGTAATATCCTAAATCGATTTTTATTAAATTTGTGGAGACATTTGTGCTTGAACCGACATTTATCAAAATCCATCCTATTTGAGCTGATATTACACTTTTTAGGCCCAATAAACGTGAAATCGCATGCAGATATACATGGGAGCTATATTCAAATCTGAACCGATCCCGGTAAAATTTGGCAACTATAGTTACAAATTGCCAAATGGCATATTTCGTCCCATTTGAACTAATATTACACATTTTGGGAGGTACATCTACATTTTGACCGATTATCTCCAATTTCAGTAGGATTCGTCCTTGGGCCAAACAAATGATTTGCACAAAATCTCATCTCGATCGGTCAATAGAGCTACCTGTACATTGTTTACAAAAATAAATGGTCAAAGCAGCAGTTTGTTCGGCTGGGTCGAACTGTGAATACCCTCCACAATTGGGAACGAATTTGGAAACTTAAAAAAAAAATCCGTTAAAAATGCTGTTAAAATCTTAAAAATACCGAATATAACCGTTATATTGGCGTCTAACCGACGTGGACCTACATAGGCATTGTTTGTTATAAGCCATTTCCATATTATAAATACCG
The DNA here is from genome assembly GCF_030504385.1 of Musca domestica. NCBI lineage: Eukaryota > Metazoa > Arthropoda > Insecta > Diptera > Muscidae > Musca > Musca domestica. Next base: position 2,992,815 of record NW_026712376.1, on the reverse strand, counting down.
TATACAGGGAGGTACCGTTATATCGGAGCTATACGAAGACCTGGACCTGCATAGACAATTTTCTGTCACAGGCTGTAGCATCCATTACGAACATCAAATATGAGATCTCAAACAATGTCGGTGAGTATTGTACCTAAAATCGTCAAAATACCGAATATAGGGAGGTACTGATACATGGGGCCTATACGAAGACCTGGACCTGTATAGACACTTTTCTGTCACAGACTGTAGTTCCAATTACGAACTCTAAATACGTAATTTGAAACTACTCCGGTCAATAATGACACTAAAATCATCAAAATACCGAATATAGGGAGGTACCGTTATAGGGGGGCTATACGAAGACGTGGACCTGCAAAGACAATTTGTCATAAGCTGTAGTATCCATTACGAACTTCAAATGCCAAATTTGAAACAATTCCGGTGAATAATGTCGCTAAAATCATCAAAATACCGAATATCGGAAGGTACCGTTATATGGGGGCTATATGAAAACGTGGACCTACATGACCCATTTACGAACTTAACCTGTCTACTGTCAAAATAAACATGTGTGCTAAATTTTAGCCTTCTATCTCAATTCGTTCGAAAGATACCGTGATTACAACAGACAGGCGGACATCGCTAAATTGACTTAGAATTTTACGCTGATCAAGAATATTTGTACTTTGTTGGGTCTGAGATGAGTATTTCGAGAAGTTACAAACGGAATGACAAAGCTAATATACCCTCCGTAGAATGGTGGAGGGTATAAAAATATTTAATATCTGGAGGTACCGTCATATGGGAGTCCCAATCGTGAAATCGTGGGCTTATATAGACAATGATATGTCACAGGAGTTAAAACCCATTACAAACTGCAGAAACCAAATAAAAAATCACGTAAAATATGGCTAAAATTATCAAAATACCGAATATCGGGAGGGGCCGATATATGGGCGCGATGGAAAACGTGGATTATCAAAATACCGATTATCGGGAGGGGCCGATATATGGAGGGGTCTATGTATACAATGTTCCGCCACCGTAGTCAGATACCATTAAGAAGTACAAATACCAAACTTTAGACAAATCACCGAATATCGGGAGGTACCCTTATAACTATACATACCATATTCTTCCACCAGAGGTGGAATCCGTTATAGACCCAAATTCTCGTTTCATGAAAAAAGGGGCTAGAAGTATAAAATTTGCCTATATCGGGAGGTGCTGCTATATGCGGGCTATACGTAAACGTGTACCGATATAATATAACAACTATTCTAGACACAAGCTATTATGCCAAATTTGAAAGTTGTGTAAGATGTATCGTGATTTCAACAAACTGAGACGAAAATACCTAAATCGACATTGATTTTTATGCTGATCAAATTTAGACAAATTCTTTTCCATAGGGTGAGGTATAAAAATTAATTACAGACTGGCGAGAACAAGTATTTGATATTGTTGTCTCTTATAAATTCTTTGAAAGACCAATGATGTGCTTTATTTTATGAATATCCACTCCACAAGAATGATGTTTGGTGCCGGATAACAGATACAGCCCGAAACTCCGATATATACCTTTATCCGATTTCAGGTTTATTGTGCAATAAATGGCTAATATCTGCCCAAATGAAGTGAATTCAGCCTAGAAGCAAAAACATCAAATATGGTGAAAATCGGTTCAGATATAGCTATAGCTCCCATATATATGTTTCATCCGTTTTGATGTTAAAATCCCTCACTTTCACACAGCTCAGGAATTTCTTTGCCAATCAGCCCACATTGAGAAAATTTTGGCACTATGGCACTATCAATTTCAAGGTATTTTGGCAAAAATCTTTAAATTAATTATACCCTACAACACTATGTGTTGGGGGTATTATAAGTTTGATTGGGCCAAAAATTATGTAACACCTCGAAACATTGGTTTCCCACATAGGAAAGTATATATGAATCTTCCTAGCTCGCCGAGCTGAGTCGATCTAGCTATGTATGTCCGTCCGTCCGTCCGTCCGTCTGTCCGTCTGTCCGTCTGTCCGTCTGTCCATGTTAATTTGTAATCACTCTACAGGTCGCAATTATGGCCCGATCTTCACGAAATTTAGAATGTAGGTGGGGCTTGGACCAGAATAGAACCCTATTGCTTTTGGAGATGATCGCCAAATGTTTAGGGGTTGAAATGGACCAAATACTGAAAAAATGTCGGATTTTGCAGCAGCTATACAGGTCGCAATTATAGACCAATCGACGCGAAATTCCGCATGTAGATAGATTTTAGGGTGGGGAAGAAGCCTACTAATTTGGGTGGTCATCGGGTAATATTTAGCGGGTAAAATATACCATATCTTTTGTGTTGAAAAAAATTCAAAATTTTTCATTAAACCGCGAATATTTTAAATTCCGGCGAAATCATAAAGCCATCACAAGGTTACTTCTGACCTTTACATTGATGTTATTATCCAACAAATCGGATATATAGCAAAATATGTGCGATATATAGGTCTATCAAAGGAGATATGCTTGAAAGATCTCATATATGTCGAGAACGGCTGAACTGATTTCGACAGTTCTCATTAATTCAGAATGGCCTCTTGGCAGGAAAGAAAACACGTCTAAAAAAATTGCATAAAAATATCTCTCTAAAGATGAAAATATTGATTTTGTAAAATTTTCTCATATTTTTTCAATGTTGTCATATTTTTGGCATATTTATACCCTACACCACATAGTGGTAAGGGTATTATGTCTTTGTGCATTTGTTTGTAACATGGAGAAGGAAACGAGATAGACCCATAGTTACTTTTGAGAACCTTCATAGAATCACTTTCTGAGTCGATTTATGCATGTCAGTCCGTCTGTCCGTCTGTCCGTCCGTCCGTCCGTCCGTCCGTCCGTCCGTCTGTTCATGTATTCTTGTGAACAAAATGCAGGTCGCATTTATTATCCGATTGAGATGAAATTTTCCAAACAATATTTTTTTGGCCCAAGGACGATCCCTATTGAAATTGGTGAAAATCGGATCAAATTTAGATATAGCTCCCATATATATCTTCATCCGATTTCGGATTAAATGTGCACCAAATATCCACTATCAGTCCAAATTACCTGAATTTTGGCACACCCAACCGAGTTCGGCCTAGAAGCAAGTATATCGAATTTGGAGAAAATCGGTTCAGATATAGCAATAGCTCCCATATATATCTTTCATCCGATTTGATCTTTAAGTCCCTCACATTCCTACTATGCACTCCACAACCGTGATATTTGGTACCAGGTATTAGATGGAGCACAGAAATAGCTGTTTTAAATTTCATCGAAATCGGTTCAGATTTGGATATAGCTCCCATATATATCTTCATCCGATTTCGGGTTAATTGACCACCAAATGGCCAATATCAGCCCAAATGGCCCGAATTTTGGCACATGTGACCGAGATTAGCCTTAAAGCAAATACAACAAATTTGGAGAAAATCGGTTCAGAAACAGCTATAGCTCCCATATATATCTTTCATCCGATTTGATCTTTAAGTCCCTCACATTCCTACTATGCACTCCACAACCGTGATATTTGGTACCAGGTATTAGATGGAGCACAGAAATAGCTGTTTTAAATTTTATCGAAATCGGTTCAGATTTGGATATAGCTCCCATATATATATTCATCCGATTTCGGGTTAAATGTGCACCAAATGTCCACTATCAGTCCAAATTACCTGAATTTTGGCACACCCAACCGAGTTCGGCCTAGAAGCAAGTATATCAAATCGGTTCAGATATAGCTATAGCTCCCATATATATCTTTCATCCGATTTGGTGTTTAAGCCTCTCACATTCGTAATATGCACTCCACAAGAATGATATTTGGTACCAGATATAAGATACAGCCCAGAAATAGCTGTTTTAAATTTTATCGAAATCAGTTCAGATTTGGATATAGCTCCCATATATATCTTCATCCGATTTCGGGTTAATTGTGCACCAAATGGCCGATATAAGTCCAAATGGACTGAATTTTAGTACATCGGACCAAATTCAGCCTAGAAGCAAGTATATCAAATTTAGTGAAAATCGGTTCAGATATAGATATAGCAACCATATAAGTTAACACCAGACATATTCAAATTCAACATTAGCAACCCAAAGAATTCATCAACCAAAGTATAAGCGTGTCATTTTGCTGACACTGCAGTTCCCACCGAAACACTGACAACAACATCCAACAGGCAGACAGCAACATTCCATCGCCAACACGAGCAGGTGTCCAGTATCATCTGGGTGCATGAATCCAAAGTATAAGTTAGGGTAGTTTTATTTCATTATTTACTTTGTAGTCCGGAACCTTAACCAATAAAGACGTGATTGCTTGCAGTAAGCAGCAATCACAAATTTTTAAAAAAATAAATAAATTAACATTGAATTAATGGGCGCCCGAGAGCAGGGACCTGTTTTTAAACAGGTACTCGAAACCCGAAGAAAGGATTTCCGACAAAAGTCAAGCCTTCAGGTGGCGCCCCAGTAACTTAATTGTGAAAAGGACGTAACGTTATGTTACAGCCCCTAAAGCCCGCGACGCGGATCACTAGATTACGGTAGTTTACAAATAAAAATTTTAAAAAAGTGAAAGTAAAATAAAAACATTGATACAAGAATTGTGAAAAATGAAAAACTATTAAAGAAAATAAAAAAAAACTCCTGAAAAATTAAAAAACAAAGTAAATTAAATTAAATAAAAAGTGAGAATTTAAAAAAAAGATAAAAAAAAGTATCAAAATAAAGGAAATTAAAATGATAATTACAAAATGAAAACTTAAAAAAAAAAAAACTTGTGAAAACTTAAATGCAAAGTAAATTAAATGAAGTGAGAAATAAAAGAGAAACAATTGTGAGAAATTATAAAAAAAAAAAAGAGATAAAAATAAAGCAATTTAAATAAGTTTGAATGAATATAAATAAAAATAAAGTTAAGACAGAAATAAAAATTAAAATAAAAAAAATTGTTTGAACAATATTAAATATTTTAACAATTTATAAATAAAAGTGAAAAAAATCGGACACAACAAAACTTTGAAAACTTTGAAAGGACTAAGAAAAACGATCATCTCATCTCATCTCATCTGTACTAGAAGGATGCTACTCCAGACTCTAATGATGCTGCTATTGTAAGAATAATTTTAAGAATTCAAATTAGGAACAAATTTAGTTCCTAACATTTTATAGTTATAGTTATTTGTTACCTATGAAATTTTTTTTTGTTCCCAATACTGATAAATAACGTAACTTTGATAGCTCCACCTTTCCTTTTGATAAAGAGAAAAAATGTTAGAATCAGTGGATGATATTGCCGCAAAATTAAATAGAATTACGATGAATCCATCTTCAAATAACATGGAGACTCAAACAAGGGCAAACACCCTTACATCAGGTAGTTCAGCACTCACGGACAGACAAAGAAATGAAATCACACGAATGATTACAAACCTTTTGGCCGGACGAGACGAAACGTTTGACGATGGTAGTGACATACCGGTAGGAACAGTCTCCTCGCGACTGGAGGAACTGGACAAAGTTCCAGATATAGTGAAATCCTTGAGGGAATTTTCGGGAAAACCCGGAGAATTCAGCTCTTGGAGGAAATCAGTCGAAAGGGTGATTGATTTATACTCATCACTTCGTGGTACCGGGAAATACTACGCAATTTTGCATACAATTCGTACGAAAATTATAGGTGAGGCCGATACCGCTTTAGAATCCTATAGGACTCCATTGGATTGGGCCAAAATACGCAAATGTCTGATGGTGCACTACGCGGATAAACGAGATATAGGTACACTAGAGTACCAAATGAATGTTTTGTGTCAGGGGCACAGAGGTGTCACAGAGTTCTATCAGGACGTCTATCAAACACTATCTCTAATTTTGGATAAGGTTTCCTGCCTGGAATTGGACGACTGTAGTCTCAGAGCCATGACGAATACATATCGAGAGAAGGCACTTGATACCTTCATAAGAGGCCTGAACGGCGACCTTCCTAGGCTGCTCAGTGTCAAGGGTCCTACATCTCTACCAGAGGCTCTACATCTTTGTTTGAAGCTAGACAATATGGCATTTCGGAGAGATTATGCCCAGAAGGGAGGCCATAGACAGGAACCATTGAGGATGTCAACTGGTTCGAAATTTTACCCAGAATTGGCAAATATTCCGACTCATAGGCCTAGAGTATCCCCAGCTTTTCCATTTCCGAACAATTTGAATATGCAGAATCAGCGTCCTCAGTTTGGGGGACAACCATTTGTTCATCGTCCTCAGCAATTCTTTCAACGAAATCAGATGGGAGGACACCAAATCACTCGTCCTTATACGGGAACCCAGAATTTTCCTCAGAACCAATTTAGGCAATTTCCCTCACAATTTTACAATAACCAGAGTAAGCCAGAACCCATGGATATTGACAGGTCAATACAAGTAAGACCCCAACAGAACCAGAATTTTAAAAGACCTGCCCAGTTTTCGGTACAGACTCCTATGAATAAGATTCAGCGTAATTTTCATGTAAACGTGGATAATCAATACCCAGATATTGAGAACCAATCCCCAAATATCGACGATTACCGAGAAAACAGTGACTATCAGCCAGTAGACGAAAATGACACAGGGAATTACGGACAACAGGATATAATACCGGACGATTACCAGGAACGTAACCCCGATGACATTCCAGCCAACTTCATAGATATGAATTTTTTAGATTAAACTGTTCCTCGTTGCCATACTTTCAAGTCAAAACGAGGGACGGGAAGACATTAGACTTTTTATTGGATACAGGAAGCAGTAAAAATTATATAAGACCAACTTTGGTCCTGAGACCCAAGTTGAATGACAATAGGTTTAGCGTAAAATCTGTAGGCGGCGATGTGGAAGTTTCACACCACACTCTTCTTAACATGTTCGGCGTCAATGACGTCCCACTAAAATTCTTCCTTCTACCTGGTTTGGTATCTTTCGACGGGATTTTGGGGAATGACAGCTTGAAGGAATTATCGGCAGTAATTCATACTTCCGAAGATTATTTCCAAGTAAGAGGTGGCAAGAAAATTGCCATTAGACAGAGAATATCCCAGAATGTTAATAGTCTGGAGCTGGAGGCTGATCATCTATCATTAAGTCAGAGGAGTTCTCTCAATAATATTGCAAGGCAGCACCGGAACCTGTTCTCAGATCCGGATGAGAGATTAACATACACCTCTGTTGTGGTTGGAGAAATCCGAACTGAAAACGAATCTCCAATCTATACGCGAAGTTATCCTTACCCAATGGCATTAAAAGATGTCGTGGAGGAAGAGATTCGTCGTCTCCTTCGGGATGGCATCATAAGACCATCCAGATCCCCGTACAACTCCCCTATTTGGGTAGTGCCCAAAAGGAGGACAGTTCTGGTCGAAAAAAATATCGTTTGGTCGTTGACTTTAGAAAGCTCAACGCCGTCACCATACCGGATAAATATCCGATTCCCGAGGTGACGGAAGTCCTATCTAACCTAGGGGGGAATCAATATTTTACGGTCATTGATCTTAAAAGCGGTTTCCATCAAATACCCCTACGGGAGGAGGATAGACAGAAAACCGCATTCTCAATCAACAATGGCAAGTACGAGTTCACGAGACTGCCATTTGGCCTGAGGAACGCGCCAGCAATATTTCAGCGAACGCTGGACGATATACTCAGAGAATTGATTGGAAAAATCTGTTTTGTTTACATCGATGATATTATCATCTTTGGCAAGGACGAGAAGTCACACGCCGAGAACATAAAGAAAGTTTTCCAAACACTAGAGTCCGCTAATATGAAGATCCAGTTGGACAAGTGTTCATTCTTTAAACAAGAAGTGGAATTTTTGGGATTTATTGTGTCGAGGGATGGTATAAAAACCAACCCAAAGAAAGTGGAAGCCATTCTTAATTTCCCGATTCCTAAGACACTTAAGGAACTTCGTTCTTTCCTTGGCCTCTCGGGCTACTATCGAAGGTTCGTAAGGGGATATGCCGATGTAGCAAAGCCGCTGACATCGCTCCTCAGAGGGGAGGAAGGCAGAATTCCAAAGACAGCTTCCAGTCAAATTCCGGTGACATTAGATGTTTCCGCCGTAGAAGCTTTCAACGAGCTAAGAAATGCATTGGTTTCAAACGATGTGATACTTGCGTATCCAGATTTCAGAGAAGATTTTGACCTATCGACGGATGCCTCCAGTGTCGCTCTTGGAGCAGTGTTGAGTCAAAAGGGAAGACCAATTGCATTCATTTCAAGAACTCTGGATGAAACAGAGGAGCATTACGCCACAAATGAGAGGGAAATGTTGGCCATCATATGGGCCCTCACTACCTTGAGGAATTATCTATACGGATCGAAGAAAGTTATAATTTATACCGACCACCAACCCCTCACTTACGCCATTAGTAACAAAAATAGCAATGTGAAGATGAAACGCTGGAAATGTACTCTGGAGGAATATAATTACGAATTGCGGTACAAACCCGGAAGACAGAATGTCGTAGCAGATGCTCTGTCTAGAACGGTACAGAAGGACAATAATTCTATTACTCCGATTAATTCACTGACTCCCACACAGCATAGTGCGGAGAGCTCACCAGAGACCCTTATACCCAGTGTTGAGTCACCCATTAATGTTTTCAAGAACCAGCTTCTCATAAGTGTGGATGACACATCAACGTACCAGTTCAATGTTGTTTTCCCAAGCATCCACCGACACACAATTACTGAACCACATTATGACGAACGAAAACTTCAAACAATCTTGAAGAGGTATTTGAACCCGTCTGTAATTAACGGAATCAAGGCACCCGAACAAATAATGGGAAAAATTCAGAACATTTATCCACTCCATTTTAGCCAGTACAAATGCAGGTTTACTCAGAAGGTAGTAGAAGATATATTATCAGAAAATGACCAGGAAAGAATAATTATTGATACCCACAATAGAGCCCATAGGAACGACAGAGAGAACAAAACACAGATTTTGGAAAATTATTATTTTCCGGGGATGTCGGGAAAAATAAAGCGAATTATAAAACTGTGCACGACGTGTAAGAAAAACAAATACGAGAGACATCCCAATGAACCTTACCTTTGTGAGACGCCTATTCCAAATTACCCAGGTCATACTATTCATATTGATATATTCTCTACAGATAGGAAATTAGTTCTGACCTCCATTGACAAATTCTCAAAGTACGTTAAAGAGAAAATACTAGACGGAAGATCTACTGAGGCTATTAGAAGACCACTGAGGGAATTATTATTCTCTTACGGAGTTCCGAAGAATGTGGTAATGGACAACGAACCGTCTTTAAATTCCAGTTCGATATTATTCATGATGAAGGACGAATTAGGAATAAATATTTTTACGACCCCATCCTACAGGAGCGAGGCTAACGGACAGATAGAACGCTTTCATTCTACCCTCGCTGAGATAATGAGATGTTTGAAAGGTGATGGAACATCCAGGAATTTTGAGGAATTACTGGAGAGGGCTGTTAATGAATACAATCACTCGATTCACTCCACGGTGAATAGAAGACCTGTTGATTTGTATTTTGGACGCACAATTGACTTTTCTCCACAAGACATAGAGACTACCAGACGGAATATTGTTGACAAACTCAGACAGAAACAGGCCAACGACTTGACGTATCATAACAAAAAGAAACGACCAGTTAAGGATTATATTCCCGGACAATTAATTTATGTAAGCAACAACAAAAGGTTAGGAACGAAACTAAGCGACCGTTACAAAGAGGAAATAGTTAAGGAAAACCGGAATACCACCGTTTTGACCGAAAGCGGAAGGGTTATTCACAAAAGCCATATTAGAAATTAATAAAATCCTAAATTTTACAGACTGTTTCCTGGAAACGCCCTGGCTGACTTCAGCATCCTCGACTACTCGAACGCAAGACTCATTTCAATTCATAATGGAATAACAAGGAAACAGAACGGGACATTTAAAGTAATTCATTCAATAGATCTTGAACAGTATGAAAACCTCACTCGTGAAACCGAACACATTCTGGACAAATTCGTGAACCTAGACCATCCTCTCCGTCCATTTATGAAGCAACAATTAATTGACATCAATGGACTATTAGACCGTCTGATGCCGCACAGAGAGAAAAGATCGATAGATTTCATAGGAAGTGCTTGGAAGTGGATTGCAGGCAGTCCAGATAGTCATGATTTTCAGATCCTAGAACAGAAAATTGGCAATATTTTGGAAAATAACAATAGACAGCTGATAATAAACCAATTAATTTCGGAAAGAATAACCGAAATAACTAATAAGACGAATGAAATAATAAAAAGGGAAGGGTGGAACGATGAAGTAGTATTCAAAATCGAAAGAAAACTTAATTTTATTGAAAAAGAGTTACAAAACGTAGAGTTTGCAATACAGTGGGCTAAAGCTAATATCGTCAATTCATTTCTGCTTTCTAAAATCGAAATCGATCAAATAAACACTGTTTTTGAAAAATATAATATTCCTACTTATTCGATAGATGAACTATTAACTTTTGGATCCGTAAAAATTGTTACAAATAAACGAGAAATTTTGTACATCCTTAGTATCCCTGTAACTCAAGAAGAAGTTTGTAAAGTATATTTCATAAAACCTATAAAAACTGGAGATGTAATTGATAAAATTGAATACGAAAAATTTTGGAATGTAATAAAGAATTATTTGGAATAAAAACAGAATGTAAAAGTAATTACGACATAACAATTTGTAATAGAGATAAGCTTATTTCATTAAGAGATGATAATTGTATAACTAATTTGTTCAAAAGTAGAGTAGGGAAATGCACCCAAATAAACAACGAACACATACCAACAATTGAAGAGATCGGATCGGACTTGCTCTTGCTGAACCAATATCAAGGCGCTATCAGTGTAGACAACGAGCAGATTTTTTTAAACGGGACTTATCTCATCAAACATTTCAACGTCACTATAAGAATCGATGGCCACAGTTACAGTTCAAGAGGAATAAGTGCCAATAAACCTCTTCCCGCCTTTTTGCAACCAAAAGGTCCAAAAGACAAATTAGAAGAAGTAATATCATTGGAGCTGCTTAAACAGTTGAACGTAAAGAACATCGAACGAATACGATCTATGGAAACCAAAGGTACCTTAGCAGTCGGCATCGGTTGTGTTTCTGCAATAATCCTTACAACTATAACAATAATATCACTGAGAAGAAAATATGCAAAAAACTCCGAAAATAATAATCTGAAAATCGAAGATGCCCCAGGAGATGAAATAGAGATTGCGGAAGTAAATTTACCTACAACTTCGAAAGAAACTAAAACATCCAGCATTTACAATATTCATTCATTTTGAACAATCGGGACGATTGTATTTAAGAGGGGAGGAGTTAACACCAGACATATTCAAATTCAACATTAGCAACCCAAAGAATTCATCAACCAAAGTATAAGCGTGTCATTTTGCTGACACTGCAGTTCCCACCGAAACACTGACAACAACATCCAACAGGCAGACAGCAACATTCCATCGCCAACACGAGCAGGTGTCCAGTATCATCTGGGTGCATGAATCCAAAGTATAAGTTAGGGTAGTTTTATTTCATTATTTACTTTGTAGTCCGGAACCTTAACCAATAAAGACGTGATTGCTTGCAGTAAGCAGCAATCACAAATTTTTAAAAAAATAAATAAATTAACATTGAATTAATTTATATATGTTTCATCCGATTTAGAGTTTTAGTCCCATACATTCGTAATATTCACTCCACAACCGTGATATTTGGTACCAGGTATTAGATGGAGCACAGGAATAGCTGTTTTAAATTTTATCGAAATCGGTTCAGATTTGGATATAGCTCTCATATATATCTTCATCCGATTTCGGGTTAAATGTGCACTAAATGGTCAATATCAGCCCAAATCACCAGTCTAGAAGATAATACGTAAAATTTGGAGAAACCCGATTCAGAGATAGCTATAGTTCGTAAAATGCACGATAGAATTAGATAGATTTTGATTTTGTACCAAATATCTCATAGAGCTCTGAAATGCCCTGTATAAACCTTTTTACGAGAGCTCTACTAAATATGCATAGTGGTGTAGGGTATCATATAGTCGGCCCCGCCCGACTTTTGAGCTTTCCTTACTGGTTTAATTTTGAATTAAACATTTGGTAATATTTCTACAGCTAACAAAACTAAGTAGTTAGGATATCAAGATATCATATACAGATCTCATTTATGACCCGATCCTTACGAAATTTTGCATGGGGATAAGATGAGGGTCAGAATAGAAGCCTACTCTTTTTGGAGATGATCGCCATATATTTAGGGGTTGAAATGGACCAAAAAACTGCAAAATTGTCGGCAGGTCGTAATTATCGCCCGATCCTCATGCACATTTGAATGGGAGTTACCGCACATTGCAAAAGCCAAGCAGTTTTGGATGGCCATCCAAAAATATTCAATGTGTGAAGGAGTTTTCCAACTTTTATAGACAAAATACGAAAATGTCCATTCCAGTGACTTTTTGGAGAATTCACAAATACAGGAAAGACGCACTTCCGGCTATTTTGTTAACGCTAATTTCGTTGAAGAATATAGTCAAATGTCTGTATCTTATATAGATGCGTTTCAGTCAAAAACCAATAATAAATGTTAATCGTTTGCCACTTCTGAAAGGTTATAGGTCTATGGGAAATATTGGTTCCAGATCTAGGAAGACCATTTAAGTGCAACATCCACCAATAAATTGAAAGTGAACAAATTAGTTTAAGTTGCTATTATTCGAAAATTAGAGAACGAATCCTAATGGTTTTCTTTTATTATTTGTCTCAATATCTTGTGGAATTCTGTCGAGTATTTTGCCTATATAAACTGTATGGTTTATTGTAGTGTTGTAGGGTATTCAACGGTCGGCCCCGCTCGACTGTAGCCTTTGCTTACTTGTTTTTTTTTTTTTTGTCATAGGTTTCCTTAAATGTTTTTATTTATTTTCAAATCACAAATTGTTGAACTGTGAACAGCATAATTTTACTCTTTTATTTTTTTTTTTTTTTTGCACATTATATAATTTTCCGAAAATTTTCACTTCTATATCTTATTACTTACAATACAAATTGATAAATTGATGTTAAGACATCACTTCATTATAGTATTTAGGTAGTTTCAGCCCCTTACTGCCGCCCGTACATGATTTCAATATACTTGATGAGAATTTTTGGTTTGCTCTAAAATCACAATCAATAAAATTGGAAATAATATTAAGGCATAATTGCAGCAAACAACAATACATTTTTATACCCTACACCACATAGTGGTAAGGGTATTATGTCTTTGTGCATTTGTTTGTAACATGGAGAAGGAAACGAGATAGACCCATAGTTACTTTTGAGAACCTTCATAGAATCACTTTCTGAGTCGATTTATGCATGCCAGTCCGTCTGTCCGTCCGTCCGTCCGTCCGTCCGTCCGTCCGTCTGTCCATGTATTCTTGTGAACAAAATGCAGGTCGCATTTATTATCCGATTGAGATGAAATTTTCCAAACAATATTTTTTTGGCCCAAGGACGATCCCTATTGAAATTGGTGAGAATCGGATCAAATTTAGATATAGCTCCCATATATATCTTCATCCGATTTCGGATTAAATGTGCACCAAATATCCACTATCAGTCCAAATTACCTGAATTTTGGCACACCCAACCGAGTTCGGCCTAGAAGCAAGTATATCGAATTTGGAGAAAATCGGTTCAGATATAGCAATAGCTCCCATATATATCTTTCATCCGATTTGATCTTTAAGTCCCTCACATTCCTACTATGCACTCCACAACCGTGATATTTGGTACCAGGTATTAGATGGAGCACAGAAATAGCTGTTTTAAATTTTATCGAAATCGGTTCAGATTTGGATATAGCTCCCATATATATCTTCATCCGATTTCGGGTTAATTGACCACCAAATGGCCAATATCAGCCCAAATGGCCCGAATTTTGGCACATGTGACCGAGATTAGCCTTAAAGCAAATACAACAAATTTGGTACCAGGTATTAGATGGAGCACAGAAATAGCTGTTTTAAATTTTATCGAAATCGGTTCAGATTTGGATATAGCTCCCATATATATATTCATCCGATTTCGGGTTAAATGTGCACCAAATGTCCACTATCAGTCCAAATTACCTGAATTTTGGCACACCCAACCGAGTTCGGCCTAGAAGCAAGTATATCAAATCGGTTCAGATATAGCTATAGCTCCCATATATCTTTCATCCGATTTGGTGTTTAAACCTCTCACATTCGTAATATGCACTCCACAAGAATGATATTTGGTACCAGATATAAGATACAGCCCAGAAATAGCTTTTTTAAATTTTATCGAAATCAGTTCAGATTTGGATATAGCTCCCATATATATCTTCATCCGATTTCGGGTTAATTGTGCACCAAATGGCCGATATAAGTCCAAATGGACTGAATTTTAGTACATCGGACCAAATTCAGCCTAGAAGCAAGTATATCAAATTTAGTGAAAATCGGTTCAGATATAGATATAGCAACCATATATATGTTTCATCCGATTTAGAGTTTTAGTCCCATACATTCGTAATATTGACTCCACAACCGTGATATTTGGTACCAGGTATTAGATGGAGCACAGGAATAGCTGTTTTAAATTTTATCGAAATCGGTTCAGATTTGGATATAGCTCTCATATATATCTTCATCCGATTTCGGGTTAAATGTGCACTAAATGGTCAATATCAGCCCAAATCACCAGTCTAGAAGCTAATACGTCAAATTTGGAGAAACCCGGTTCAGAGATAGCTATAGTTCGTAAAATGCACGATAGAATTAGATAGATTTTGATTTTGTACCAAATATCTCATAGAGCTCTGAAATGCCCTGTATAAACCTTTTTACGAGAGCTCTACTAAATATGCATAGTGGTGTAGGGTATCATATAGTCGGCCCCGCCCGACTTTTGAGCATTCCTTACTGGTTAATTATTATTTCACTGTATTTCCAAGAAATTAATTAAAATTGAAATTTTCGTTTTAGTATTTGCGTAATACTTTTTTATTGTCTGCACATCATCATTTGCATCAAATCAAGGGAATGCAAATAGAGTGAAGGCAAAATATTCTGCATGTTTTCAGTCGCTCAGTTTAAATAGCAACCATCCTAGGCACAAATATTAAAGCTCTACATCAAATAATGTGGTTTGTATCGTGTTTTCAACAGACAGACGTACAGTTGGGTAATCTTATTGCTGGTGTTCATTTGGAGGGCAAAACCTAATCTGAAACCGATTGGGTTAAAAACATTAATTTGGCCATTGAAAATATAGGGGAAATTTAACCGGATTATAAATAATAAAGAACATAATGCAAAGTTCGGAAGAAAAAATTTTCTCACTTTTGCATGCTACTGTAATCGTTAAATTTATGCATTCCAGTTTATTTAACAAACTGTTAAAATTAATATTCACATCGTGCATTCCCATTAACAGCTCTCACTCTCTCGCTCTCTCTCTCCCTCTCTACGCCCCCACAAAAAAGCCACTCTTTCTCGCATTCTATGTTCAAAAGTTCATA
The DNA here is from genome assembly GCF_030504385.1 of Musca domestica. Lineage (NCBI taxonomy): Eukaryota > Metazoa > Arthropoda > Insecta > Diptera > Muscidae > Musca > Musca domestica. Next base: position 2,977,175 of record NW_026712376.1, on the reverse strand, counting down.
TCCGCTTCAACTTTTGCCACATCCTCAATTTTTGTGCGGCATCTTTTTTTCAGCTGCCGAATGCCACTTTTTATTTTGCCATGGCAAACAATGTAAATTTGCCGACATGCAAAAACTTTGCCATAACATTTGCCTAACCAGACACACCCACATCCTTTTCCTTAAAATATTCCCAGCTAGTCGATTGGTTTGGAGCTTACCATGAATGTTGGATGGCTTGCACTCACAGTATGTGGTAACTAAGCCCAAACAAATTGAATTATGGCTTCTAAGTTGGTTTGTCATATTATGGCGCCTATGGAATACGTGACGAATGACCAGAAAACAAGAGGCTAACGAATTGCTGAGTAATCTCAACATCGGAAGGAACGAACGTACAAAGCAGGATGGGAAGGAAGTAACCTCTTTATAGACCAGTGGACACGAAGGAAAATAGATATTGTTTGCTGAACCCTTAGAGGTGGTTTTCCCAAGGTTCTCTGCAAAGCCACTTATTACATACATACACACACACATACACAGACTTCTGCTAACAATAATATTGTGGACGTGGACAATGATTGTTGCCAGACAAATAACAAAATGTGCTGCCATTATGTGACCAACGGTGAATGGTACAACTGAAAGCCACGGGTCAATGCTATGATAGTCCGGACAAGCCAAGCCATCAATGTGATAGGTCATGCACAGTAGAAGATTTATGAAAATTTCTAATCTCTGCTAATTGTCAATTAAATGATTATATCGTAGAATTTTACTGCCATAAATTAGATTATATTAGCATTTATGATGTAGTTTTCTTCCATAATTAGTACAAAATTTATTAATAACACATGTGTGTGTTATATTTAGCAACACATGTAAAATATAATTTTGTTGAAAATAGATTTATGTATTCATTTGGTTTTTCCCATTCAAAATCAAAAAGAGTAAAGTGGACACGGTTTTTAGTTCATTATAAAAAAAAAACAATTAAAAAAGCTCTAAGTTCGGGCCGGGCCGAACTTTAAATATCCTCCACCATTTGGTACAAATTTTGCAATTTTCCAAAAATTAAAATCCATTAAGAATTCTGTTAAAATCTTAAAATGTAGCCGTATATTAGGGTCTATTGGACGACGTGGACCTGCATACGCAACTTTTGTAATAAGCCTGCACAGACAATTTTCTGGCATAGCCTGTAGTAACCATTACGAACTTCAAATACAAAATTTGAAATAATTTCGGCAAATAATGTCGCTAAAATCATCAGAATACCGAAAATCGGCGGGTGCCGTTATATGGGGGCTATACGAAGACGTGGACCTGCACTGAAAATTTTCTGTCATAGACTGTAGTATTTATTACAAATATCAAATACTAAATTTTAAAACAATTCCGGTAAATAATATCACTAAAATCATCAAAATACCGCATATCGGGAGGTACTGTTGTATGGGTGCAATATCAAAACGTTGACCTACATGGCCCATTTTCAATAACAAAAGTCCTGCAGACATAATACACATTTGGGTAGTTTTTTATCAACTTACTTCATTTCGTTCGGCAGCTAGAGTGATTTCCACAGACGGATAGACGGAGAGACATTGTTTTATGCTGATCAAGAATATATATACTTTGTTGGGTCTAAAATGTATATTTTTAGGTGTTACAAACGGAATGACAAACTTAATATACCCTCCATACTATGGTGGAGGGTATAAAAATTATAAAATTACAGATGCCCCCAGCCAACGTCCTTTTTATACCTCCATCATTTGATATGGCAAAAATCGGCCTTATCGAAATAACGGTTTTAAAACTTAGGTCTCTTTGGACGAAATCCGTTTCAGGACATTTGGAGCCGATCCATCTATGTCCGTCCGTCGCTCCATCTGTCTGGCTGGCCGCTGCACACTATAACACTCGAAGAAAGTATCCGATTTGATCCAAACTTGGTACATCGTAATACTATTATCAACCTTACATTGAGTTCGGCAATAATGGTACCTCACAAAGTCGAATGTTTCAGAAAATATTTTACTGCACAGAAAGAGAAAGAATGATCCGATTCTGCTCCAAATTTACAAATCCGTTAGGTGAGAGATATCGGTCCATTAAATACCTTCCCCACAAAGGGTCAAAATTTTGAATAATTATAAGACTTATAAATGTGATTTAAGAGTCCGATTGTCTTCAAATTACACACATCACAATGTTTTAATTAACACAAGGTTTGGTGTGAAGATGGAATATATTCGGTCCACTTCTTTTGGCAACTCCCCACAAAAGAAGCTCATAAAACGCGTAATTAACATCCGATTTTATTCAGACTTGGTACATCTCAATATTTTAATCAGCACAAGATAAAGATGGTAGAGATCGGACCCTTTCTTCTGATACCTCCCACATATGAAGTGTAGGAAGTATTCTATATATTCCGAACCAGGCACTACGCAATATTTATATCATTTTTATTTAGGTCCGATGCTAAATGAACAATATTGGCCAAGTGTAGGAAGTATTCTATATATTCCGAACCAGGCACTACGCAATATTTATATCATTTTTATTTAGGTCCGATGCTAAATGAACAATATTGGCCCATTTCTTCGGAACCTATTATATAAAGGGTCAACAATTTGAATAACCACAACAGAAGTCAAAATATTTTTAAATAATCGAACATTGGCATAGGTTACACATCTGTCGGTAAAACCGATTGAAACTCAATAATTATGAAAATACCAGGTCACCCTGTTATTCTACCCGAAAGTTCGGATACAGTATCCTGATTTTATCCGATTCTAAAAAAATTGTATAATTTGGAAGCTAATGGAAATAGCTATTTTACAAGTGATGATATCTTGGGATTGCTTGAACCGGTTCCAGAGTAATAAACGGAAATTGAACACTTTTGTACCGTAACTTCTTGAAAAACCCATAAAAAGTCGAAAATATCTACAAATTCCTGCATATGTCAAATGTAGTTCTGAAATGTTTTAACTTTTGTAAGTAGCCGGCCTTTGTCCTGTTCCTGAGATTTTATCCTCTGGGGTATGTCTAACATCGGCTACGCTGCTCCATAGTTTTTCTAAACTTTATAATTGTTGTAAACTCAATTTAAGCTTTGTTTTCTTTCTGGGGGCTATGCTCGAATCTCCACATTATTATTATGGGGTTTATGATAAAACAAGTAAGCAAAGGCTATAGTCGTGCAGGGCCGACCATGTGATACCCTACAACACTGCAAAATGTTAGAAGCCCCCTTATGTCCAAATCCATTTTGGAAGATTTCGCTTTTTAAAGACCACAGACCACTGCCCAGATATTACCCTTAGCATTTTGACCAGGGACATTTGCTCAATATTTACCCACTCCGTCGTGCTGTTAATTGTTGTGGTCCATTTTATAGTTAAATATAATCCAGTGGTCATCCAAAATGCTAAAATTTGTCCCAGTCCTTAACTCTCTTCTTAAGCGTGTCGATTGGATTCAATTGTGTGATGAGGAATTTTTTTCTGTTTTTGGTCCATTTAAACACCCAAATAAATCTTTGAAAACAATAGGCCTAGCCCTTTCGAGGCTAACCCTACCCTTTTGAAAATTTTCGTGAGGATCGGACGATTATTGCAATCTGTATATAATAACCCCAACCTGTGTTGTATCGTGAAAAAATATTACAAAATGTACACTTGAATATTATAAGTCAGATTGAAAAAATCACATGTGACAAAAAATATGAAAAAATAAAAAAAATGTCACAAAATACAAAAAAACTATATTAATATCATTATTGACATCATTTTAGGCAATTTTTTTAGATTTTATACTTTTATGCCTCCTTTGTATATATACATTGTATATATTCTCCTATATATATCCGATATATTTACCAGCGGCATCTACGTAACGGTCAGAATTGACCTGTTCGTCTATTTGTGTTTTCGCCGGGATTAACAATTTTCGCGGTTTAATGGAAAAGTTGACTTTTATTTAACACAAATGTTGTGGCTATTTCACCCATTAAATATTACCCGCCATCAAAATTGGAAGGCTTCTGCCCAGCCCTAAGCTCTAGCCCCATGCTAACTTCCGCGTCGATTGGTCTATAATTGCGACCTGTAGAGCAAGTGCAAAATCAGGAATTTTTTCAGTTTTTGATCCATTTCCCCTAAATATTATGCGATCATAACAAACAAATAGGGTTCTATTCTGACCCTAGCCCCACCTTCATTCTAAATTTCGTGAAGATCGGACCATAATTGCGGCCTGTAGAGTGATTACAAATTAACATGGACAGACGGACGGGCGGACATACATAGCTAGATCGACTAATCTCGGCGAGCTATGAAGACCCATATATACTTTCCTATGTGGGAAACCAATATTTCGAGGTGTTACATAATTTTTGGCCCAATCAAACTTATAATACTCCCAACACATAGTGTTGTAGGGTATAAATATAATCCGATATAATCCCTATAATTGCAATGGGGATAATGTCAGTGTGGAATATATCCGTGCGTGGTCCTATCAAATAACACATACCCTCTTTAACCATATGACTGAGGGTATAATTAGGCTTAAATCGTTAAAATACCCAATTTAAGGAAGGACCTATGTGGTGAATAAGAAAACCAATTCAATTCTACCCAGCAACGAGTCTCATAAAATCTCAGTAACAATGATATTTGGTAAAATATATCACATATAGCCTGGAAATACCACCGGCATATTGTGCCGAGATCGGTTCAGATTGAGACATGGCTCATTTACATAGTTCCCTCTAATTTGATGTATATGATGCAGCAACTGTTTTGGTTCATACTGTAAGATTCCGACAAGAATAAAGTCCGCCAAATTTGGATCCAATCGATTCAGATATATTTATTCTTTCTCTATATATGATTTATCCCATTTATTCTGTAACAATGATATACGGGATGAGGTAAGTGTAATTCCTCAGGCCATATATCATTGTTGTTACATTTAGGGGAATTCGATTCAGATTTAGGTATACAGGGTGAAATAAAAAACTACAACAAAGTCAAACGCCATAATTTTTAATTTTTTTTTTAATTTTATTTAATAAAAGCAAAAAATTTCGGAAATAGCATCAACTTTTAGAATAAGTTTAAAATTTTTCGAATTGGTCACCTTTGGCACGAATTATGGCCTTCAAACGGCCAATGAAACCGTCACACGCTGCAGAATGTTGCTTTGCGATATTTTGGCCCATTCCCGGCGAATCGCTTGCTTGAGGTTATCGGAAATTTTGTATTGTTAAGTGGCAACCTTGCTTTCCAAAATACTCCAGTCACAATAGTCTAACGGATTGGTATCCGCAGATTTTGGTGGACATTGTGCGCTGGAAATGAAGCGAGGAACCTCATTTTGTAACCATTCTTGGGTGACGCGTGCTGAGTGCGATGGTGCTGAGTCCTGTCGGAATGTCGAAGGACTGCGTCCAAAATGTTTCCGTGCTCAAGGCTTTAAAACCACTCCAGAATATTTTCGCGCTGATGTTCAGCATTTATTCTGATGCCACGGTCGATTAATACGAGCGGAGAGCGACCATCAGCTGTTATGGCGGCCCACACCATCACCATGGCCGGCGCTTAAGTTGTGGTAGCCAACCGAAGGTGCACATTTTCAGCTGTCCTCTTTGGCAAGTAAACACGATAATTTTGTTTGTTTACAAACTGCTGGAAAAAGAATGTTTTCTCATCGGAGAAAACCAAATTCGGCAGTTCACCACTTTCGGCCAAGCGAAGCAACTCTTTAGCTCTTTTTTCTGTTGCGGAGTAAGTTCTTGCAAGTTTTGGAACTTCAATGGCTCTACCCCGAGCTCATTTTTCAATATTTGCCTCATATTTCAATATTATCGGCCACTGCGACGCGGGTTTCGATCAAGTCGCTTCTTTACTTTTCGAACCATGCTGCTGATGTTGAGGTTTTCTTCTGTCCACTTCCTTGACGTCCAGCTCAGCTACTAGTATCACGGTAACAAGCGATGGTATGAGACAAAAAATATTTATTCACATTTAAGAGCTGGAGTGCTCTAACGATAGCCACTTGTGGTTTTCCAGCCAAATAGAAAGAAATCACACTATCACGCACTATCCATCACGCATAACTTTTTTGTCCTGAAAATTCTCCAATATAATGAGCTGTCACTCGTATATTTTTAATAGCTGTCGGGCGAGTGGCTTAGAGATGACAGCAGTCTGAAATTGGTTGCAGTCTTATATATCCCTATATCTATCTTATACATGTTCCACACAACTTTTATCCTTTCCTTCCACATAACTTTTATTCTTTCCTTTCCTTACTTATAACTACATTTTTTACGTGCTGGTTTTATCCAATTTAATGTTTAACAAATGTATAAATACTAAGAAGAAATTTGTACCACGTTACCACTGTTTGGCTCAACACGAAATTCCCAACACAAAGAATGATTGATAAAAATATTATGAATTGCTGTGTTTGCTCTTCTTAAGCAAACCTAAGATTATTAAATTTATTGAATGTAAGTTTTTTTTTTCAGGAGTGGTGAATGAACGTCGCTGCCTAATGTAATCAATTGTTATTACAGCACAAGGCTCAGCAACCAGATTGCAACTACTTTAGAAAATTGAATTTGTAATGATAATGGTGGTGGTCCCGGGGGGACAGGATCCAAAAATTTGTAGAAGTTCATTTTTTTGTAATAACGATTATAAAAATGATAATAATAATAAAAATAGTAACAATAATGATTATGGTATTAGTAATTATAACAAGTTAAAATACATTAAGTATTTTAGCCGAAATTTTAATATCCACCCTCTCTGTCTATATAAAATTATTTGAAATCTAATGTGTTCTACTTTAAACCGTGTTCTGCTAAGACGGATAATGCTGTTAAACTTTTTTTTTAAAAAAAAGTGGATGAGGCTTCTGGGCCATACCAAAACGGGAAAGTATATGACAATATTATACCTCAAGGAAATCTTCCAAAATATCAAATTTTAAACAATTTCGTGGGTAAATGTGATTGGGATTATCAAAATATCGAATATCGATCGTTATATGTGCGCTATAGAAAAACGTGGACCTAAATATTTAATGTTCTGTCGCCGAAGATAGACTCCGTTATGAACTACAATTACCAATTTTTATACAAATCCGTGGACAAATGTGGCAAAAATCATCAAAATGTCGAATATAGGAGATACCGTTATATGGGGACTAAAAAAACGTGGCAGCTCATTATATTGTTTGCAAGCGTACAAAAGCATTTTGGTGGGAATTTTCCAGAAAAAAAGTTATTCGTGATGGAATTCAAGCGTGACAGTGTGATTTCTTTATATTTGGCTGGAAACCCACAAGTGGCTATCGTTCGAGCACTCCAGCATTTAAATGTGAATAAATATTTTATGTCTCGTACCATCACTCGTTGCCGTGATACTGGTAGCGTAGCCCGTCAGTGGCCGAAAAATGGCTCTTGAGCTGAACATATCGCAATATCCCATTCGGCAAATATTAAGAAATGAGCTGGGGGTAAAGCCATTGAAATTCCATAAAGTGCAAGTACTTACACCGCAAATAAAAAGAAGATAGACATAAAAGAGCTAAAGAGTTGCTTCGCTTGGCCGAAAGTGGTGAACTGCCAAAGTTGGTTGTCTCCGATGAGAAAACATTCGTTGTCCAGCAGTTAGTAAACAAACAAAATGATCGTGTTTACTTGCCAAAGAGGTCAGCTGAATATGTGCACCATCGGTTGGCTACCAAAACTCAAGCGCCGGCCACGGTGATGGCGTGGGCCGCCATAACAGCCGATGATTGATCTCTGCTCGTATTAATCGACCGTGGCATCAGAATAAATGCCGAATATTATCGCGAAAATATTCTGGAGGGTGTATTAAAGCCTTGGGCACGCAAACATTTTGGCCGCAGACCTTGGACATTCCAATTGGACTCAGCACCATCGCACTCAGCATGCGCCACCCAAGAATGAGGAATGAGGTTCCTCGCTTCATTTCCAGTTTATAATGGCCACCAAAATCTCTGGATACCAATCCCTTGGACTTTTGTGTCTGGAGTATTTTGGAAAGCAAGGTTGGCACTACAAAATACCAAAGTGTCGATCACCTCAAACAATCGCTTCGCCGGGAATGGGCCAAAATACCTAAGAGCCACATTCGGGCAGCGTGTTACGGTTTCATTGGCCATTTGAAGGCCATAATTCGTGCGAAGGTGACCAATTCGAACGAATCTAAACTTATTCTAAAATTTGATGCTATTTCCGAAACTTTTTACTTTCATTTAACACAATTAAAAAAAAAAATTAAAAATTATGGCGTTTGACTTTGCTGCAGTTTTTTTTATCTCGCCCTGTATATATACTGTGTGGGGTATAAAATGTATATTTCGAGGTGCTACAAACGGAATGGCAAACTTAATATACCTTCCATACTATGGGTATAATAATTTGATAAAACATTTTATCATTCACATATGGGTTATTTTATGCTGGAAATATACCAAAGCCCCACTTTACCCCACTGAAAGTAAAGTGGATATTTCTAATACATACTTCAAACTTTCTATGAAATATTCAAACCGAATTTACTCATAAATTGCCCATTTGAACGCTGGATTTGTATTCATTCTATTATGAATGGTTCAATATTCCAATTGTACATTCCCAGTTTTATCCTGCAAGGAAGTGTGCATTTGAACAATGAAATTTGTGATAACGTAAACATTTATATACACGTGCCGACGGCACGCTATGGAATTTTATTTTCAATGAGTCCAATATTGCCTTGGAGCATGAACATACACACACGTTGGCTGTTGGACTAAAAGTAACTTATGGTTTGATGCTATATTGTTGCCAAGTAACATGACAGGTTTCTACTTCGGCTTATTAAGAGGAGCATACCATAGGGAGGAACAATCATGCTTGTGTGTGTTGCCAACAAGAAATAGGCATTTCCCAAGATATACAATCATTGACATTTTCCTAAATACTTGGCACACACACAACAACAACAACTAGCTAAGTTTTCGGTTTAATACAGAATCCGTTGGGATTTTTGTATTCACGAAAATGTCTAATTTTAGATTATTTTGAAATTGATTTCCAAGAAGAGTTAGTACTTTTTAAGAACTATGCATGTATTTATAATAACTGTATGTGCATTCTGAACGTATAAATGAGATATTATCAAATAAAAGGCCGTAAGAAAGGTCGCTCCCAACTAGGTCGGTGTGCGGAGCCTTCTTCAAATTTGTACCAGTTTCGACCAAACATCTGCAATTATGCACTGAATATCATTGATTCTAGGCTGAATTCGCTAACTTAAATAGGATTCGTCCTTGCGTCAAAAAATTAACGGTGCTATACTTTTTCTCAAGCAGACATTAAATGGGATTTGCAATTTAAATAGGATGGAAAAAAGATACTGAAACTATATGTCAATCCATCTCAACAAAATTTGACCTCTCAACTATTAAATATCATTATTATAGACTGAGGGCGATGGTGCTGCTCATTATTTGACTATGAGAAAACTTAAATCAAACTCGGCTGAAGCGTATGTATGGGAGCTACAACTGAACCGATTTCTCACGAAATTCGACATCTCCCTTTTTTAAGCTAAATTCGGTCGAATAGGCTAAAATCCGACACGAGGATATATATGGGAACTATATCCGAGTACCAAACTAATGTTAAAATTTTTTAGTATTGGGATTTTTAAGCTGTATCTGATATCTTTTATCTAAAGTCATGGAGTACATAACACGGCTGTTGGGGACTTATATATCATATTTATGGGTGATACAGCTAAAGGGGGATTTTTTTTGAGGTTAGGATTTTCATGCATTAGTATTTGACAGATCACGTGGGATTTCAGACATGGTGTCAAAGAGAAAGATGCTCAGTATGCTTTGACATTTCATCATGAATAGACTTACTAACGAGCAACGCTTGCAAATCATTGAATTTTATTACCAATATCAGTGTTCGGTTCGAAATGTGTTTCGCGCTTTACGTCCGATTTATGGTCTACATAATCGACCAAGTGAGCAAACAATTAATGCGATTGTGACCAAGCTTTGCACTCAGTTTACTTTATTGGACATTAAACCAACCACACGAATGCGTACAGAAGAGAATATTGCGTCTGTTTCTGAGAGTGTTTCTGAAGACCGTGAAATGTCGATTCGTCGCCGTTCGCAGCAATTGGGTTTGTGTTATTCGACCACATGGAAGATTTTACGCAAAGTGTAAAACAGTATAAAATACAGCTCGTGCAAAAACTGAAGCCGAACGATCTGCCACAACGTCGAATTTTCAGTGAATGGGCCCTAGAAAATTTGGCAGAAAATCCGCTTTTTTATCGACAAATTTTGTTCAGCAATGAGGCTCATTTCTAGTTGAATGGCTACGTAAATAAGCAAAATTGCCGCATTTGGAGTGAAGAGCAACCAGAAGCCGTTCAAGAACTGCCCATGCATCCCGAAAAATGCACTGTTTGGTGTGGTTTGTACGATGGTGGAATCATTGGACCGTATTTTTTCAAAGATGCTGTTGGACGCAACGTTACGGTGAATGGCGATCGCTATCGTTCGATGCTAACAAACTTTTTGTTGCCAAAAATGGAAGAACTGAACTTGGTTGACATGTGGTTTCAACAAGATGGCGCTACATGCCACACAGCTCGCGATTCTATGGCCATTTTGAGGGAAAACTTCGGAGAACAATTCATCTCAAGAAATGGACCGGTAAGTTGGCCACCAAGATCATGCGATTTGACGCCTTTAGACTATTTTTGTGGGGCTACGTCAAGTCTAAAGTCTACAGAAATAAGCCAGCAACTATTCCAGCTTTGGAAGACAACATTTCCGAAGAAATTCGGGCTATTCCGGCCGAAATGCTCGAAAAAGTTGCCCAAAATTGGACTTTCCGAATGGACCACCTAAGACGCAGCCGCGGTCAACATTTAAATGAAATTATCTTCAAAAAGTATATGTCATGGACCAATCTAACGTTTCAAATAAAGAACCGATGAGATTTTGCAAATTTTATGCGTTTTTTTTTAAAAAAAGTTATCAAGCTCTTAACAAATCACTCTTTATATGTGAACTGATATTCTCCAAATTTGACATTCTTCCTTCTACACTAAACTCGGTCTAATATTACACACTTGGCGCACAATACAATTGAAATCGGAAGAAGATAAACTTGACCCTGTATAAAAAATACTGCAACAAAGTCAAAGGCCATAGTTTATACATATTTTTTTAATTTTATTGAATAAAAGTAAAAAATGTCGGAAATAGCATCAAATTTTAGCATAAGTTTAGATTTGTTCGAATTGGTCACCTTTGACACGAATTATGACCTTCAAACGGCCAATGAAACCGTCACACGCTGCCCGAATGTTGCTCTGCGGTATTTTGGCACATTCCTGGCGAAGCGCTTGCTTGAGGTGATCGACACTTTGGTATTTTTTAGTGCCAACCTTGCTTTCCAAAATACTCCAGACACAATAGTCCAACTGATTGGTATCCGGAGATTTTGGTGGCCATTGTGCGCTGAAAATGAAGCGAGGAACCTTATTTTGTAACCATTCTTGGGTGGCGCGTGCTGAGTGCAATGGTTCTGACTCCTGTTGGAATGTCCAAGGTCTGTGGCCAAAGTGGTTGCAGGCCCTAGGCTTTAATACACCCTCCAGAATATTTTCACGATCATATTCGGCATTTATTCTAATGCTACGGTCAACTAATACGAGCGGAGAGCGACCATCGACTGTTATTGCGGCCCAGTCATGAATTTTGGTACATCCGACCGAATTCAGTCTAGAATCAAGTACATTGATTTAGAAAGTTGGTTCAGATATAAATATATCTCCCATATATAGGTTTCATCCGATGTGGTGTTTCAGTCCCCCAAATTCGTAATATGCACCATACAAAAATGATGTTTGGTATCAGATATCATAAATACCTCTGCCAAATTGTATCAAGATCGGTTCAGATTTGGAAATAGCTCCTATATATATTTTCAACCGATTTCGGGTTAATTGTGCTCCAAATTGCCAATATCAGTCCAAATATCCTGAATTTTGTCACATCTGACCAAATCTAGTACACAAGCTAGTACATCAAATTTGGTGAAAATCGGTTCAGATATAGCTATAGCTTCCATATGTATGTTTCATTCTATTTGGTGTTAACGTCCCTCACATTCGTGATATACATTCGATAACAATGATATTTGGTAACAGATATCTTATAGAGCTCGGAAATATATCTGCCAAATTTTATTGCGATTGGCTACGATTTGGATATAGCTTCCATATACATCCTTAATCCGAGTTCAGGTTTATTATGCAAATAATGACTAATATCAGCCCAAATGGTGATAATTCCGGGACGTACGTTTCCATTTTGTGGAACTCGACTCCGATATATATTTTTTTAATAAAATCCTTCTCGAAATGATATCATGCACTCTATAGCAATGTTATTTGGTATAAAAGATAAAAATGTCTCTGTCCAATTTAGTGAAAATTTATTCAGAATTGGATATTAGTTTAGGTTCATGGTTTAGGGTATCATCTAGCCGTCTCCGCCCAAATTTTGACTTTCCTTACAATTTTTTTTTTCTTTTGAACTTCAAACTATTTGTGTACTGAAAGTACCAAAAGAAAGAAATTAGTTAATATTTGGTATTGCGAGAACGGATTGAGCCAAAATTTTGACATTTGGCATGGATCGTATTAATAGGACTGGAGTTATGAAGTGTAATATTAGGATCACTTTGATATCGATTTCATTGAGGTATATAATCGGATAACGTTGATATAGTTAAATGCGCAGCAGATTCTAAGTTTTTATACCCTAAGAGGTATTATTACCTTTTCTGAGATAAACTCATAGTTGCCTTTGACGATCTTCACAGCATAACTAACCGGGTCGTCCATCATGTTGAAATTTTGACTTTTTTCTTAAATTTATGATAATCGCATCAGATTTTGATATAACTGCCGAACTATCCACGATACGATTTCAATGTATCTGTCCTACAATTATATGACATAAACTCTAAGTCCTCCCATTACTCCATAATTTCGCCGCCACAATAAAATATGTATGGCTTGAGGTACCTTGTTTAATTTTCTCGACACATAAGAGTGAGTAAAACATCACGAGCATTATGGTTTTCAAAACGTTTTCTTTTTAATATCCTAATTGCTGTAACAATGAGATTATAGCCACCACGTGAGACACCAAGCATATCAATTTTATGTAGTGCTTTTCCATCCATTGGGCATTTGAGTTGTCTGCCAGAAAGAAGTGATTTTCTAAACTTGACTTATTTTGACAATTTCTGAAGAAATCTTTCTGCCCACTAAAACATTCCTTTGTAGCAAGTGCCTTAAGTCTTCCAAATTCTTAGGAATTTTATGGTCAACAAAAATTTGTTGCAATAATAATTCAATAATAGCATAAATTTCTTATAGATTAGTTAACTTTTTCGGCCCGGCATGTTGTTCTTTGCAGTTCTTAAAAACCATAAATGTCAACCGCAACCGTCTGTATTTAGGACAGACAATTCATTTATGTATTTGCTTTTGTTGCTGATTGTCAACGCAACACACAATGTCTAATCTTCCATTATTTGCATTTATTCAGCCTGTGTCCAGATCCAGTCATGGACACAGATGAAAATCCATTTGACTACATTTACATATAAATAGTGTGCAAACACAAATAGATTTGTTTGAGAATTTATAGGACTAAACACACACACACAGACACAAACACACACACACATAAACGACAACAATGACTGCCTTAGTCACGGGTTACTTCTTGCTCCCTTGGCCACCAACTGACCGGAATCGACCAAACAACCAATCGTACATGAATTTGTTAGTGGAGTTTTTTCCCCAATGTAATAATTGCCATTCAGCACAAACACATACTGCCATACTTGCCCGGCAACAACAACAACAAGAACAACAACGATGATGCGAATAACACAACATAATAACCACAGTAATGCAAAGTACCCGACACAACATCAATAAGAATCACTTTGTGCATACGAAACACATCCTAATGGACAGTCACATTTATTCATTTACATACACACTAACCCGCCCTCAATATCAATTTTCCCACCTAGAGTTTCAACAAATGAGCGAATGAACGAACGAATGAATGTGGAGCCCTTGCCCATTGTGTAAATGTTGCAATCTTTACTTATCACAATTTACGTGAATCTGTTCTATGTCACCCACCGATGGATGCGAGTGAGTGTACCAGAACAATGTCATTTGTATTGTGTGTACACAAGGAGACACAGGCTGTGAGAGGGAGAGAGAGAGTGAGACACACACACACATTCACATTTATTGTCAATTCGGTCCAGCAGTTCGAAGGAACAAACATACTGAATAATTTCAAATAAATGATGTCGATTGCCCAACTGTGGGGGGACACCGCGTTGAACGATATGCAGCTCAATCTTTGTGGAGCAATTTGTAGCGCGGTTAACCGTGGAACAGGAAAAATGAGAAACGGAAATTCCCAAACCGACTGTAATGAATGCTACTGTATTATACATTTTCATAATTTGAATGTTATTATTTTATATGTATTTGGGTGGGATGGGGAAAAAGGGACCACTATACTTTGGAGGTCATATTAAGTTTGTCATTCCGCTTGTAACACATCGAAATATACATTTCAGACCCCACACAGTGTATATATTTTTGATCAGCATAAAAATCTATGTCGATTTAATGGTGACCGCTTCCAAACGAATTGAAGTAGGTTGATAACATTTTACTCAAATTTGTGTTTTGTCTGCAGGACTTTTGGTATTGAAAATTGACTGCAGCACAGAAATATCTCCTGAAAAATTTATCGAGATCGCTTCAAATTGAGATGAAAAAACTACAACAAACTTCAGACTGCTGTCATTTTTAAGTCACTCGTCCGACAGCTGTTAAAATGATACCAGTGACAGCTCATTATATTGTTTACAAGCGCACAAAAGCATTCTGGTGAGAATTTTCCAGAAAAAAGTTATGCGTGATGGAATTCCTTATATTTGGCTGGAAAACCACAAGTGGCTATCGTTAGAGCACTCCAACATTTAAATGTGAATAAATCTTTTGCGTCTCGTACCAGCGATCGTTACCGTGATAGCCCGACGTCAAGGAAGTGAACGGAAGAAAACATCAACATTAGCAGAAAGGGTTCGAAAAGTAAAGAAGCGACTTGATCAAAACCCGATTCGCAGTGGCCGAAAAATGGCTCGTAAGAATGTTGGCTCTGATATATATTTTTATTCCCTCCACAATACATTATAAGTTAATTAAGTTCATCATTCTGTTTGTAACTCATCGAAATAATAATTTTAGACCCAACTAGTCTATGCAGGTCCACGTCTTCGTATAGCCCCCATATAACGGTACCTCCCGATATTATGTACTTTGTTGATTTTAGCGACATTATTCACCGGAATTCTTTCAAATTTGATATTTTATGTTCGTAGTGGATACTACAGCTATGACAGGAGATTGTGTATGTAGGTCCACGTCTTCGTATAGTCCCCATATAACGGTACCTCCCGATATTCGGTATTTTGATGATTTTAGCGACATTATTCACCGGAATTCTTTCAAATTTGGTATATGAAGTTCGTAGTGGATACTACAGCCTATGATAGGAGATTGTCTATGTAGGTCCACGTCTTCGTATAGCCCCCATATAACGGTACCTCCCGATATTCGGTATTTTGATGATTTTAGCGGCATTATTCACCGGAATTCTTTCAAATTTGCCATTTAAAATTCGTAATGGATACTACAGCCTATTACAGAAGATTGTCTGTGTAGGTGCACGTTTTCGTATAGCCCCCATATAACGGTACCTTTCTATATTCGGTATTTTGAAGATTTTAGCTACATTATCACCGATTTTTTTTAAGTTTCGCATTTGAATATTGTAATGGCTTATGACAAATGTTACCTATGCAGGTCTATGTTGTCGTATAGACCCTAATATAACAGCTACATTCGATATTTTTAAAATTTCAACATAATTTTCAACGGATTTTATTGTTTATGAGAATTACCAAATTCGTTCCAAATGGTGGAGGGTATTCAAAGTTCAGCCCGTCCGAACTTAAAGCTTTTTACTTGTTCTCACTTGTTCCTTCAGTTGCATACATCCCAATGTACATATATATTATAACAAATATTTGATTTGTGATAAAATATTTGAGTAAATTCTTATAGTCAAAGCCAAGCTTTGGGACTGGATAAGTATGACCCAAGGTTGTGGAACGTACACACAGTACACACTGACACACAAAATATATTCAATATTTATGATAATGTCAGCAAGGAATAATCGGACAACCAAATGTGATATAAAATCACATTTACAAACAATGCCATCCCGACCAAATGAAGATAGATTTCATCGATATTCTATGCAGACATAAAGTGTATTTCATGTTTGTATAGCCTGTTTGGATTAGTTTGGCCAACCATGTAACCATTATGCCTGGAGTAAGGTTAAACAATTTAAATTAATATTTGTCATTTTCAATAAATATTTGCATACAAATCGGTTATGGGTATTCATGCGGTCTATACAGTTGGGTCAAGAGAGCGGCAATAAATCGATTTCATATTCATTACCATTTACACGCACACACACACGCACGCACACTCTCAATCACAAGCTATTATATTTAACAACACCCGCAAATTACATTCAGATATCATTAAGTGGAGTGGTGGCAATCTGGCTGTGGTGTACATACCTTTGTCGTCGTATATTATTCGAAATGAATCGGAATGCAAGTGACCGAAAAATTGCCCCTGAATAATTGATGAGTATTTTCTTACTAGCTCCAGATAACGTTTGTTGTTGCTCTCGGTAAATGTGGTGTGACCGTTTTGTAGTAGGCCAATATGACGTTCGTCCGACCCAGGCGGTATATGTCCGACAATATAGACCTGTAAGAAAAGCGAGAGAATATTTGTAATATTTAATGATAAAAATATAAAGTACATTTTTTTACACCCTCCACCGTACATAGTATGGAAGATATATTAAGTTCGTAATTCCGTTTGTAACTCATCAAAATAATAATTTTAGACCTAACAAAAGGTATATATTCTTGATCAGCGCAAAATTCTAAGACGATTTTGCTCAGTACGTCTGCGGGGATATGGAGGTGCTTTCGGAAAGCTGTTCTAAAATTGTGCGAAAAATTTTGAGCTGTACAATATTTGGTATTGAGTGAAGGGATATTCACCATATTAAGGTATTTTTCGAAAAGGACTAAATAGTACCAAATGTGGCATTGGTTGAAGGGATGGAGATACAAATCTGAAATTTGACATTGAGGTCTCTGTTGGTATCTGGAATTGAGATGAGTAGGTGGTTTTGGAAATGTGAACTATAACTGTACTTTCGTACTAATACAAAATACTAAATAATAAAAAAAAACCAGTAAAGAAAGTCTTAAAGTCGGGAGGGGCCGAACGTCATATTGGAGGACAAAAATAACAAATTTAGCAAATGTATTTCTGAGCTGCATTTGATATGATTGCCCAAATATTGTTGTTACAGAGTGCATATTACGGCTGCGGAGGACAAAAATAACAAATCGGATGAGGAATATATATGGGAGCTATAACTATATCTGAACCGATTTCTATCAAATTTGGCATACTTATTTTCAGGTGCAATCTGATCGTACGTGCAAAATTCCATGCTATTCCGACTGATATTACACATTTGGTGCACAATAAAAGGCAACTCGGACGAAGATATATATGGGAGCTATATCTAAATTTTTACCGATTATCTCCAATTTCAATAAGGTTCGTCCTTAGGCCAAACAAATGATTTGTGCAAAATTTCATCTGGATAGGGCAATAAATGCGAACTGTACTTTGTTTACAAAAATACATGGACAGACGGACAGACGGACGGAGGGACGGACATGCATAAATCGACTCAGAATGTGATTCTATGCAGATCATCAAAACGAACTATGGGTCTATCTCGTTTCCTTTTGCCCGTTACAAACAAAGACATAATACCCTGACCACCTTGTGGTGTAGGGTATAAAAATACAAGTTCTAAATAATACAAAATTTGGCATAGATTGAAGTGATAGAGATAAAATTCTAAAATATGATATTTTTTCTGCTAATGGCATCTGTATTGGAGATTTGTTGGTGGTTTGGAAGGATATATAAAGGGGGAGATGAAAAAACTTAAAAAAAAAAAGATATTTGTGATGGAATTCAAGCGAGACAGTGTGATTTAAAAATTTTTGGTTGGAAAACCACAAGTGGCTATCGTTAGAGCACTCCAGCATTTAAATGTGAATAAATCTTTTGAGTCTCGTACCATCGCTCGTCACCGTGATACTGGTTGCGTAGCCCGACGTCAAGGAAGTGGACGGAAGAAACCAGCAACATCAGCAGAAATGGTTCGAAAAATAAAGAAGCGACCTGATCGAAACCCGCCTCGCAGTGGCCGAAAAATGGCTCGTGAGCAGAACATATTGCAATATTCCATTCGGCAAATATTGAAAAATGAGCTCGGGGTAAAGCCATTGTAAAGTTTTCTCCGATGAGAAAATATTTGTTGTCCAGCAGTTTGTAAACAAACAAAATGATTGTGATTACTTGTCAAAGAGGTCAGCTGAAAATGTGCACCGTCGGTTGGCCACCAGAACCCAAGCGCCAGCTATGGTGATGGTGTGGGCCGCCATAACAGCCGATGGTCGCTCTTCGCTCGTATTAATCGACCGTGGCATCAGAATAAATGCCAAATATTATCGCGAAAATATTCTGGAGGGTGGATTAAAGCCTTGGTCACGCAAACAGTTTGGCTGCAGACCTTGGACATTCCAACGGAACTTAGCACTATTGCACTGAGCACCCGCCACCCTTGAATGGTTACAAAATGAGGTTCCTCGCTTCATTTCCAGCGCACAGTGCCCACCAAAATCTTCGGATACCAATCCGTTGGACTATTGTGTCGGGATTTTTTTGGAAAGCAAGGTTGACACAAAAAAATACCCAAGTGCCGATCACCTCAAGCAAACGCTTCGCCGGGAATGGACCAAATTACCGCAGAGCAACATTCGGGCAGCGTGTGACGTTTTCATTGGCCGTTTGAAGGCCATTATTCGTGCCAAAGGGGACCAATTCGAACAAATCTAAACTTATTCTAAGATTTGATGCTATTTCCGACATTTTTTGCTTTCAACCAATAAAATTTAAAAAAAAAACTGTAAATATGAAGGCGTTTGACTTTGTTGCAGTTTTTTTTATCTCACCCTGTATACCTCTAATAAACTGTTAACCAATTCAACGATTCTTTTCAAACTTGGTATACCTAAGTATTTCTCTCAGCCAGGGATCTGATGTGAATATGGAATGTATCGCTTTGCAATAACCTAAATCAGGAGTTATTTTTATATGGGTGCCGTACAAAAACGTGTGGTTATATTGATAATTTTGTGCTACGATCCTGTTTTAAGGGGCATTTTTATCATATTTAAAAAAAAGACCAAAAATTCCCCTTTGGTGGCTGAAAATTAAATCTCGTATAGTCAAGAAATAGTCCAAGAAGTCTTTAAATTTTTGGAAAATGTTGAAGGGGGCGTATCTTTCCCTCTCTATTCAGGATATTCAGTTATTTCAAAAACTTTGACTTTATTCTTGACATTTTCTGACAATTGTAAAAAACTATGGTAACAAGTGACCGTACCTTTCTCTCTTTCAGATGCGACTCATGTTCAGCTGTACTATGAGTCTTTAACAAAATCTGAGTTTTCATGAAAATAGAACTAACTACCTGTACTTCCAAAACACGCCATATGCTTCATATGAAACAATATACTATGCAATGTCATGTAGAGAAAATCAAACCAAATTATGCCTTGTTCTGACAATGTGTTGGGAAAAACTTTTGAAAGAAAATGGCGTCGATGATGATGATGATAATGACGACGACGAAAATGATTAAATCAAGTTTTACTTAACTAACTTAAGTCATCAAACAAAGTTGTAAATTTTATTAAACAGCTTCCTGTTTTTCACCTAACCCATCATCGATGTGTGTACTCCATTATCGTTATCCTCATCAGCAGCAGATCCACCACCACTATGGGGAGTATTTTGTATACCTAAAATACACATTGACTATTTATTTTCAATTTACTGACTTTGTCTATGTAATTTTGTTTTGTTTTTGTTTTTCGGGGAAAACTTCCATCTCAAAGATACTATCACGTCCTCCATTACCACTTAACTATTTTGGTAACCAAAATGAAACTAACTTGAGGACGAGAACAACCATGTTGATGATGATGATGAGTCTACTTATCGTTTATAAAGTTTCATTCCTTGCAGTTTCTTTACATCGCTTTCATTCATTCGTTTGTTGGTTGGTATTTTTTTTTTTTTTGTTGGCCCACTTTCCTAAACTCATCTTCCGGTTGAATAGGCTCAAATTCTGCATTTAAACAAGTTTAGAAAGTAAACTTATAACATTGCGGCCGAAGAAACTAAACCAAGAAAGAAGAAGCACAAAAAAATAAAAAGAAAAACGACTGGGCGCAAAAGAGACGTGAATTGCCCTAAACTACTCGACTTGTTTAAAGTTTTTGCCAAGTACTCGACAAAGTCTTCGTTTGTTCTACAGACAGGCTTCTTAGCAGAATTTATTCTAATAGTTGTGTACACAGAGAGAGAACGACAGACACACACACGCACACACAAAGTTAGTATGTTTGTGTACATGTGCATGTACATATGTACATCTATATGTCCTTGTTTACCCCCATATCTCTTTATGGACGGTTTGTATTACATTTTTCCCAAGAATTTACTTTTGAATACGGTTACAGTGGGATATGATTGTAGTATGTATTGAATTCTAATGAAAATATATACTCCAAAGAAGTTTAGGCGAATAATTAAGACATTACATTGATAATTAATAAATTACTATAAGAACAGAACACGACTTAACATAAATGTCCAATATTTCCAAAAAAAAAAAATCCACGAAATATCTAGATATCTTTAGAAATGCCTTAATATATATCAATCAAATTAAATGAGATAAAATTCAAAAGAAAACCAGTAAAGAAAGTCCTAAACTCGGGCGGGGCCGATTATATGATACCCTACACCACTTTGCTAATTTAGTTGAGCTCCACATAAGAATTAAGAGTTTTTATGGGAGAATTCAATCATACGCCCTATGATTATAATTATAATTTAAAATTCAAAGGATTAAATACGCCGAAGCATTTGTATCTTTTAAATTCGGACTTATATTGACCATTTGGCGCAAAATTAATTTGAATTCTGATAAATATATATATGAGAGCTATATCCAAATCTGAACCGATCTCGATAAAATTTAGAAAAGGCATTTCTGAGCTGTATTTCATATATTTCCCCAAATATTGTTGTTAAAGAGTGAATATTACGGCTGCGGTGGACAAAAATAACTAATCGGATGAACAATATATATGGGAGCTATAGCTATATCTGAACCGATTCCGATCAAATCAGGCATACTTATTTGCAGGCCTAATTTGGTTGTATGTGCAAAATTCCATACTATTCGGGCTGATATTACACGTTTGGTGCACAATAAAAGGCAAATCGGACGAAGATATATATGGGAGCTATATCTAAATTTTTACCGATTATCTCCAATTTCAATAGGGTTCGTCCTTGCATCAAATAAATGTTGTTTGGAAAATTTCATCTCAATCGGATAATAAATGCGACCTGCATTTTGTTCACAAGAATACATGGACAGACGGACGGACGGACAGACGGACTGACATGCATAGATCAACTCAGAAAGTGATTTTATGCAGATCATCAAAAGGAACTATGGGTCTATCTCGTTTCCTTTTGCCTGTTACAAACAAATGCACAAAGACATAATACCCTCACCACCTTGTGGTGTAGGGTATAACCAGTAAGGAAAGCTCAAAAGTCGGGCGGGGCCGACTATATGATTCTCTGCGTTACTATGCATATTTAGTAGAACTCTCGTAAAAGAAAGGCTTATATTGCAATTTCTGAGCTCTATGACTTATCTGGTACAAAATTTCATTATGGTAGAGTGCATATTCCGGCAGTTGGAGATTTAAAAACCAAATCGGATGAAACATTTATATGGGAGCAAATTTGAAATTCTTCCTTTTATGATAAACTCGGTTGAATTTTGAGAGTGCACTCCATTTGGGCTAATATTAGCTATTTTGTGCACAATAAACCTAAAATCGAAAAATGATATGTATGGAGGCTATATTCAAATGTGAGCCGATCTTCATAAAATTTAAAACAGCTATTTCTTGGCTATCATATCAGATGATCTGGTACCAAATATTATTCTTGTATTGTGCACCAAATTTGAAGTATTTATTTATATACTAAATTCGGTCTGAAGTGCCAAAATTCACACCATTTGGACTGATACTAACCATTTGGACTGATACTAACCATTTGGTGCACAAGAAACCTAAAATTGGAGGAAGATATATGTGGGAGCTATATCTTAATTTGGACCGATTTTCGCCAATTTCAATAGGGTTTGTCCTTGAGCCAAAAAAATGTTATTTAGAAAATTTCATCTCAATCGAATAATAAATGCGACCTGCATTTTGTTTACAAAAATACATGTACAGACGGACGGGAGCAAATTTGAAATTTTTCGTTCTATGCTCGGTTGAATTTTGAGAGTGCACTCCATTTGGGCTAATATTAGCTATTTAGTGCACAATAAACCTGAAATCAAATAATGATATATATGGAGGCTATATCCAAATCTGAGCAGATCTTCATAAAATTGAAAACATATATTTCTTGGCTGCATCTGATATCTGGTAACAAATATTATTCTTGTATTGTGCACCAAATTTGAAGTATTTATTTATATACTAAATTCGGTCTGAAGTGCCAAAATTCACACCATTTGGACGGATATTAGCCATTTGGTGCACAAGAAACCTACAATTGGAGGAAGATATATGTTTGAGCTATATCAAAATCGGAATCGATCTTGATAAAATTTGAGTCATGGATTGCTAGGCTGTATCTGATATCTGGTGCAAAATATCAGTCTCGTGGAGTGCATATTACGAATGTGAGGGACTGAAGCACCAAATCGGATGAAACGCATATGTGGGAGCTATAACTATATCTGAACCGATTTTCACCAAATTTGAAGCACATGCTTGTAGGCTAAATTCGGTCAGATGTAGCAAAATTCACACCATTTGGACTGATATTAGCCATTAGGTACAGAAGAAACCTAAAATCGGATGAAGATATGTATATGGGAGCTATATCTAAATTTGGACCGATTTTTACCAATTTCAATAGGGTTCGTCCTTGAAACAAACAAATGTTATTTAGAAAATTTCAACTCAATCGAATAATAAATGCGACCTGCATTTTGCTTACAATATACATGGACAGACGGACGGACGGACATGTATAAATCGACTCAAAATGTGATTCTATGCTGATCACCAAAAGGAACTATGGATCTATTTCATTTTCTTCTCCATGTTACAAACAAATGCATGACATAATACCCTTACCACTATGTGGTGTAGGGTATAACAAGTTAAATAGTAGCAGTCGGTATTGCCGACCCTCAGCCAATATTCGATTCTTTAAATATGTTGTGACTTCTTTTATGATTTCATCAACGATTGACCATCTATGGTGTGTGTTCTGAAGGAATGGGTCAATATTGTCCAGTTCATATCGGACCTAAATAAATATAATATAAATATTGCGACCGTTGCCAGGTTTGAACATTATCCACTACTCCCTTCAATTTATATAAAATATGTTATAATTTTTAGAAAATGTTAAAATGTGTGTGGGGTAACCGATATAGTCGATAGAAGGATTCCATTTTCATCTAATACAGATTCAAATATTGGTATGTGCAAAATTACAAGAAAATCGAAGATTTATATCCAATTTTGTGCGAATTCATACTTTTAATATTTATCTCAAGTTTCCGGTTAAGAGGAAGAATCGCTGAATTTTTTCGTAAGTTTTGATAGATAACAGAATTGAAAATTTTGACACTTTATGGGTGAGGTACCAGAAGAGTTTCGCAGATATATATGTATATCATCTTCACAACATATCTTGCATTAGCAAAAATGTTTGTATGTTTAAAATTTGAAGAGAGTTGGATGCTTATTTCGCTTTATTTGAGTGTTTTGTTTTTCAAAATCTTGAACCCTATGTAGGGGGAGGTACCAGAAGAAACGTCCGATCACTACCATCTTTATAACAGATCTTGCGTTGATTGAAATATTAATATGTACTAAATCTGAATGAAATCGGATGGTAATTTCGAATTTTATGAGCTTCGTGGATATTCAAAATGTTAACCCTTTGTGGGGGAGGTAGCAGAAGGAGTGGACCAATACATTCCATCTTCACAGAAGGTCTTGTATTAGTAGAAATAATGGGATATGTAAAAAATTATGAGCACCGGATGATTATTTCGGATTTTATAATCGTTTTTGTTTTTCAGAACTTTGACGCTTTGTTGGGGAGGTATCAAAAGGTATGGTCCAATCTCTACCATCTTTATAACAAACCTTATGCTGATAGAAATATTAGGATGTGCCAGGTCCAGGTTCTGAGGGTATAATAAGAAATATATTACGCATTTAAAAGGTAATACACGAATGTCGGTTTTCCTGCATTTTTAGTAGCTGAATTTGAGTTTAAGTAAGCCAATACCAATATCCAGATTGTTTTCTACTGGTTCTTCTTTATACATAGATTGGAAAACATTACCAAGACTCTCGAAATATCTAAACATAAGGGCTATGCATGAATGGTGACCTATATTGATCATTTTATGGTTTCTGCATAACTTAACTTATCAATATTTAGTGGAATTAAATGTGAAGTACGACTTAAACGTAAATAAGTAAAAAACAGCTAAGTTCGGGCGGCCGAACTTTAAATACCCTCCACCATTTGGAAGGAACTTGAAAAATTTCAACAATAAAAAAACTTCCGGAAATTGTTATACGGAGACTATGAAGACATGTACCTGCTTACGAAATTTTTTGTCATAGGCTGCAGTATTCATTGCGAACTTCAAATACCAAATTTGAAACAATTCCGGTGAATATTGTCTACAAAATCATTAAAATACCGAATATTGGGATGATAGGAAAACGTGAACCTACCTACGAATTTATTTGTCATAGGCTGTTGTACATATTACGAATTTTAATTTAATACCGAGTATTGGGAGGTACCGTCATAAAAAAGCTATACGAAGACGTGGACCTGCATACAATTTTTTTTTGTAATAGGCTGTAGCACCCTTTACGAATTTCAAATACGAAATTTGAAATAATTCCGGTAAATAAAGTCATTGAAATCATGAAAATATCGAATACCGGGAGGTATCGTTATATGGGGGCTATGCGAAGACGTGGACCTGCATACAAAAATTTTTGTCATAGGCTGTTATACCCATTACGAACTTTAAATATGAAATTTGATGTAATTCCGGTAAATACTGTCGGGAGATACCGCTATATGGGGGCTATATGAAAACGTGGACTGATATGGTCCCTTTACGAACTTAGTAGTAAACTAAGCATGTATGCAATTTTTTAGGTTGATCCAAAATTTATATATACTTTGAAGGGTCTATTATAAATATATCGAGGAGTTACAAACGGAGTGAAAAAGTTAATAAACCCTCCATAGAATGGTGGAGGGTATAAAAACCTACAATGGAATTTCCCACACCCGAGATTGGGCGTAGTACAGTTTAGCGCAATTTTAGGGCTATTATAAGTTTTGGACTAAATTGAGCCAAAATGATTGTAGGGCTTGTAGACCGACAGAATCGACTTAGAATTTTATGTTGATTGTACATATACATAGGGTGAGATGAAAAACTGCAACAAAAATGTTTTATTTTTATTAATTTTAAAAATTTAATTTTTATTTTTTTATTTTTAATTTTTATTTAATGTCGGAAAAGGCATCAAATTTTAGAATAAGTTTATATTTGTTCGAATTGGTCACCTTTGGCACGAATTATGGCCTTCAAACGTCCAATGAAACCGTCACACGCTGCCCGAATGTTGCTCTGCGGTATTTTGGCCCATTACCGACGAAGCGATTGCTTGAGGTGATCGACACTTTGGTATTTTTTAGTGCCAACCTTCAGTTTTGAAGATTTTTTTCCACTTATTAGTAATGCACAATATGCAATTCTCTTGGCAATGACATTGTACATAAAAATAATATTTTTTCCTCATACAAAAACGACTGTTTAATGGGAATATAAAAAAAGCATTTTATAACAAATTCAATTTTCTTTGTACCATTTCTCTGACCTTACATAATAAATTCGATGCAAGTTTCTATAAATAATTACAAACTCTTTTACCTTATTGCAACTATAAAAACCAAAATTACCCACAGTAAGCCGCAAGCCTTGAAGTTACACAACTTCGCAAGAGATTACAGCATAGACAACAACTACAACAACCGCAATAAAAGCTTTATATATTTTCTTAACAAACTTTCATGTGTGAGGTTTATTAGTAGACAATAAGTGGAGATCCATTTAATCCTTAAGAATATTAAATGTCTGAGATTATTTAGTACCTTCGAGTTTTAACAAGGTAGTGGTTTCCAAATTCAATAGAAAGTTTTTGTTTGGTCAGGTAATTGTAGCTGGCTAAGTAACCATATGATCACTAAAACAGGTGAATGTAAAACCAATTCTTGGCAGATAATGGTATTTATATTTACACGGGGTATTCCAAAATGTGGTCAATCAGGGGGACCTTGCATTTCAGTTATTTAATGCTTTGTACTGCTATTTTTCATCCTTAAATGAAACAACTGATACAAATTTAGTTATGGGTTTTTTTTCCTTGGCAATTTTCCCGCCAAAAAATTTATACATTTTAAGTAACGCAATCATCCAATTTAGTCTTTCGATTTGCTCTCTATTTTCAGGACTTTTGCTGAGGAAACAACATCCATTCAGTACAAATTCTTAGAATTTTTGTATGTAAACGACAACTCCTGATATCAAACAATTTTATATGCATACATATGTGTACAAATTTAGTAAAATATCAAAAAGCCATTGCAGGATATAGAAAAAAGTTACAGAAAACTGTCCAACATGTCAACTATAATTCAAACTCAAATTTCTTGGAAAACTGAACAAACTTTGACGACTTTTAGTGAGTTACAAAAATATTGTGTGCATAGCATTGTTATCATCACATCACAAGTATTCTTTTGAGGTAATATAATATGAAAAAAGAATGTTCTATTTATATAATTTCAGATGATGAAAAAGGTGCCTTAAACATCCGCATATAATCACAATAAAATACAGGCAATATGGCACAACGATTCTGAGCTATTATGTTTCTTCTTTTACTGGGCAGTGATGGGACTTTTACTTATACTCTAAGTCTTATGGCTACGACTACAAATGTCCTGGAACGGATTTTGTGAAAAAGAGACCTAGAGTCATAATATTGCCTCTACTGTAACTAACTCACTGTTCCTTACTAACAAAACTTACTAAACATCTCTGATTTAATCCAACCATAGACAAATTAAGGTATAGACTAAAAAGTTTTAAAATTTACCCCTTCCGGCAGATGTCACTATGGTTGGTCTTGGGCCAGTAAAGTCACTCAGGGCTAGTGAAGTCACTCGACTTCGAAAACAATTTATTCATTTTTCTGCTATTTTAGTTCTATATTTTTATATTTCACAACATATTTGGATAATGTAAAAGTAAACAATGTCACTGTTTCATTTTTAATTGATAAATAATAAAGAATCATAAAAATATTCAATATTTCGTATTTTGAGAGAATTGAGTGAGTCTATTGAACCTCTCTCACAGCATGAACGACATCTATTGAAGCACTTTTTTCGAAGATAACAGATTTTTAGTCTATACTTAATTTGTCTATGGTTCAGTTCTTAACGAGATCTCAAATTGGAAAGTTGTATAATTATTTATCGGTTAAATATTAAGTCTTTAGCCGAAATAATACATTTTTAATAAAATATTAAAATACAACTTAATGTGTTTTATTACTAAATCATCAAACATAACTCTAGGGTCTAAAACCGTTATTTCGATTAGGCACGTTTTGGCCGTGTCAAATGATACATATCCTCGGTAGTATAAACATTCTCGAATATGAAAAAATTAAAGAATATCAAACATTTATTTCAAGTCTTATGCAAATAATTGTTAATTAACGTTTTAACATTTTGCGGGGGAAATACGAGAAGAAGAGGACCGTCAAACTCCTTATCACGATTAGATCTCTGATTGAGAGGAATATTTACAAATAGAAAGTTTGGAAAGAATCGCTGACTTTTTTGGCAAGTTAAGAGATGTAATATAAAAAGGAGTAGTTTTATGAGTTTTATAATTATTCAAAATGTTGACCCGTTGTAATGGAGTTACAAGAAGATATGGTCCGATATACTCCATATTCACGCCACTTTTTATGTTAATAGAAATATTTGGAAATCGGCTGAAAAAGAATCGGATTTTTATTTCGCCTTTTTTGAGAGTTAAAATTTTTCAATATTTTGACCCGTTGTGGGGGATGACCGTGATGAAGAGGGCCGATATTATCAATTTTTGCACCTAACTGTACTGATAATAATAATAAAATTTGCAAAGTTTGCAAAAAATTGTGATTTTTTTTCTATAAGGTAAACAATTTTCTGTGAAAAATTTTATCCATTGTGTAGAAGTAGTGAACCGATATAGCCCCTTTCCGAACATGATCTTGGTTTGATAACCATATTACGATATATCAACTTTGTACAACCCCTTAGAGAGTTATCGTGTGCACCAGCCAGACAGACGAACGTCCGTCCGTCCGCCTACACGCCTGGAACAAATCCAACAACCTGAAACGTTACTTCGTTATTTCGATGAGGCACGTTTTGGTCGTATCAAATTATATACAGGGTGAGGTGAAAAAACGGTAACCAACTTCAGACTGCTGTCATTCCTAAGCCGCTCGTCCGACAGCTCATTATATTGCTTACAAGCGTACAAGAGCATTTTGGTGAGAATTTTCCCGAAAAAAAGTTATTCGTGATGGAATTCAAATGTGATAGTGTGATTTTTTTTATTTGGTTGTAAAACCACAAGTGGTTATCGTTGGAACTCTCCAGCATTTAAATGTGAACACAAATGTGACAAAATTATCGTGTTTACTTGCCAAAGAGGTCAGCTGAAAATGTGCACCTTCGGTTGGCCAACAGAACTAAAGCGCTGGCCATAGTGATGGTCTGGACCGCCATAACAGCCGATGGTCGCTCTCCGCTCGTGGCATCAGAATAAATGCCGAATATTATCGCGAAAATATTCTTTAGGTTGTATTAAAGCCTTGGGCACGCAAACATTTTGACAGCAGACCTTGGACATTCCAACAGGACTCAGCACGCGCCACCCAAAAATGGTTACAAAATGAGCTTCCTCGACTCAATTCCAGGGCACAATGGCCACCAAAATCTCAGGATACCAATCCGTTGGACTATTGTGTCTGGAGTATTTTGGAAAGAAAGGTTGGCGTGTGACGTTTTCATTGGCCGTTTGAAGGCCAAAATTAGTGCCAAAGGTGACCAATTTGAACAAATCTAAACTTATTCGAAAATTTGATGCTATTTCCGACATTTTTTGCTTTCATTCAATGAAATTTAAAAACAAAATTAAAAATTATGGCGTTTGACTTTGTTTCAGTTTTTTTATCTCACCCTGTATTTTTTGAACTTATTTTTTGGCTCTTGGTTGCTTTGTAACTTATTCCCGATATGTCCACATTACTTATGCCAAAACGCATTTAATAAGACCATTATTTGATATAGAGATTTTTTTTAGAATTGTTTTAACAACAACTTTCAGCGGATTTGCAGAATTTAAATGTTCCGGAGTTTGCATTAAATTATTAAGATTTCGATACTCAATACCTGGACACTCTTTTGTTTTGCAATTAACAAATATTTTATTTTCCGTATTTTTCTTGTCAAATATTGTTTGATCTCATTGTCATGGCCATTTCTTACAGAATTTCAATAAATATTTAATGCGCTGTTTGTGTAATGTTTTGAATTATAAATAGCACTTGCCGATGCCGTATTATTTTCTTTTCTTCTAAGTATTTTTTCTTTTTGATAATTTTACCCATATTTGAGTCATAAAATATTAATATGATAACAAAAAGTTTTTCATGCCCTTCACTAGCCGTTTGTAGGTATATTAACTTTGTCATTTCGTTTGCAAAGCCTAGATATATTCGACAGACAGTCATTAAAGAATTTGCAAGTTAATTCGCCATAGATTTTTGTTTTCAGAATATGCAGTGTATCATTTTCCTTAATACTATGATTAAATGCATCCTTTAATTTATCTGTAATTGGAAAGTTCGGGTATTCAAATAAAGAAAGTATTTCTTTGTTAAAAACTTCCACTATTTGATGAAACCATATCTGATTATTGTTGGCATTTTTAACGCCTCAAACATTATGTTGTATATAAAGTGCTTAGAGGATAGAAATTCTCTAATTCTAACTTTTAAAATGTCTGTCTCAAAAAATACCCCCTGATTGTGATATTATAAAGATCCTATATGCTTAAGTTTCCCCTCAGGAAAAAGAGGGTATAAAAAGTTTGATACGACCGAACAGCATTACATTTTTTTCTTCCAATTCTCCTTAATACTGCCCACTTGATGTGGCCACGTGATGGTATATTATTAAACTTTTCCAACACTGATTAGTGGCAATAGGCAATGTGTCACTAGCAAGAGAAAATTGATAAAAAAAAAGTATATGCCAATTACTGGCATGAAAAAAAAACTATTCAATCGAAATATCTTATATTGGGTTTTAATGAAAACTGACACATACAATGAAAATCCATATTACGTTCCCAGCGGGGGGACATATCCGCTTGGCATGCGGTTCAGATTTTTTCGTTTGGTTTTCCGCTTAAATATATATTGTCAGTTTTTTTAATGTATAAACCAGTAAAGAAAGTCCTACAGCCAGGCGGGGCCGATTTTATGATACCCTACACCACTTTGCTAATTTAGTTGAGCTCCACATAACAATTCAATCATACACCCTATGATTATAATTATAATTAAAAAATCAAAGGACTAAATATGCCGAAGCATTTGTAACTTTTAAATTCGGATTTGTATTGCCCATTTGGTGCAAAATTAATTTGAAATCAGATAAAGATATATATGGGAGCTATATCCAAATCTGAACCGATCTCGATAAAATTTAGCACAGATATTTCTGAGCTGTATTTGATATATTTCCATGAATATCATTGTTACGGATTGTTTATTACGGCTGTGGGTAACAAATACAACAAATCGGATGAACAATATATATGGGAGCTATAGCTATATCTGAACCGAATTTCACCAAATTTGACTTACTACCTTTTAGGCTCAATTAGGTCGTATGTGCCAAATTCCATCCCATTTGGGCAAAAATTAGACGTTTGGTGCACAATAAAAAGTAAATCGGATGAAGTTATATATGGGAGCTATATCCAAATCTGAACCGATCTCCATAAATTTTTGCAAGGGTATATCTGAGCTGCATTTGACATATTTCCCCAAATATTTCTGTTACAGAGTGCATATTACGGTTGCGGAGGACAAAAACAACAAATCGGATGAACAATATATATGGGAGCTATAGCTATATCTGAACCGATTTCGATCAAATTTGGCATACTTATTTTCAGGTCTAATTAGGCTGTATGTGCAAAATTCCATACTATACGGGCTGATATTACTCGTTTGGTGCACAATAAAAGGCAAGTCGGACGAAGATATATATGGGAGCTATATCTAAATTTTTACCGATTATCTCCAATTTCAATAGGGTTCGTCCTTGGGAAAACAAATGATTTGTGCAAAATTTCATCTGTATCGGGAAATAAATGCGACCTGCATTTTGTTCAAAAGAATACATGGACAGACGGACGGACAGACGGACTGACATGTATAAATCAACTCAGAAAGTGATTCTATGCAGATCATCAAAAGGAACTATGGGTCTATCTCCTTTCCTTTTGCCTGTTACAAACAAATGCACAAAGACATAATACCCTGACCACCTTGTGGTGTAGGGTATAAAAAGATTAGTGAAATAACTGACTGACTCAACGCTCAAACGAAACGGCTGAAGGTAGAATCTTAAAATTTTGCACAATGTTGGATTTTTGGAAATCGTACTAAAATTGTACGAAAAGCACTAAAATGCACTAAAAATTGGATTAACGAAATGATGTAGTGCTGGCTAGATGTAACAAAGGGTTTTTGGAAATTCAAACTGTTGGAATGTCCATTTTGGCTGCAGCAAAATGTTTGCGTGCCCAAGACTTTAATACACTCTCCAGAATATTTTCGCGATAATATTCGGTATTTATTCTGATACCACGGTCGATTAATACGAGCGGAGAGCGATCATCGGCTCACACCATCACCATTGCCGGCGCTTGAGTTGTGGTGGCCAACCGAAGGTGCAAATTTCCAGCTGACCTCTTTGGCAAGTAAACGCGAAGGGGAAGAAAAGTATTCGGATTCAGTATTAAAACGTCATTAGTCAATTTAAGCCACGACAAAATACCGGATATCGGATTGTGACGTTATAAGGAGGCTATACGAGAACCTGAACCTACCTTCCCAATATTTGCTTCGCGACAAAATAAGCCATCAATAAGAACATATAGCAAAATTCATACGCTTTTCCCAGCTCCTTCTGCTGCTGGCATATATTTTTGAAATGACCATGGAATTGGTCCATAATATAGCAGCGATCACCTTTTCTACGTTACAGTTGACGTTTTGCAAACTGCAAGTGGATTTCTCTAAAGAAAACAAACAACAACTGAACTATTTCATATTACAAGTGGTTTGTTGGCGAATTAAAGAAACTACGTTACATGTTACAGCGGACATGTAACTTGAGTCATATGTCTCTAAAAATTGACTCGTAATCCGTTTTACAAATTCAAGCACTTTATGTTTTGAACAATTGAAAGTTGAATACGAATACAAAGTGCAAACGTCAGAATATGAGGTTTAATCTGTTCGACCGGCACCCTAACTGCACGTTTGGGTGGAATTAGAGTTAACATTTTTAGCACAGGTCAGATTCGAAATAGAAAATACCAAGCGACTTTGAGTCAAAGGAGTGTATTTGATTTTTTTTGTTATAATAACATAATCTGATTTAAGTGCATGTTTTTTTTCGCTACAGGTCAGAAAAAAGAAACCAAGTAAAATTAACCGATTAAAGAAAAAGAACACAACTACACACTTGTTATCCTTCCTTAAACACTTGCCTTAAATCTGCATGGTATTGTATTAAGGTTGTTTTGTTTATTAGGAAGGCTTAATTTAAATAATATCAGCGAAAAATATACGAAAAATTTAGGTCGTAAAATTTGATTACCATATTATTTTATTTAGAAAGATTTCTTATGCCCTGCACCATACATAGTACGGAGGGTATATTAAGTTCATCATTCCGTTTGTAACTCATCGAAATAATAATTTTAGACCTAATAAAGTATATATTTTCTTTATCAGCGTAAAACTCTAAGACAATTTGTCCGTCCGTCCGTCTGTCCGTCTGTTGTAATCACGCTGATAAAGAAAACGAATAAAGGATAGCTAAAGGAAAGCTAACATTTTGCACCCATCTGTCTTTTTTCTGCAGGCAGGTCAAGTTCGAAGATGAGCTATATCGGTCCAAGATATCGTATAGCCCCCATACAAGATACATTTTTCAATGGAATTTTCTAAAATACCGCACAAAGAATTCCTTTTGAGTACTTTTCCCCTAAAATAGAATTATCTATATCGCATACCCTCATCGATATCGCATACCACCATATCCCCATATTGGGTATTTTGATGATTTTAGCGACAGTATCGCCGGAATTGTATGTATATACAATAGTCTAAATATAAAAATTCAGAATTTTATCCCTTTCTTATCACCCAATGCCAAATATGCTACCATTCAAACACGAAACCTCGTCCATGGCTATGTCCAGGCTACACAACGACCCTAATACCAAATTGCAGATTTCAAGCTCGGTGTCGTGTCATAAGCCCAGGGACATTATCCCCATTATTATGGGGACTATGTCCGCTACTTTCTGGGTATTATGACCGCTTTTTAGGTTATAGCCCGCTTTTTCGGTTCGTAGTGGGGATCATACCCAAATAAAAAATCGGCCATAATTCCCAGAAAGTAGCGGACATAATTCCCCTAATAATGGAGATGGGTATTGTCCTAACAATTACGGACTAATTACTGATTGCGGCAAAGAATTTTTTTATAGGGGAAATACCCGGAATACAATATCTTCCGAACTAAAAGAGATACCAGCACATATGACACCATGTCCACAATTTTTTATGTATTTCTCCGGGACTGGTTCAAATAAACACATTATGTTGCCACTTATTGGATAATTATTTTCATAAGTTTTTAAACGTTATCAGATAAAACCGGATAAAACTCAAATTTTGTATCCGAATTTTCGAAAATCGATTAACAGGTATTTTTCCCCCACGAAAAAATAATCAGGTTAAAAATACCTACTTGTAATAATAATTACAGGTCAATCCGAGTGCAATCCCTAGCTCAACTTAAGCCTTGTTTCCTTTCTGGAGATTATGTCAACAAACGGCGACGGGGGTTATTTGCGTTTCGGAAGTGGACATAATCTCTACTTTATTATGGGGTTATAACAAAAAAACAAGTAAAATAGAAGTTAAGTTCGGTCGGGTCGAACTTTTAATATGCTCCACCATTTGGAAGGAACTTTCCGAAAACTAAAACTTAAATGAAAACCGTTACATGGGGACTATACGAAGACGTGGACCTGCGTACGAAATGTTTTGTAAATAATATAAATAATGTCGTTAAAATCATCAAAACACCGAATATCGGGAGGTACCGTTATATGGGGGCTATACGAAGACGTGTGACCTGCATACAAATATTTTTGTCATAGGCTGTAGTACCCATTACGAACTTCAAATACGAAATTTGAAACCATTCCGGTGAATAATGTTGCTGAAATCATCATAATACCGACTATCGGGGGGTACCGCTATATACAAAAACGTGGACCGGCATGGCCGATTTACGAACTTAACCTGCCGACTGGTAAACTATGCATGAATGCAAAATTTTAGCCTTCCATCTCAATTCGTTCGAAAGATAGAGTGATTACAACAGACAGTCGGACATACATACAGACAGACAGACGGTATAAAAAACCGTCATAATCCCCATAACTGCAATGGGGATTTTGTCCGAACACATTTTCACCCAAAACGAAATTGTACTAAATGTAGTACTAACCACCTCAGAAGCCTACCATCAGCAGGGACCCCAATACAAAATTTCAAGATTCCACCAGTTCCAAATTTAGTACAGTTCGCACACTTAGTACACATTTCCATAACCACCTTCATGTATCAAGCTTACTATCCCACCCTGAATATCATATCAAATGTCAAGTTTTAAGCTCTATCCGTTCACATAACATCATATGGTAGCATTTGAAAGTTTTGTACCAATTTAGATTTTTTCGTAAACTTAAAGTGCGAATTTCCAAATTGCACATCTATTCTGCACTCCTTCAGTGACTTTTATTCCAAATTTCAGAATTCTAGCTCATTCCGTTTGTCCAATACAAAGTATCAAGTTTTTTTGTACATTTTAGCATGTTTTTAGTACTTTTTGTACTTTTCACAGCTTTTTTGTATAAATTTCCAAAAACCCGACTTTTTCACAGAATTTCATTTTTTAAGCTCTATCCGTTCACATAACATCAAATCGTAGAATTTTGGAAGTTTTGTACCATTTTAGAACTTTTCGTAAACTTAAAGTGGGAATATCCAAATTTGGCACATTTATACTGTACTCCTTCAGTGACTCTCATTCAAAATTTAAGAATTCTAGCTCATTCCGTTTGTCCAATACAAAGTATTAAATTTTTCGTACATTTTAGTATTTTTTAGTACATTTAGTACTTTTCATAGTCTTTTTGTCTGAATTTCGAAAAACCCGGCCTTTTCACAGAATTTTATTTCTTTTCGTTCGGCGTTGATGCTTGATCAGTCAGTCAATTCACTACTCTTATATTGCTGCTTAGCTTTTAGCTCACAAATTTTCGAATCAACCTATTATTGATAAATGCGGCCTTATTTTGGCAAACAACTAACTCATAGAATAGTGACGTTGCATATGCACCCTGAATTTGTTGTGAATTCTATAATCCTTGTTTAAGCTCTTCAAAAATATTGTATAACATGTACCGAACACTTGCATTTGGCTTTGTCTGTTTTATTTTATTAGCTCACTCACAAACGTATGTACAGACATACAATTTTTTTCCTGACTCGAACAAAAACCAAGTACATTGTGTAACCCACGCTGGCTATGACAGATAGTTGGCAAATGAAACAACAACAACAGCAAAAAAACGAGGCTTAAGAACTCTAATGCTATGAGTATTTTATGCTATACTGCCCGACAAAAGGTGATTAGATTTAGTTTCCATAGATTTCATAGTATTTGGATAAGAATACACGGAATGCTTTGTTTATGTTGAAAAAATAGCTTATATAAAAATTATTATATTTTAATGAATTAATTGCAATAGCTGGCTAAATAAAACATATAATCCAAAAACGTTGCCAGCCAAAAAAAATATATAGAAAAAAAGCAAGTACATTATGCAAGTAGAACTAAAAACAGAAGACATATGTATCAGTATTTTGAAAGCCAACATTGGACTGTAACCATTATAGTTGTAGTTTTTGTTATCTACAGGTCGCAATTGTGAACCGATCCTCACGCAATTTCGCCTGGAGATGGGACTAGGGTCAGAATAGAAATTTTTGGAGACAATCGCAAAATACAGGGTGAGATAAAAAAAATTGCAACAAAGTCAAACGCCATAGTTTTTAATTTTTTTTTTTTTTTTTAAATTTTATCGAATGAAAACAAAAAATTTCGGAAATAACATCAAATTTTAGAATAAGTTTAGATTTGTTCAAATTGGTCACCTTTGGTACGAATTATGGCCTTCAAACGGCCAATGAAAGCGTCACACGCTGTCTAGAAATGAAGCGAGGAACCTCATTTTGTAACCATTCTTGGGTGGCGCATGCTGATTGCGATGGTGCTGAGTCCTGTTGAAATATCCAAGGTCTGCGGCCAAAATGTTTGCGTGCCCAAGGCTTTAATAAACTCTCCAGAATATTTCCCGGTTAATATTTGACATTTAATCTGATGCTACGGTCGATTTATACGAGCGGAGAGTGACCATCGGCTGTTATGGCGGCCCACATCATCACCATGGCCGGCGCTTGAGTTCTGGTGGCCAACCGAAGGTGCACATTTTCAGCAGACCTCTTTGGCAAGTAAACACGATAATTTTGTTTGTTTACAAACTGCTGGAAAACGAATGTTTTCTCATCGGAGAAAACCAAATTCGGCAGTTCAGCACTTTAGGTCAAGCGAAGCCACTCTTTAGCTACCTTGAAAAGAGGAAAATGTTTGTAAATGAACATTTTCAAATATACTACAGAATCGCCTGAGAGTAGCATAAATTATATATTTTTTGGAAATTCCACTTAGAACTGGAAATATACCATCAGAATCGGAGGTACCTCCAAAAACAATAGTTCATATGGACCGGCCATAGATACATTCTTGCAATTTAGAATGTGTATAAGAATTTGGTATAAAAAAAAAATTGCTGAATTATATTGAAATCGGTAAAAACTTTGGATAGAGCTCCCCTATATATTTTCGACCGATTTCGCTAATTTAATGTTAGCATTCAAAAACTACCTTAGATGGTGTAATCTACTCCGTTTCAAAGGTTTTTTTGTTTTGGATAATTCTTTATTGCTTTATATATAGATTTCTCAAATATGTACGCCTTCAATGACTAATTTCTCTAAAAGTCCCTAAAAATCGCACACACGCCATCTTTTAATGAAAATTTAAATGACCGTTTTCCATTAATACAGCGTCCAATTTCCACTTTTTAGGCTTGAGTCGTGGCCGAATTATTCGCGTAAATCATCGACAAAAAAATTAAATTTTTTAAGTCGCACGGTCTAGGCGCCCAATTCTGATCTCCAAAACGGAAATGACTGATGTAGCAAATGAATTGTTTTTCTGTCTGTATGATATGTGCCGCCGTCTTGTTGATACCACATGCACTCCACATTCATTTTCTCAATTCTAGGTAGGAAAAAACTGATTATTATTTCACGATACCGAACACCATTGACTGTTTACGCTTGACCTACCTCGCTCTAATAGTCTTTTGATTCCTTCAGCCCAAAAACCACACCATACTGTGACACATTGAGGATGCATTTGCTTCTCGTAAACTAATCGAAAATTGCCCTCACCCCAAAAGCTCTAATTCTGCCTATTGACGAAGGCATCAAAATTGAAATAAGCCTCATCACTTAAGATGATTTTATCGGCAAAATCAAAATGTTCATGTTGCTCCTTCAATACTTAATTAACAAACTCGCTTCGTTGTCCATTGTCAGCTTGCTTTTGTCAGCCTCAGTCAATTGAACTTTGTACGCATGAAGATGCAAAACTTTCGTCAAAATTCGCTGCATAGTAGATTTTTAGAAACCAATCTTTTGAGCTTGGCAAGATGGATGGAGTTTGAGTAGAGCTGGGATATATTCGGTCGATATAACAGGATGAAGGCAAGTTATTGGTACTACATCAGTTTGGGCAAATATGTCCATTAATCTCTTTATAGCTGACTCCTTTTGGAGCATGTTGTGACCCCAAATTGCGAACTGTAGCCGCAAAACTTTCACCATTTTGGTAAAAAAAAATCGGAATGAGAATGTGGTGTTCATTCGTATTGTGCTCCATTTTTACTAACCTCGAACCGTCTCCTAACAAACAAAAAATAAAAATGAGTTAAAAAAATGGAATTCGAACTCCGAATACAATCCACCATTTTGTGGAGGTTATATGAGGCTTATACGAGAACGTGGACCTGCATAGAAAATTTTCTGCCACAGACTATAGTACCCATAAAGAAATACAAATGCGAAACTTAAAGCAATTCCAATGAATAATGTCTCTTAAATCATCAAAATACCAAATATAGGGAGATACAGTCATATAGGGCCTATATGAAAACATGTCCTTCATAGGAAATTTTCTGTCATAGGGTGTACTACCCATTACGAACATCAAATACAAATATTTAAAACAATTTCTTTATATAATGTAGCTAAAACTATCAAAATACGGAATATAGGGAGGTACCGTTATATGGGTAATTCACCAAAACTTAGACCTATAACAACAGTCCTATGCAGGGATGTTTCCTACATAATGGGAACATACTCTGACAATTTCCAATAAATTTCGGTGAAATTGTGACTAAACCACTAAAAAAAAAACTTAAATCTGTCGATAAAGTTTTATGGACCTATACAGGGTGAGATAAATAAAAAACAAAGTCAAACACCATAATATTTTACCTTTTTTCTTAAAAATTTTATTGAATGAATGAAAAATATGTCGGTAATAGCATCAAGTTTTAGAAAAAGTTTAGATTTTTATTCAAACGGCCAATAAAACCATCACACGCTGCCAGAATGTTGCTCTCCAGTATTTTGGCCCATTCCCGGCGAAGCGCTTGCTTGAGGTGATCGACACTTTGGTATTTTTTAGTGCCAACCTTGCTTTCCAAAATACTCCAGACATAATAGTCCAACTGATTGGTATCGGGAGATTTATGGTGGTTCGCTGGAAATGAAGCGAGAAACCTTTTTTTGCTACCATTCTTGGGTGCCGCGTGTTGAGTGCGATGGAGCTGAGTCCTGTTGGAATGTCCAAGGTCTGCGGCCAAAATGTTTGCGTGCCCAAGGCTTTGGTACACCCTCCAGAATATTTTTGCGATAATATTCGGCATTTATTCTGATGCTACGGTCGATTAATACGAGCGGAAAGTGACCATCGGCTGTTATGGCGGCCCACATCATCACCATGGCCGGCGCTTGAGTTCTGGTGGCCAAACGAAGGTGCACATTTTCAGCTGACCTCTTTGGCAAGTAAATACGATAATTTTGTTTGTCTACAAACTGCTGGACAACGAATGCATTCTCATCAGAGAAAACCAAATTCGACAGTTCATCACTTTCGGCCAAGCAAAGCAACTCTTTTGCACTTTTGAGTCTATTTTCTTTCTGTTGCGGTGTAAGTTCTTGCACTTTTTGGAATTTCAATGGCTTTACCCCGAGCTCATTTTGTCAATATTTGCCGAATGGAATATTGCGATATGTTCAGCTCATGAGCCATTTTCGGCCACTGCGACGCGGGTTTCGATCAAGTCGCTTCTTTACTTTTCGAACCATTTCTGCTGATGTTACTGTTTTCTTCCGTCCACTTCCTTGACGTTCCACGGTAACGACCGATGGTACGAGACACAAAAGATTTATTCACATTTAAATGCTGAAGAGCTCTAACGATAGCTACTTGTGGTTTTCCTGCAAAATATAAAGAAATAACACTACCACGCTTGAATTCCATCACGAATAACTTTTTTTGCTGGAAAATTCTCACCAAAATGCTTTTGCATTTTGTAATTTTAACAGCCGTCGGACGTGTGGCTTACGAATGACAGAAGTCTGCAATTGGTTGCAGTTTTTTCATCTAATTATTCTAATTCTAATAATTGCACATCTCATTGTTCTCAAGGTGCATGGAGCTGTCCAATAGTTTTTATCCAATTTTAGCCCATTTGAAATAATATATTGTTTCTAAAGCTGATGTCACGTGCTGTGACGAATAGTATAATTTTGTCGGGTCCTTCAACTACTTCCCTCTTACTGGTATCCTTAAAAATTTCGGAGAACCAGAAAGAGAGTGAAAATTATTTATTTGTTGTCATTAACTGGAACATTGCTGTATATACCCTACACCACAAGGTGGTCAGGGTATTATGTCTCTGTGCATTTGTTTGTAACCGGCCAAAGGAAAGAGATAGACCCATAGTTCCTTTTGATGATCTGCATAGAATCACTTTCTGTGTTGATTTATGCATGTCAGTCCGTCTGTCCGTCCGTCTGTCCATGTATTTTTGTGAACAAAATGCAGGTCGCATTTATTATCCGATTGAGATGAAACTTTGCAAACAACATTTGTTTGGCCCAAGGACGAACCCTATTGAAACTGGAGATAATCGGTAAAAATTTAGATATAGCTCCTATATATATCTTCGTCCGATATGCATTTTATTGTGCACCAAACGTGTAATATCAGCCCGAATAGTATGGAATTTTGCACATACAACCAAATTAGGCCTGAAAATAAGTATGCCAAATTTGATCGAAATCGGTTCAGATATAGCTATAGCTCCTATATATATTGTTCATCCGATTTGTTATTTTTGTCCTTCGCAGCCGTAATATGCACTCTGTAACAACGATATTTGGGGAAATATATCAAATGCAGCTCAGAAATACCTTTGCTAAATTTTTTCGAGAACGGTTCAGATTTGGATATAGTTCCCATATATATCTTTATCTGATTTCAAATTAATTTTGCACCAAATGGGCAATACAAGTCCGAATTTAAAAGATACAAATGCTTTGGCATATTTAGTCCTTTGAATTTTAAATTATAATTATAATCATAGCGTGTATGATTGAATTCTCTAATAAAAACTTTTAATTATTAAGTAGAGCTCAACTAAATTAGCAAAGTGGTGTAGGGTATCATAAAATCGGCCCCGCCCGACTTTAGGACTTTCTTTACTGGTTTTATTTTGGCTTTTTGTTTTTTAAATTTAAGCAATTTTCATCATTTCCATTATTGGCTTTTCCACCACAATTCCTACCACCATATGTTTGCTGAATTTTTAAAGTGGAATACATGCTACGTTTCGCTGCGGTTGTATCTAGTACCATATATGATGTACTTACCCAGCATGGACACTGTGTGCGGTCAATTTTAGTTAGCCGGAAGACTTGACCACAGTCAGTTTGGATGTGTGTGCCAAAACGACTAGGTTATGTATGGATGTATGTGAATGGAGGAAAACAACAGGAACATATTAAAGTCAGGCTATTTGGTATAGAGTGGCACACAAAAAGTAATTCCATATTATTGGTTTAACGTTGACCAAAGTTTTCGTTTTCACCAAATGAACCACGTTAAAGTCGAAACAAATGGTCAACTGTAAACACAACAGCCATGACTTAAGAAACGTAAACATTTTTTGCATTTTTTTTAAATTATTTGTTTATTAATACAAACATTTAAGGAGTAAGGCCATAATTTAA
The DNA here is from genome assembly GCF_030504385.1 of Musca domestica. Lineage (NCBI taxonomy): Eukaryota > Metazoa > Arthropoda > Insecta > Diptera > Muscidae > Musca > Musca domestica. The sequence goes on along the minus strand of NW_026712376.1, from coordinate 2,934,640 downwards.
ACTGGAACTGGAATCATTTCCAATGATTTCTAATGGCTAGTTATTCCAATTTCCAAAGAAAATTTTCAATTAATTTTCAAAGAAAATATTTCGAGTCCACGTAAAAAAAATAATTTAATAGCGTTCGGCAAAATGTTTAATTGCGAAGACACAGATGCTTTCAATATTTAGAACGTCTGTAACCGTTGTCTTGAGTAAGAGTAGCTTATATCTTCTGAGAATTCTCAGTGGGGGAAAAATACGCAAAGTGGCAATACGTTCGGCCGAACTTTGAATACCCGCCAAGGAGGAATTTTAAAATGTAAAAAATATAAATCTTAAAATACCGAATACAGGGAGCTACCGTTACATTGGACCCTATAAGAATTCATGGGCCATTACCATAATCAAAAGCGAAATTTGAAACAATTCCGGTGAATAACGTCATTAAAATCATCAAAATTTCAAATATGGGGAGGCACCGTTATATGGGGGCTATACGAAGACCTGCACCTGCATAGGCAATTTTCTGCCATAGGATGTAGTACCCATTAGGAACTTCAAATACGAAATTTGAAACAATTCCGGTGAATAATGTCGCTAAAATCATAAGAATACAGGGAGGCACCTTATATGGGGGCTATACAAAGATGTGGTTTGAGCAATTTTCTGTCAGAGGCTGTAGCACTTTTAGAAATTTTTGCATTTCCGGTAAAAAGTGTGACACAAATCATCAAAATACCGAATATCTGGAAGAAACAGTTACATGGGCCACTATACCAAATCTCGGACATGTATTGATAGTTCTATGCAAGGATGTTTCTTACATAATGGGAACTCATAATGACAATTTTCAGCAAATTCGGGTAAAAAAATGTGACTAAAACATCCAAAAACGAAAAATGTGGCTGTGCAGTTATGTGTGGGCTATACCAAAAGACCTAACACATATCTAACCTACTTTATTTCGTTCGGTAGCTAGAATGACAAACGGACAGACAGTAGCTATAAAATTTTATCATTAAGAATATTTATATCAAGAATATATATACTTTGAACGGTCTAAAATCTGTGTTTCGAGATGTTACATACGGAATAAGAAACTTAGTATACCCTCCATGCGATAGTGCAGGGTATAAAAATACAGCCCTGAAATCTGCAAAAAACCCCATTAAAACTATTGTGTACAAGTTGTGTTAACAGCCCATGGTTTATATAAGTACTTATATATATCGAAATTTAGCGACCAAAAAATAACTCTTTGTGCCATATGACCTTGTTATATCCCCAGGCTATAGAGAGTATTTATCATTTGAGACGATCAAAAAGTGCCTTATCGAAATAACGGTTTTAGATCCTATGTCTCTTTGGACCAAATCCGTTTCAGGACATGTGGAGACGATTTGGTCAAAGTTGGCATATCGTAATATTATTTTTGTCAAACTTAGATCGAGTTCGGAGAGGGGCAAAATCGGCCCACATCTCCCCCAAAAGGGGTCAAAATTTTGAATAGTCATGAAGCTCCTAAAACGCGAAATGAACATCCGATTCCGTTGAAATTCGTCACAAGATCTGTTTTGAAGATGGTAGATATTTCTATCAACACCATTTATTATGTGAAGATGGTAAATATCGGCACACTCCTCCTGGTACCTCTCCTACAAATGATCAACATTTTTAATAGCCAAACCGATCATAAAACGCGAACTAAGAATCCAATTTTCTTAGAATTCCACACATCCTAATATTTCTACTAAAGATGGACTATATAGGGCAAATCCTTCTGGTACCCCCACACAACGGGTCAAAATTTGGAATAACCCAAACTCTCATAAAATGCAAAATAAGCATCCGATTTATATAAACTTCACAAATTGCAATATTTCCACTAACACAATATCTGGTGTGAAGATGGAATATATAGGGTTACTCCTTGTGGTAAAAGGTCAACATTTTGAATAATTTTATATCATGCGAAACACATCAGCGATTTTTTTCGAACTTGGTTTATATAAATATATTTCCCAACCAGATATCTGACGAATATGAATTTTTATACCCTCCACTACAGTATGGAGGTCATTCCATTTGTAACACCTCGGAATACTCATGTTAGACCCAATAAAGTATACAGGGTGAGCTGAAAAAACTCCAACCAACTTCAGACGGCTGTCATTTCTAAGCCAATCGTCCGACAGCTGTTAAAATTATTCCATTATTATTATTATTATTATTATTATTATTCTCATTAAATTTTTTATATGCGTACAAAAGCATTTTGATGAGAACCTTCCAGAAAAAGTTATTTGTGATGGAATTCAAGCGTGATAGTGTGATTTCTTTATATTTGGCTGGAAAACCACAAGTGACTATCGTAGCACATAGCACTCCAGCATTTTAGTGTGAATAAATCGTTTGTGACTCGGACCATCGCTCGTTACCGTAATACTGGTAGCGTTGCCCGACGTCAAGGAAGTGAACGGAAGAAAACAGCAAAATCAGCAGATATGATTCGAAAAGTAAACAAGCGACTTGATTGAAACCCACGTCGCAGTGGCCGAAAAATGGCAAGCGAGCTGAAGATATCGCAATATTCTATTCGGCAAATATTAAAACATGAGCTCGGGGTAAAGCCATTGAAATTCCAAAAAGTACTATAAGTTACACTGCAACAGAAAGAAAATAGTCTCAAAGAGCTAAAGAGTTGCTTCGCTTTGACGAAAGTGGTGAACTGCTCAATTTGGTTTTCTCTGATGAGAACGCATTCGTTGTCCAGCAGTTTGCCAAAGAGGTCGGCGGAAAATGTGCACCTTCGGTTGGCCACCAGAACTCAAGCGCCGGCCATGGTGATGGTGTGGGCCGCCATAACAGCCGATGGTCGCTCTCCGCTCGAATTAATCGACCGTGGCATCAGAATAAATGCCGAATATTATCGCGAACATATTCTGGAGGGTGTATTAAAGCCTTGGACACGCAAATATTTTGACCGCATACCTTGGACTTTCCAACAGGACTCAGCACCATCGCTGAGTGCCCAAGAATTGTTACAAAATGAGGTTCCTCGCTTCATTTCCTGCCCACAATGGTCGCCAAAATCTCCGGATACCAATCCGTTGGACTATTGTGTCTGGACTATCTTGGAAAGCAAGGTTGGCACTAAAAAATACCAAAGTGTCGATCACCTCATGCAAGCGCTTCGCCGGGAATGGGCCAAAATACTGCAGAGCAACATTCGGGCAGCGTGTGACGGTTTCAATGTCCGTTTGAAAGCAATAATTCGTGCAAAAGGTGACCAATTCGAACAAATCTAAACTTATTCTAAAATTTGATTTGATTTCCGACATTTTTCCTTTCATTCAATAAAATTTAAAAAAGATGTAAAAATTATGGCGTTTGACTTTGTTGCAGTTTTTTTATCTCATCCTGTATATGTTTGTTAAAATATTAGGTTGCTAATCCACTTTGTAGTGAGTATTTTTGCTGGGATGCTGATGAAAACAAATTCTCCACCATTTCAAATCCATTATTTCCCTGCCATCATTCCAATGGTAAATTAAAGTAATTTTTCAATGTAAAATTCCTTACAAGTTTCAATGATTTGCTCCATACCTTTGTTTGTTCATTTGAAATGGGGTTTCATGAATAAAATTCAAAGTTTAACCGACATTCGGTGGTTGTAGATGGGTTACAATTAGCAACATTTTACGTTTTTTTTGTCATTTTACATTTTGCCACTCTCTGATTTAAATGTAAACTCTTTCAACGAAATCCGCTACAGCGTGTGTAGTTCGTAAATGTGCTGGTGGGTAAACAGGCAAACTTGAAAACTCCCAAGTGAGTGCTTTGTGTAGATGTCTGCGTGCATGTGTGTGTGTGTTCCAGTGAAAGCGACAACATCATCTGAAGCCGACCCAAAGCCCCGCATGCCATCCACGTTATATCAGTGAATATAATTTCATTTAAACAGTTAAACGCGCTCTGCAAATACCACAATAATGCCAGCAGTAGCAAACGTTGCTGGCATGAAATGAAATAAGCACTCGGATACGATGCTGTGCTGTAGCCAGCCCCGCAAGTAGGTAGGCGACCACACAACGCACCAAAAACAAACAGACCAAGAAAAAAAAGAACGGCAATCTTGAAAGTGGAACAGCATAGATCCACAATGACAATACCCCAAACAAAAAGGAACAAAACAGAATAAATTAGAGCGAGAAGAAAACGATTAAGCGTCGTACAACATGGCATTAAAAGTGTTCCTGGATTTTCTAGGACAAGTGATGGAATTTCATTATTGCGGTCTTGTGGTTTTCACGCTCGAATCATTGCGAATTATTTTCGTTGGGCTTAAGTTCAATTTAAAATCTACCAGAAAATATGTGAAAGTATTTTTTTCGTCCGTTCGTTCGTTCTTTTTTGTGGTAATAAATTGTTGTATAGCTACGAGGCAGATGAATTTAAATATTGAAGGAAATGAGAAACACACACACACACATGTAGTGGTAAACTACTAAACTAAATTCTGGGAATTTAAAGAGAAATCTCAATTTTGAATCCAGAATTCTACGATATTTGCAATGTTCTGACTTTCGAAATCTTAAAAATTTTACAGGAGGGAGTAAATGGAAGTGCTTTCACGTGATACAATAATGGTTCGTTTGTATGAGTTCAAAGCAATTCGAATAACATCCAACTATTTTCTTCAATATTTGAAACAATCATACTCGGGAAATCTCTGTAGAGTGATGTGAAAGTAAAGTTTTTTTGAGAATATAAACAAATTTTAATATCCGATAATGATCGTCGATGCCGGCCGAAGTATTGGAAATAAAATGTTGAAACAAAATTATTGATATTTATTCGCCAAATTAAATATAAAAGAAAAAAAATCATTCGAAAATAATTCGGTGACGTTTGGTTTATTTCAGTACATGTAAGGAACCATGACATCAGCTGCAAAATAGTTTATCTTCAGAGGGCATATTCAAAAATGCAACTCCATAGCAGAGTCTCATTGTATTACTTTTTATAGATTTAAAAACAATTTGCGGCGAATTCGGAAAAAAATGCTATAAGAAAATGGCTTGCTATGCTTCGCCAACCCCTCTTGCTTTTATATGCCTTTAAATAAATAAAAAAAAAATAATTAAAAAACTTATTGTAATGCCTTAGGATATACAATACTTTTTATATCCTCCACAATAGTATGGAGAGTATACTGAGTTTGCCATTACGTTTGTAACACCTCGAAATATGCATTTTAGACCCCACAAAGTATATATATTCTTGATCAGCATAAAATTCCATGTCGATTTAGCGATGTTCGTCCCCATATAACTGTACCTTCAAATAATCGGTATTTTGATGGTTTGTGTCACACTTGGAAATATTTAAAATTTGCTATTGAAGTTCCTAATGGGTACTACATCCTACAACAGAAAACTACACATATAGGTCCATGTCTGCGTATAGCCCCCATACAAGGTGGGATAAAAAAAACTGCAACAAAGTTAAACGCTATAATTTTTTCATTTTTTTAAGTTTTATTTAAAATTAGAATAAGTTTAGATTTGTTCGAATTGATCACCTTTGGCACTAATTATGGCCTTCAAACGACCAATGAAACACCGTCACGCACTGCCCGAATGTTGCTTTGCGGTATTTTGGCCCATTCCCGGCAAAGCGCTTGCTTGAAATTATCGACACTTTAATATTTTTTAGTGCCAACATTGCTTTCCAAAATACTCCAGACACAATAGTCCAACGGATTGGTATCCGGATATTTTGATGGCCATTGTGCGCTGGAAATGAAGAGAGGTACCTCATTTTGTAACCATTCTGGGGCGGCGCGTGCGATGGTGCTGGGACCTGTTGCTATGTCCAAAGTCTGCGGCCAAAATGTTTGCGTGCCCATGGCTTTAATCCACCCTCCAGAATATTTTCGCGATAATATTCGGCATTTATTCTGTTGTCGATTAATACGAGCGGAGAGCGACCATCGGCTGTTATGGCGGCCCACACACCACCACCATGGCCGGCGCTTGAGTTCTGGTGGCCAACCGAAGGTAAACATTTTTAGCTGACCTCTTTGGCAAGTAAACACTATCATTTTGTTTGTTTACAAACTGCTGGACAACGAATATTTTCTCATCGGAGAAAATCAAATTCGGCAGATCACCACTTTCGGCCAAGTGAAGCAACTCTTTAGCTCTTTTGAGTCTATTTTCTTTCTGTTGCGGTGTAAGTTCTTGCACTTTTGGAATTTCAATGGCTTTACCCCGAGTTCATTTTTCAACATTCACCGAATGGAACATTGCGATATCTGCAGATCAGGAGCCATTTTTTCGGCCATTGCGACGCGGGTTCCGATAAAGTCGCTTCATTATTTTTCGAACCATTTCTTCTGATGTTGCTGGTTTCTTCTGTCCACTTCCTTGACGTCGGGCTACGCTACCTGTAACACGGTAATGAGCGATGGTACGAGACTCAAAAGATTTATTCACATTTCGATCAAGTCGCTTCTTTACTTTTCGAACCGTTGCTGCTGATTTTGCTGTTTTTTTTTCATCCACTTCCTTGACGTCGTGATACGCTACCAGTATCACGGTAACGAGCGATGGTATGAGACTCAAAAGATTTATTTACATTTAAATGATGGAGTGCTCTAACGATAGCCACTTGTGGTTTTCCAGCAAAATATAAAGAAATCATACTATCACGCCTAAATTCACAACACGAATAACTTTCTTCTTGAAAATACGAAAATATATATGGTGACACATAAAAATCTGAACTTATTTCAATTAAATTCGACAATATTTATTTTAGACCGAATTTCGTTGCATATTCCAAATTTGAAGACTGTATCTGTAACCGATCAGTAGATATGTGCATACAAAATCTACCTATGAGCATAATGTTATTTTCATGCATCAATTCAAAGAATGTCAGATAAAAGATTAATGAGAGAATTAGATAGGATTTTCGCGTTTTTGGCCATATTTTCTTGATTTACAATGGAAGCCGGGATTTGCTTTCCTTTATAGGAGGTTTATAAAGAAATGTCATGAAAAATTTTTTGTTCTTTATGATCGTTAAGTGAATTTAACTTAAATTTATATGAAGTATGACGTCTATGCCCTACACCACACTGCACTTTAAATCAACGTGTATTCATGTAGTTGGATCATTTTAAGACTAAACCCAATGTTAAAATATATTTTGATTGCAGTGCTTTTTAACCATCAAAAATTTACAGTTCCAAAAAAAAAAATCACATTCATCAGTTGGGCCATGACTGCCCGAAAAAATTGGCAATCATGTTCAAAGACTTTTTTTTTTCTATTTTATTTTCATTTCATTCTCATATTGTAGACTGGTAATAAAAAAAAAACAAATGTCAATTTAAAAATGAAACGATTCAACAGACACAACTCGCAACGTAAACAGAAGCGAAGCTGTGGTGCCATTCGGAAGGGTGTATAGATCTGCTAACTATTTTCAACATTTCACCAATGTCGGACAAAGCCAAACAAAACCATCAGCACAAATGTAAAGAAAACCAACTGTGGCTTTACCATTCAGCCAGATAAAAATCGGCTTTCATCTTTTTGCCGCGGGATAAAGAAATGAAAAAAAAAAAAAAAAAAAACGAGACTCTGCACAAACGGGATGTGATGATACTTGGTAACAACAAATATAGGCCAACATTCAGTTAGTTGCAATGATTATTTACCGTTGAGCTGTTGAGCGATGTAGGGGATTGTGTCTTGCAACCATTAATGGCAATGTTGTTCTTGTGAGTTTTTCGCGGTGCAGGGCAAAAGGCTAAATTAATCCTATGAGCTGCAACCAATTTCCCTGCTGTACACTTTGCCATGATTAATAAATTATAAACACAAACAAAAAACTTTACTTCAAATTCCATTGTTTATATGTTTTTAATAAAATACCGCCTAACGAAATGCAATAACTTTGTTTAGATATTTGTTTTTTATGCCACCAACAAAGTTGGTTATAAACAAAGTCTGATGTCGGATAAAACTCCGCGTGGATTGTGAGTAACATTGCAAAGCCAATGGGTTAAAGAGGTCAACGTACCCCATTGATATAAAATAGATGAATAGAGTTAACCAATATAAAGGTTCACTTTTTATTCCCTCTTTCAGTTATCGAAAATACATTTTCATCAGCTTGCCTTTATTAAAAAAAAAAAAAAAAAACAAATAAACTTACTCACTGCCAAAAAGGAGAATCCATATTGTGTGCATAGGATATTGAAAGTAGCAACATTCCAAGAAATGCATTTCGAAACCATTTCGGAGAGGGTAAAATGAAATTTTCCATAAACAAATAAGGAAAAGTCAAAAATCGGGCCGGGCCGACTATATGAGTCCTCACACCCATATGCGTATTTAGTAAAGCTCCCGTAACAAAAACCGTTTATATTGGGAACTATGAACATCATTTAAATGCGTATCATGGCATTAGAGTAGTCACAATTTGGGAACTATATCCAACTCTGAATCGATTTTCAACAAATTTGACGGAGGCTTTTGTACCTCTAGTACCAAATAACATTCCTGTACAGTAAGTGCATGATATGCCTTCGAAAAGAATTAAAAAAAAAAAAAACAATAAAGAAAGTCTTAAAGTGGGGCCGATTTTATGATACCCTACACCACGACTAAAACACTAAATCGGATGAAACTTATATATGGCTGTTATATCTATATCTGAACCGATTTTCACTTACACTTGCTTCTAGGCTGAATTTGGTCCGATGTACTAAAATTCAGTCCATTTGGACTTATATCGGCCATTTGGTGCACAATTAACCCGAAATCGGATGAAGATATATATGAGAGCTATATCCAAATCTGAACCGATTTCGATAAAATTACAAACAGCTATTTCTGGGCTGTATCTTATATCTGGTACCAAATATCATTCTTGTGGAGTGCATATTACGAATGTGATATTTGCTTTAAGGCTAATCTTGGTCACATGTGCCAAAATTCGGGCCATTTGGGCTGATATTGGCCAGTTGGTTGTCAATTAACCCGAAATCGGATGAAGATATATATGGGAGCTATATCCAAATCTGAACCGATTTCGATAAAATTTGAAACAGCTATTCCTGTGCTCCATCTAATACCTGGTACCAAATATCACGGTCCCATACGAATGTATGGGACTAAAACACTAAATCAGATGAAACTTATATATGGTTGTTATATCTATATCTGAGCCGATTTTCACTAAATTTGATATACTTGCTTCTAGGCTGAATTTGGTCCGATGTACTAAAATTCAGTCCATTTGGACTTATATCGGCCATTTGGTGCACAATTAACCCGAAATCGGATGAAGATATATATGAGAGCTATATCCAAATCTGAACCGATTTCGATAAAATTACAAACAGCTATTTCTGGGCTGTATCTTATATCTGGTACCAAATATCATTCTTGTGGAGTGCATATTACGAATGTGAGAGGCTTTAACACCAAATCGGATAAAACATATATATGGGAGCTATAGCTGTTTCTGAACCGATTTTCTGTATTTGCTTGCAAATTTGTTGTATTTGCTTTAAGGCTAATCTCGGTCACATGTGCCAAATATCGGGCCATTTGGGCTGATATGGGCCAGTTGGTGGTCAATTAACCCGAAATCGGATGAAGATATATATGGGAGCTATATCCAAATCTGAACCGATTTCGATAAAATTTAAAACAGCTATTTCTGAGCTCCATCTAATACCTGGTACCAAATATCACGGTTGTGGAGTGTATAGTAGGAATATGAGGGACTTAAAGATCAAATCGGATGAAAGATATATATGGGAGCTGTAGCTATATCTGAACCTATTTTCTCCAAATTTGATATACTTGCTTCAAGGCCGAACTCGGTTGGGTGTGCCAAAATTCAGGTAATTTGGACTGATAGTGGATATTTGGTGCACATTTAACCCGAAATCGGATGAAGATATATATGGGAGCTATATCTTAATTTGATCCGATTCTCACCAATTTCAATAGGGTTCGTCCTTGGGCCAAAAAAATATTGTTTGAAAATTTCATCTCAATCGGATAATAAATGCGACCTGCATTTTGTTCACAAGAATACATGGACAGACGGACGGACAGACGGACTGACATGCATAAATCGACTCAGAAAGTGATTCTATGAAGGTTCTCAAAAGTAACTATGGGTCTATCTCGTTTCCTTCTTCATGTTACAAACAAATGCACAAAGACATAATACCCTTACCACTATGTGGTGTAGGGTATAAAAATTCCGTAAAGTCGTCGGTAAGGATTTCCTGCTACAGTGAAAGCTATCTATTGCAAATTAAAATGCCAAATTTGAAAAAATGCTATTAAACAAGTAAAAAAGCAGCTAAGTTCGACCAGGCCGAATTTTTGTAACAAGGACGAACCCTATTGAAATTGGAGACAATCGGTAAAAATTTAGATATAGCTCCCATATATATCTTCGTCCTATTTGACTTTTTTTTTTGGAATTTTGCACATACAACCAAATAAGTATGCCAAATTTGATCGAAATAGGTTCAGATATAGCTATAGCTCCCATATATATTGTTCATCCGATTTGTTATTTTTGTCCTCCGCAGCCGTAATATGCAGTCTGTAACAACAATACTTGGGGAAATATATCAAATGCAGCTCAGAAATACCTTTGCTACATTTTATCGAGATCGGTTCAGATTTGTATATAGCTCGACATTCTGAGTCGATTTATGCATGTGTTTTTGTGAACAAAGTACTGGTCATATTTATTGACCAATTTAGATGAGCATTTTCACAAACCCTATTGAAATTGGTGAGAATCGGTCGAAATTTAGGTAATGCTCCCATATATATCTTCCACTGGGAATAGATTTCGGCACATCTGATCGAATTAGGTCTATAAGCAAGTACTTCAAATTTGGTGAAAATTGGTTTAGATATAGCTATAACTTCAATATATATGTGTGTTTCATATGATTTAGTGTCTAAGTCCTTAACATTCGTAATATGCACTTTACAACAATGATAGTAGGTACAAGATATTAAATACAGCTCAGAAATACTTCGGCCAAGTTTTATCGAGATCGGTTAAAATTTGAACATAACTTCCAGATATATGTTCGCTGGATTTGAATGTTATTGTGTAATATTAGCCCCAATTGGATGTATTTTTGCACATTGAGCCAAATTTATTAATTTAAGCCTTTTGAAAGTTATTTGGTACAAAAAGTACAATTTTAAATTTTCAAAAAAAAAAAAAAAAAAAAAATCACCAATAAATATTAATTAAAATTTGAAAATCAATAATAAATAATGATTTTTCAATTCTATCGTATGCTACGCTTTTACTTATTATAATTTGTCATCTTTTCCACTTAAGGTTTATACAAAATTTCAACGAAAAATGAAACCAGTATATTTTGAGCCATTACAGATTTATTGCACTCAAATATAATCGTTCGAATGCTGTGCACGTAGGATTTTCGATTTAATCTTAATGCATTCCCGCATACAGACACGAAATCCTTTCAACTGTGTTTTTGGAACGCTGACACTATTCGCATTCGTGTCAGAAAAGGATTTATTATGAAATCATAATTTTTGCCTCCAGTCGTATCCTTATCGTCGTCCTTGCTCTTTACATAGAAGAAATTCATGAACACACACATACATATATATACATGCAGTGCAAGAGGCATGTGAGTACTCTTACAATGGTGCGTATATGAAATATTTCACTACTCATACATACGAACATATGTGTATGGGTGTCATAATTCATATAGGAGTAGTTGTGTTTTTTGTTTGTTTCTGTGGAATGAAGGATGATGCATTAGCATCTCGGGATACATTTTCGTGCACAAACTTTTTCACATGCACTTGTATATGTGTTTGTATCTGTGAAATTCAAGAATATTGAATATTCTTGTGAATTAATATTTATTGACAGGATAAACAATTGTAGTAAGCAAAATTTATTCTGAAGAATTCATATGCGCAGACAGATTTTTCACTTTAATTCGGAAATAAATAATTGTTATTTGGTATTCATATGCTTCGAATCTGAAGAGTCAAAAATCGGACGAGGGCGAATTAATGATACCATACACCAGAAGCATATTTAGTAGAACTACCCGTAACAAATAAACGTTTACATTGGGAATTTATGTGAAATATTAGGGATTTTGGTGAATACCTACTATGACCATGAGTATTATAAATTGGAATCGGAATGTGTGGAATGTATATCCAACTCTGAATCGATTCCCACCAAATTTGACGGAGGCTCTTGCCAAATAACATTGCTATAGAGTGCAAAATATGACTGCGAGAAGGAATACCAAAAACAAGTTAAATAAGTAAAAATCAGCTACGTTCGGCCTGGTCGAATTTTAATAGCCTCCATCATTTTGATGGAACTTGAAAAATGTCCCAAAAATTCCGTCGAAAAATATCGCTCAAAGACTATACGAAGACGTGGTCCTGCATACACATTTTTTTTTTCATTTGCTGTAGTAGCCATTACGAACTTCAAATATGCAATTTAAAACAACTCCGGTAAAAAAGCGCTACCGGGGGCTACTCGATAACCATTTCTCTTTAGGGGGGATATAATACTCAGAAGGAACTCCTTGTCTAAAATTTCAGAAAATTTCATTGAAAACATGGCTAAAATAATCAAAATACCGAATATCGGGAGGTACCATTATATGGGGGCTATACGATATCGTGGACCTATATAGAAAAGTCTCCTTCAGGAAATGAAGTACTCAGAAGGAAGCCGTGGTGTGGATTTTCAGACAATTCCATTGAAAAATGTGGGTAAAATTATGAAAATTCAGAATGTCGGGGTTTTATGATATGGGGGATATACGACATCGTAGACCTATATAGTCAAATCGCTTTGAAAGCGTTAAGTAATCACAAAAAAACTTCTTGTGTAGAATTTCAGACAATTCCGTGGAAAAAATACATGGCTAAAATCATCCAAATAACAAATGTATCAGATTTAGATAGTTTTAAATGGGGGCTCTACGATATCGTGGACCGATATAGTCCATCGTCGAACTTAACCTGCCTGCAGACAAAAGACAGATCTGTTTAAAATTTTAGCTTCCTATCTTAATTCGTTAGGCCTAGAATTATTATTTCAATGAGTTACAAACGGAATGACGAAGTTAAGATACCCTCTATACGATATCTTCTTTCTTGAAGTCTTTTTTTTGGTAAAAATATTCTGGCACACAAAGTTTGAAGAAAATTATGTTTAGTGACGTCAGGTTATTCAAATTTTTGACCAGTTGTGGGAGAGGTACCAGAAGAAGTTGTTCGTTCTATACCTTATTAATAGCTGATCTTATGTTGCTAGAGATATTGAGATAAGAAATTTGAAGATCAGTGGAACTTATTTTAAATTTAATAAGAGTTATAATTATTCAAAATTTTGACCCTTAGTATTTTGGCCGATATATCCTATCATTACATCAGACATTGTGTTGGTAAATATATTGGAATGTGCCGAATTTGAAAGTAATCCGGTGCTCATTTCGCGTTCGATGGGCTTCATGATTCTCAAAATTCTGATCTGTTGTGGGATTAGAAGAGAAATCTACCATCTTCTGGACAGATCATGTGTTGATAGAAATATTTAGATGTGACGAGTTTTAAAGCAATCGGATTTATGAGCTTCATGGCTATTCAAAGGATCCAAAGGAGGAGGTTCCAGAAGAGCAGGCCGATATACCCAGTCTTCGCAATATATCTTGTGTTGATAAAAATTTTGGGTTGAGGAAAATTTGAAGGCAATCGGACCCTATTACACTTTTTAAAAAAATTAAAATTATTCAAAATGTTGACACTTTGTGGGTGAGGTACGTGATGCAGTGGGCCGATAGTGCACATTTTTCCACATATCCTAGCACTGATACAAATATTGGGATTTACAAAGTTGGAACACCATTGGATGATCCTCTCTATAGCCTCCACATAAACGTATCTCCCGATAATCGGTTTTTTAATGATTTTTGTCACATTTTTCCTAGATTTTTTTAAAAATTGGTATTTGTTATTCATAATGGACTCTAGCCCGGTGGCAGAACATTGAATATTTAGTTCTACGTTTCGTATAACGCACATATAACGATACCCACCGATATTCACATTAACTAACATAATTGTTTCAAATTCGGTATTTTAGAAGATTTGATAGATGGAAATCCTAAAAGTGTAAAATTCTAGTATGGCCCCATATACAGCCTGACTCACTTTATGGGTTGTTGATAATTTTAACTACATTATCCAAACGGTCTTACTGGTATATGAAGTTTAAAGTGTAACATGCTTGAATTCAGGTACATTTATTTAAAAATGTTTCCTTTACCCTAAGGTGGAGGGTATTAAAAGTTCGGCCCAGTCGAACTTATTGTTTTTTTACTTGTTACATACCCATTCAATTCATAAATACCAATGTTTAGATTTTTTCTCTGTAATCTTCAATACTGTTGAGAGCATCGGCTTTGGCCGCCGTTCTCCGTATTGAAACATTCTAGGAACACGAGCCAATGTGAAAATGAAATTCTACCCCTTACTTCGCAATAAACGAAAGGGTTTGCGTCGTTCACCATTCAACAGAATTTCAAATTCAATTTTCAAACACATTTCTGTAGGAAATCGATTTTTGGGCCACAACAAGAGATATAATTAAAAAAAGTCGTGTAGGAAATGATACGAAATTACCTGAACGGAAAATTGCAATAAAAATATATTTTTTTACCTTTTTTCTCGTTATAAATTAAATTCTTAAAATTAAAGAGTTTTGCTCTGAAAAAAGGAATTTTCTTCACCATAACAGCCAATGGTCGCTCTCCGCTAGTATTAATCGACCGTGGGATCAAAATAAATGCCGAATATTATCGCGAAAATATTCTGGAGGGTGTATTAAAGCCTTGGGCACGCAAACATTTTGGCCGCAGATCTGCACGCGACACCCAAGAATGGTTACAAAATGAGGTATCCGCTTCATTTCCAGCGCACAATGGCCACCAAAATCTTCGGATACCAATCCGTTGGACTATTGTGCCTGGAGTATTTTTGAAAGCAAGGTTGGCACTAAAAAATACCAAAGTGTCGATCACCTCAAGCAAGCGTTTCGGTTTTATTGCCCATTTGAAGGCCATAATTCGTGCCAAAGTTGACCAATTCGAACAAATTCTAACTTATTCTAAAATTTGATGCTATTTCCGACATTTTTCGCTTTCATTCAATAAAATTTCAAACAAAAAAAATGTAAAAAACATGGCGTTCGACTTTGTTGCAGTTTTTTATCTCACCCTGTATATTTGATCAGCGTAAAATTCTAAGACCGTCTGTTCGTCTGTCCGTCTGTTGTAATCACGCTAGAGTCAAAACGAACTAAGATAGGAAGTTAGAATATTTCACATATTAGTGTTTCGTCAGCAGGCAGGTCGAATTGGAAGATGCGCTATATCGGTCCACTATATCGTACAGCCCATATATAACGGTACCCCCCGATATTCGTTATTTTGATGATTGTAGAAAACATTTTGTCAATGGTATTTTCTGAAAATCCACACTAGTGTTTCCGTCGGAGTACGTTATCCCCTGGAAGAGAATTGTCTATATATCTCCTCGATATCGTATAGTCTGTATCCCCCCACATTCGCTATTTGCATGATTTTAGCGACATTTTTTTACCGGAATTGTTTCAACTTTCGTATTTAATGTTCGTAATGGGCAGAACATCCTATGAGGAAAAATTGTGTATGCCGGTCCACATCTTCGTATAGCCCCCATATAACGATACCTCCTGATATTTGGTATTTTGATGATTTTAACAACTTTATTCACCGGAGTTGTTTCAAATTTCGTATTTGAAGTTCGTAAAGGTACAACAACCTTTGGCCAAAACGGGTTTCCTTTGAGCGGTATTTTGTGGACGGATTTTTTTTTTGGAAATTTTTCAAGTTCCTTCAAAATTGTGGAGGCTCGGCTGAACTTTACCGCTTTATACTTGTTATACCCTATTTGTATTTGTTTGTAACAGGCAAAAGGAAACGAGATAGACCCATAGTTCCTTTTGATGATCTGCATAGAATCACATTCTGAGTCGATTTATGCATGTCCGTCGGTCCATGTATTTTTGTAAATAAAGTACAGGTCGCATTTATTGCCCGATCCAGATGAAAATCTGCACAGATCAAGGATGAACCATATTGAAATTGGAAATAATCGGTAAAATATAGATATAGCTCAAATATATATCTTCGTCCGATTTGCCTTTTATTGTGCACCAAACGTGTAATATCAGCTCGAATAGTATGAAATTTTGCATATACACCCAAATTAGGCCTAAAAATAAGTATGTCAAATTTGATTGAAATTGGTTCAGATATAGCTATAGCTCCCATATGTATAGCTCATCCGATTTGTTATTATTGTCCTCCGCAGCCGTAATATGCAATCTGTAACAACAATATTTGGGAAAATATATCAAGTACAGCTCAGAAATACATTTGCTAAATTTTTTCGAGATCGGTTAAGATTTGGATATAGCTCCCATATATATCTTCGTCCGATTTACCTTTTATTGTGCACCAAACGTCTAATATTTGTCCAAATGGGATGCAATTTGGCACTTACGACCGAATTGCTTCTAGAAGCTAGTATGCCACATTTGGTGAAGATCGGTTCAGATATAGCTTCCATATATATTATTCATCCGATTTGTTATATTATATTTGTTACCCACAACCGTAATATGCACTCCGTAACAACGATATTCAGGAAAATATATCAAATACAGCTCAGAAATATCTTTGCCAAATTATATATTTTTATCCGATTTTAAATTATTTCTGCACCAAATGGGCAACACATGTCCGAATTGAAATGATATAAATGCTTCGGCATATTTAGTCCTTTGAACTTTAAATTATAATTATAATCATAGCCTGTATGACTGAATTCTCCCATAAAAACTTTTAATTGTTATGTGGAGCTCTACTAAAGTAGCAAAGTGGTGTAGGGTATCATAAAGTCGGCCCCGATATTTTGAAAAATGGTGAAAAAGACCCATTCATTGAGCTTAAAATTATTGACCAAAATATTCCTCGTATTGCTATTTGTTATATTACCGAAAGCATTTTACACCTTAAACGTAAGTATTCTAATGCCATGTTTACGTTAGAACTTTTTGTAGGGTTAACCTACTTTGAGAGGATTTATTTGAAGTAAAAGTAATGGGTATGACAATTTAAATCCAAATCCAGTGGGTTAACCCTCATATATATAAACGTACTATAAGGAAACTCAATACAAACATTTCTACAAATATGGAAGTAGATGGACAATTTTCAAATTTTGAAACTGATTCTCCCCACTTTAATATTTCTTGCAAAGTACTTTTTCCTTTTCAGCCATTTTAATTGAAGGATTTCGTCATTTTTTGGTTATTTATACATTTTTAAAGTACTATTATTGCTTTATACGCAAACAGGTGCTGTATTAGAGTATGTAATTTAGATGGCTTTAGTGTATTTTTTACTTTATGTAAATGTAATTTCCAGACACTTGCCACATTTCCCCCCTATCAGAACTTTCCTTACCTTCTTTGTTTATTTTTTTTTTTATAGAAAAAAAAGTTGATCCTTGCCATTAGAATGACTGTCTGCCCGCTTTGCGAAATTCTATTTCTCTTCGGTGAAATGTTTTCAGGCTTCTTTATTCCATCAACAACGTGTTTAGTAGATAACAGCAGGAAGAACAAAAGCCATTGCCATTAACCCGAGACAAGGACGAAATAGTAACTGTAGAGAAACAATTTTGAGCTTGTGAAAACTAGAATTTAATTAAAAATACCGACCAACAAAAAACAAACACTTTAACAGCTGGAGTAGTCACGATGGATGTGTCTTCTTCCGTTCTTGTGTTCTACGTTTTGTTCAACTTACTTTTGTGCATTCAAAATGTCAAGACTTATGATGTTGTTTTGCTGGTAATTTAACAAAAATGTCAGACTAACTTACCAAAGATTCTATTTTCGTTCTATTCACTTGTGGACTCATTCATATTGCAGTTGGTCCATTTCGTATATCTGGTAAAGAGTTTGTGAGGCGAAAGTTTACATGTAAAATTGCTTAGAGATGTAATACCCTAGATTACAGAGGGGTGTAGGGTAAAAATGCTGTCCAATGTTCACAGCCTAATTATTTGAAAAAAAATTAAAACGAATTGTTATAGGTTTTTGTCAATTCCGAACAATTTACGCCCACAATTTCTATGTATGAGTAAATACCTATTGTCTAAAGATACATATCGTGCAATGAAGATTTTGTAATTGCAGCTTATTGGTACCGATACCCACGGGTACCGATTTCCTCATGGCAAAATAAAAATTGGTGGTGGTCCCCCTCTGGTCCTATATATTACCATTTGATTACCTTTCGAAGTTGATTTTTGACATTTTGATTTTAAAATTGCAGTATATCTCGGCCATTTTCCACTGGTAGAACTAAGATGTTCGGTACAAGGGCCAAGGGCCCTCGCATTACTTTTAAGTTGGCTTCAAGTTTAATTCTGGTTGTTATAAAATAATTCAATAAGAGTGGTTTATTCTCCGTCCAAGAAGTTATCGCTTCTATTTTTTTATATTTTCGACGTAAATATCAATGTCACATATTTCCAAAAATTCTCCGTCTATTTCAGAACTACAAGAATGTATAAATTTTCTACTTCGATAACCGATTTTTCTACCCTGCAGTACATATGCTCTGTTCTAGTATCTGCAAGAATCTACTATTTATGCAATTTTCTTCGATATCATAAAGGTAAAATCTGTTATCGAGGTAAACACATTTATATTCATGCAGTTCTGGAACAGACCAAGTGTAAGGATATTGTGTGTTTTTGCATTTGTCTGTAACATGGAGAAGGAAGCGAGATAGACCCATAGTTACTTTTGAGGATCTCCATCACTTTCTGAATCGATTTAGATATGTCAGTCCGTCTGTCCGTCCACCTGCCCCTTTATTATTGTGAACAGATTCAGGTCACATTTATTATCCAATTGAGATGAGATTTTGCAAACAATATTTGTTTGGCCCAAGCACGAGCCCTATTGAAGTTGGTGAGTATCGTTTTAAATTTAGTTGTAGATCGCATATATATCTTCGTCCGATTTTGGGTTATTTGTGCACCAAATGGCCAATATAACTCAAAATGACCTGAATTTTGGCACATCCGACCGAATTCAGCACAGAAGCAATAAGATTAAAACGGTTTAGATGTAGCTGTAGCTCCCATATATATGTTTCATTATATTTGGGGTTTTAAGTCCCTCACATGCATAACATGGACTCCACAACAGTGATATTTTAGTAGCAAATATCAAATACAGCTCAGAAAAAGATCTGCCAAATTTTATCAAGATCGATTCAGATTTGGATATAGCTCCCCTATATATATCTTTATCCGATTTCAGGTTTATTGTCCACCAAATGGCTAACATCGGCCCAAATGGACTAAAATACATTAATACATTTGGAGAAAATTGATTTAGATATAGCTATAGCTCCCCTATACATGTTTCATCCGATTTGGGGTTTGAAGACCCTCACATTGTCAATATCGGTTCAGATTTGGATATAGCTCCCATATATCTCTATCCGATTTCAGGTTTGTTGTGCACCAAATGACTAATATCAGCCCAAATGGACTGCATTTTGGAATTCCCGACCAAATTCAGTCTAGAAGCAAGTACTTCAATTTTGGTAAAAATCGGTTCAGATATAGCTATAGCTCCCATATACATGTTTGATCCGATTTGGTTTTAAAGTCCCTCACATGAGTAATATGCACTCCAATCATTATATTTAATACCAGTCATCAGATACTGCTCGAAAATACCTCAGCCAAATATTATCGAGATCGGTTCAGATTTTTATAAAGCTTCGATATACATCTTCATCCGACTAGGCCAAATTGGATAGATTTTTTCATATTCAACCGAATTTTTCCATTTGGAGCAATAGATAGCTTCAATAATTTTTTATATCCTACAACACTATCTCGCCGAGCCGTCCGTCCGTCTGTCCATGTTAATTTGTAATCACTCTACAGGTCGCAATTATGGCCCGATCTTCACGAAATTTAGAATGGAGGGGGGATAGGGTCAGAATAGAACCCTATTTCTTTTGTAGATGTTCGAATAATATTTAGGGGTTGAAAAGGACCAAAAACTGAAAATATTCCTGTTCTACAGGTCGCAATTATAGACCTATCAAAGCGGAAGTTAGAATGGGGCTAGAGCTTGGGGCTGGGCAGAAGCCTTCCAATTTTGATGGTCATCGGGTAATATTACGTGGGTGAAATAGGCCACAAAATCTGTGTTAAATAAATGTCAAATTTTCCATTAAACCTCGAATATTTGTAATCCCGGCGAAATCACAAATAGACAAACAGGCCAATTTTGACAGTTACGTAGATGCCGATAGTAAATATATCGGATATATATAACGAAATATATACAATGTGTATATACAAAGGAAGGGTATGTTAGTTAGAATGCTTATATCTCAAGAATGGCTGGACCGATTTTGACAAATTTTGTCAATTCAGAATTCCCTCTTGACATAAAAGTATAAAATTTAAAAAAATCGCAGAAAAATATGCCATTAATGATGTTAATATAGATTTTGTAGTATTTTGTGACATTTTTTTTATTTTTTCATATTTTTTATCGCATGCGATTTTTTCAATTTGACTTTTAATATTTTGTAATATTTTGTAATATTTTTTCACCTTACAACACAGGTTGGGGATATTATATAAGTATTGCAAATATCGTCCGATCCTCACGAAAATTTTCATAAGGGTAGGGTTGGGCTCAGAAGGCTAGGCCTATTGTTTTCAAAGATGTCCGCAATATATTAGGGGGTTGAAATGGACCAACAACTAAAAATTTTCCTGATTTTGCAGCCGTTATAAAGGTCACAAATAGAAACCAAAGGACACGAAATTTCGCATAAAGATAGAGTTTAGGACAGCGTGTACAATGGACCACATTGTGTGAAAAAATTCCAGCATTACTTACAGGCGATATCCGAAATACACAAAAGACGAACTTCTGGCATTTTTATGCTGATTTCCTTGACGAATATAGCCAAATATCGTAGAAAAACAAGTCATATAGATGAGTCTAAATTTGAAGATACAGAGGGGCTTCTTGCTTTTGGAGAAGCCAATCGACACGCCTGTGAAGAGAGTTAAGGACACGGTCTTCCATCTTCTAGCATTTTGGGTGACCATAGGATTATATTTAGCTGTAAAATGGACTACAACATCTAACAGCACGACGGAGTGCATAAATATTGGGTAAATGTCCCTAGTCAAAATCCTAATTTCAAAAGCGAAATCTTCAAATATGGATTTGGACATTAGGGGGCTTCTAACATATTGTAGTGTTGTAGGGTATAACATAGTCGGCCCCGCACGACTATATCCTTTGCTTACTTGTTTTATTATAATTTTTATCGAAGTCATATCATGCACTATACAGAAATGTTATTTGGCACTAGAGGTACAAAAACCTTCGTCAAAGTTGTTAAAAATCGATTCAGGGTTGGATACAGTTTCCAAACATTGACTACTCTTAAACTACTCTAAGGTCCATAGTTGGTATGATCTACTTCACCAGAATTCCCAATACAAACTTTTTTGGTTTTTTTTGGTATAGTTGGCACCGCCTGACTTTTGACGTTTCCTTACTGTTTTTTATACCCTACAACACTATGTGTTGGGGGTATTATAAGTTTGATTGGGCCAGAATTTATGTAACACCTCGAAATATTGGTTTCCCATATAGGAAAGTATATATGGATCTTCCTATCTCGGAGAGCTGAGTCGATCTAGCTATGTATGTCCGTCCGTCCGTCTGTCCGTCTGTCCATGTTAATTTGTAATCACTCTACAGGTCGCAATTATGGTCCGATCTTCACAAAATGGAGGTGGGGCTGGGGTCAGAATAGAACCCTATTTCTTTTGGTGATGATCGCATAATATTTAGGGGTTGAAATGGACCAAAAACTGAAAAAATTCCTGATTTTGCACTTGCTCTACAGGTCGCAATTATAGACCATTCGACGCGGAATTTCGCATGTAGCTAGAGTTTAGGGCTGGCAAGAAGCCTACCCATTTGGGTGGTCATCGGGTAATATTTAGCGGGTAAAATAGACCATATCTTTTTAGTTGAAAAAATTCAAAATTTTTCATTAAACCGCGAATATTTTAAATCCCAGCGAAATCACACAGCCATGACAAGGTTACTTCTGATCTTTACATCGACGTTAACATCCAACAAAACGGTAATATAGCAAAATATGTGCGATATATATGTTTATCAAAGAAGATATGCTTGAAAAATCTCTTATATGTCGAGAACGGCTGAACTGATTTCGACAGTTCTCATTAATTCAGAATATCCTCTTGGCAGAAAACATAAAACGTCTAAAAAAATCGCATAAAAATGTCTCGCTAAAGATGAAAATATTGATTTTGTAAAATTTTCTCATATTTTTTCCATTTTGTCATATTTTTGGCATATTTTCATTTTGAATTAAACATTTGGTAATATTTCTACAGCCAACAAAACTAGGTAGTTAGGATTTCAGGATATCATATACAGATCGCATTTATGGCCCGATCCTTACGAAATTTTGCATGGAGATAAGATGAGGGTCGGAATAAAAGCCTATTCTTTTTGGAGATGATCGCCATATATTTAGGGGTTGAAATGGACCAAAAAACTGCAAAATTGTCAGCAGGTCGTAATTATGGGGGTTACCGGACATTGCAAAAGCCAACCAGTTTTGGATGGCCATCCAAAAATATTCAATGTGTGAAGGAGTTTGCCAACTTTTGTAGACAAAATACGAAAATGTCCATTCCAGCGACTTTTTGGAAAATTCACAAATGCACTATTTCGTTAACGCTGATTTCGTTGAAGAATATAGTCAAATGTCTGTATCTCATATAGATGCCTTTCAGTCAAAAACCAATAATAAATGTTAATCTTTTGCCACTTCTGAGAGATTATAGTTCTTTGGGAAATATTGGTTCCAGATCAAGGAAGACCATTTACGTGCAACATCTACCAATAAATTGGAAATGAGCAAATTAGTTTAAGTTGCTATTATTCGAAAATTAGGGAACGGAACCTGTTGGTTTTCTTTTATTATTTGTCACAATATCTTCTGGAATTCTTTCGAGTATCTCGCCTATATAATCAGTATCGTTTATTATAGTGTTGTAGGGTATTCAACGGTCGGCCCCGCTCGACTGTAGCCTTTGCTTACTTGTTTTTTTTTTTTTGTTTTGCTGCAATATCTTTTAAAATTGAACGGTCCAACAGCTAGCGTGGGTTGTGGAACTCCAAAGGGGATTAGATTTTACTCATTTTTAGATCAAACCCCAAAGCAGTTTTGGTTTTTTGGGCTCAATTCTGTGAAGGCCTTTATATAGTTTAGACCATATACCTATAGTTTGAGATATATTTCCCATCTTTTGGTATAGAGCTTTCGAGACCTTTGGATTACACCCTGAATCATTGGTACAGGAAATGGGTCGTTGAAATAGTCAAAATGTAAGGATAACACCGATTTCAAGCATTTCTTTACGTTTTTTCCACGTTTTCCGTTTAATTTCACCCAATATTTACATTTTGTTTTCCAATTATGTAGAAACGCTATTTAGTGACCAAGTATTGGAAAATGTCCTAGCCACAGTCTTTAATCGATTTTTGAGAATTTACATCGAATTTCAATCATTTTATTATGCAGGCAGTTTGGGATTTTTAAAGGTTGTTGCCTAATGGTGTAGGGCATGAGACAGACATAAGCATTTAACAACTCTAAAGTTGAAGTTAACTTCCTCCTAAAGCATCATCAAATCCACGTTTAAAAATTGTGTCATTTATTTGATAGAATTCTGAATTCCCCTTTTCTGATTTGCTTACCACAAGTGTAAAAAGCCACACTTTTACTTGATTTAGTACCCATTGTGGCATTTGTTTATCTCCCAAATGTACATACAAACATTAAATATTTACACGGCCTCATATGTATGTTTACACCCGTGTCTTATATTTCCCCTTTTTTTTAAATGAAGCTCATTTCATTTACCTCAGTTCATTGAGTTATTTCTTCAAATTGTATTTTTTAATGAAAACTGACTTAAATTTTGGGAAATAATTTAAACAATATTTCTCTAAATTAACAAGGGTTTTTCTTGCCATTCTGTTTGTCGCTACTTAATTCCGTTAAAGGCAACCTAATTTCCCCCTACCCATTTCCTAATCATGTTGAAATTCCCGTTTGACATTATTGTTGTCCGCCGTCATAATGTACAAAATCGTTAAATTGTATCCTCAAACACCCATCTCAGCGAGATATAATGAAGCTTATAAAAAATGTCAACATAAAATATGCTAATAAAAAGGATAATCTTACTAACACAGAAACAAAACGTCGACATTTCTACACACACCCATACACACACACACACACACCTATATAGCAAATCTGAAATCTTTTCGACATTTTTGAGTGCTACACCAAAAAGCAGTGCCATCGCAAAGCAACACAGAGGAAAAAAACAGAGAAGCATGACAAGAAGGAAGGAAGGAGAAAAAAAACGCCTAATTAATGTTGTCCGTTGGCTGAGGAGAATTGATGATTTTAAGAAGGCAAAAAATGGCAAAATGTCATCTGAAGGGTGTGGAAAAAACGGAGAAAGAGCATAAAAAATACAAATTAAAAAACAAAATGATAATGAATGGGAGATGCTAGAAGCGGAAATAAGAGACAATGGTTAAATACAGGGGGAATTTTGTTTCGGAGATGCCAGGATATTTTAAGGAAAATTCATGTTACCGTAACGTGTTTTTTATAAAAAAAGGACTTTATTTCCTTTTTACTGCAAATTTGCAAATGAAATATCTTCTTGTTTAATATTTCATGTTCTCTATGGGTATTTTAAATATATGTAGTAAATGTTATATATAGACCACGTCTTGAAATATTTTAAGATTTCGGGGTTCCACTTCAAATTTTCAACATACCGAAAATTCGGTATACCGAACAAAATACTGAAACCATTCCATTTTTAATACATATTCTGTCATATTATTAACCTAGGTCTATTTAGACGAAATCCGACGTAGGACATTTGTAGTCGACCTAGCCATGTCCGTCCGCCTGTCTGTCCAATTTAGTCCAAACTTGTTACATGTTTACCAAACTTTGTTCAGAGATGAGCAACATCGGTTCACACCTTGTGGTACATTCACCACGAAAGGTAAAAAATGTCAAAAGAAAACATTAGTTTCAAATTAGCAAAGGATACCCGTTCTCTAGTTCAGGAGGGAGTATAGAAGAAATTGGTTCACTCGTCCTGATACCTCTACCTCAGAGGTTCAAATTTTTAAATAGTTGAAACTTTTGTCAAATGCAAAATATTTCACCGATGTTTCCTCTAAATTTGCACAAGGAAACAGTTTTATCTACATTACACCTTGTATGAATATGGGACTCATCGGCTCACTCCTTCTGGTACTCCCCATTTCGAATAAATTATACCTTTATATGTATAATGACAATCGTGTTAGTTACACTTTGGAGGTAGCCTAAATCCTCAATACGGTCATAAGGTACTCTTTATTCCGTAAGTGTAGTAAAAGTATTTTTGTGAACAAACTGCAGGTCGCATTTATTATCCGATTGGAATGAAATTTTACAAACAATATTTGTTTGGCCCAAGGACGAACCCTATTGAAATTGGTGAGAATTGGTTGGAGAATTGGTGAGATTAGATATAGCTCCCACATATATATCTTCAACCAATACGGGTTAATTGTGCATCCAATGGCTAATATCAGTCCAAATAACCTGAATTTTTGCTCTTCCGACCAAATTTAGTCTAGAAACAAGTACTTCAAATTTGGTGAAAATCTGTTCAGATATAACCATAGTTCATATACTCGTGTATATGTTTCATCCGATTTTAGGGTATAAGTTCCTCACATGCGTAATACTCCACAACAATGATCTTTGGCACCAGAAATCAGATACAGCTCAGAAATTAGAGCCTCAAATTTTGTCAAGGTCGGTTCAGATTTGGATGTATCTGATTTCAGGTTTATTCTGCACCAAATGGCTAATAACAACCCAAATGGACTGAATTTTGCCACTTCCGACCGAATTCAGCCCAGAGGAAAGTGCTTCAAATTTTGGTGAAAATCGGTTCATATATAGCTATAGCTCACACAACTAGGATATTTGATACCGGACATCAGATATAGCTCGAAAATACCTCTGCTAAATTTAATCGAGATTGGTTCGGATTTTTACGTACCATCGATATACATCTTCATCCGATTTTACGGTTATTCTCCACCATATACGTAATATCAGCCCAAATTGGATAAATTTTTAATAGATAGATTCATAAAACTGTACCTCCCGAACTTCGGTACTTTGTTGATTTTAGCGACATTATTAACCCGAATTGTTTCAAATTCGGTATTTGAAGCTCGTAATGGATACTACAGCCAATGACATATAGCTCCCATATAACGGTACCACCAAATATTGATGATTTTAGCATTATCATCAATCACATTATCCACCGACTTTTTTTCAAGTTTCGCATTTGAACATTGTAATGGATTATGACAAAAGTTGCCTATACAGGTCGTGGTTTAGACCCTAATATGATGGCTACAGAATTAGAATAGAATTTTAACAGCGAAGCGAAGCTGGAACCTAAAAATTTTGCATGAGGCTCAATGTTAGTGTGTAGGCGTGTAATAAGGCTGGGTTGTTGCAAGTTCTTACTAAAAGGGTAAGAATGATATTAAAATGAACTACATATTGAAAAAAATGAACTAGAATTCTTAAATTTGGGGTGAGAGTGCAGGGTAGATGTGCTAAAGGGTTTTTGGGAAATAGAACTTTAAGGTTACGAAAGTTCTAAAATATTACCAAAACTTTACTAAAATGGTACCATTTGGTATTATGTGAACGGCAGCTACATCTCTAAATATTGTGTGAGAATCAAGGTTGAAAAGTAAATTTTATATATGAAGGTGGTTTTTGAAATGTGCGAACTGTACTAAATTGTACCAAATTTGGGTTATGCTGAACGGATGAAGCTAGAATTTTGAAATTTTATATTGGGGTCGCAGTTGCTGGCAGGGTTGTGATAATAATTCTATTTGGAAATATGTGCTACAAGTACACAAAAGGTAATAAATAGCACTATATTTGGTACAATATGGTATTGGGTGAACAGATAGTGCAGGAATTTAATATTAGGATCGCTGTTCATGTGTAACCTGGACATATGGACGTGGTTTCGGAAAATTGTACGAAACGTACTGAGCGGTACTATATTTGGTATTGGTTGAAGGTATAGAGAAAAAATCATTACTGATGCTATCTGTGTTTGAGATTTGGCGGTGGTTTGGATTGCGTACTAAATGTTACTAAATAAGGTATTGGGTGAAGGAATATATCCGAATTCTCGAAATGTGATATAGATGAGGTTTTCGGTGTTTTTTGGATAGCACGCATATCCAAAATAATTGTATTAAATGCTACTAAAATCGATATTGGGGGTAATTACAAATTTATTGTTGAGAACACTGTTGAAGACTGTGATTAAGATATGGATGTGATTTTGGAAATGTGTACTAAAATAGTTCGAAAAGTACTGAGTGGTACTAAATTTGGTATTCTGTAAAGGAATATAGCAAAAATCCTGAAATTTGATATGGATGTCAATGTTGTCTTCGTGAGAAAGATTTGGTTTTGGATATGCGTACTGTAATTGCGTACTGTAATTGGTAGTAAATTTGGTACTGGGGAAAACTACAGAGCTGAAATTCTAAAATTTCATATTAAGGTCACTGTTGATTTTTTCCAAATATCGGACTCTGGTATCTAACCCACTATACTAAAAATCATTAAAAATAATATGCATCAGTCATGTGCGAAAATGTAAAATTCGGCAACAAGTACTCAATCAATTACTTCTCGCATAAAAATTCAATACAACAAAATTCTGTACAATAATTGGTCTCATAAAATGGGAAATTACAGGCTTATTTTCATTAAGTTTCGGCCTCTCCAAATTTTCTTGATTCACTCTTTGTGGATAAACACATTACTACTTTTGGTAAATCCCTAGATTGAAAATTAAAAATAATATTGTTATTGTTATTGTTATTGTTCCTGTAAAATGATCCACCTTTATACGTTCCTCTAACTCCCCCAAATTCTTCTAAATCTTCCATGAATTTCATGAATCCTTTTGGCTATTTCGGTGTGTCCGGCAACCCTTCCTTATCCTACAACACAGATAAGATAACATTTTCCATATAACTGAATCGCTTTATGCACGTAGGCGAAACAAATTGGCCAATTGAATAAAAACAGTATACACTCAACATTACAGTATGTTGGCAACCCTCGAATGAGAGATTTCAGCGATAAAAAGTGGCCAACAGTAAGAATCAAGTTGTGTTTAAAAATCAAAAAGGGATACAAGCATGTCAGAACAAAGTGCTCCAAGACTAAGCAGCCTTCGGCGTTGTAATTAATAATCGTAATTAAGCAGTTTTGCCTTCGATTTGTATTCGTCTTTCCTTTTTTTTTTTTTTGTTTTTTTGAACTAGGTGTAGTGAAGAAAGAGTAATATTACAATGTGTACACATATACATATATTAAATTTTCCATATACCAGTTTCAGTTCGTATGTTGAGTTTTTAGTGGACTTTTAGTATAACTTTTTTAAATCAAAATGTTTTCAAGCAAATTAAAGTGAATCAAAATAATTTCTTGAGAAATTATTAAAGCAAATAGTAATTGCCAATACAAATTCATTTATATACGAGAAGTGAAAGGATTGCATGTGACAACAACTTGTATTATATTAGAAGAACTAGATCTATGGTTGGTAGAAATAATGAGATATATGAAGTATGAGGACAAGCCCTATGTTGTTTCGCATGTTATAGGAATTATTTCTACACTTATTATTACTACACTGTGCAATATATATAAAAAACAAAAAAAAAATCAGCACATTATGAAAGTCGGACTAAATTCGGCCGTAATGTATGTGCAAAATTCTATACTATTTGGGCTGATATTATATATATGTATATACATATATATATATATATATATATATATATATAGAACACATGTATGGAGGCGTTTTCAAAGTTTGTATATCAAGGTAACCTTAATAGAGGTGGCAGGTCCCCCCTTCTTCCACATTTTTTGACATTTTCGAATTAAGATTCCTTGGAATCCGTTCATTTTACCTATTGGCAATATTTTCAAGACAAAAACACGTGGATTATTTTGGTCGAAAATTGTAACCCTTAAACAAGACAACAAGGGGGTACTTTTCCTTTAAAAATCGTAGCAAGTCGGAATTTCATACTTTATTATTTGTAATACAATTTTATTATATGTTCTAGGAGAGGTCAAAAGATTCTAAATTTTATATAAACGCCAGGAATTCAAATATATTAAAGATGCATTTTAGGCTTAAAGCCGTACTTTGTTTGAGTTAGTGCAAAAATCTCTAACAAATCATCATTTTAGAGGGGCGATGTCAAAGACAAGAATATCATTTATCAAATTTTATTATTAATCCAAAAAAAAAAAAATGCCTCCTAAGTTTTTGAACAATTTTTCTTCGTTTTTTTTCGAATTGACGTCTAAAGGCAACATAAAATTCCATTTTAAGCAGAAGATGTTAAAGGAACACATATTCTAATCAAAATTTCACTATAAACCTCACACTAAACAATACATCTAATAACTACAGTCTTAAAGAAAACTACATTCGAAATTTATGTACTACAAGTGAAAATTATGTGTTTGCATTTTATACCCTCAACCATATGGCTAAAAAGGGTATATATCAGTTGATACGGCCAAAACGTGCCTCGTCGAAATAACGGTTTTAGACCCTAGGTCTCTTTGGACCAAATCTGTTTCAGAACATTTGGAGTCGATTTAGCGATGTCCATCCGTCCATCCGCTTCCTCTCGAAGCGAGTATCCTATCCGCACAAAAGGTCTAAATGCTCAAAAAAGTATTTTACTGCGCAGAAGGAGAAAGGATGATCCAATTTTGCTCCAACTCTGAAAATCCTTGCATGTGCATCAGTACTAAGTCAAGTGCGAAAATGGACAATATCGGTCCACTCCATCAAGTACTTTCCCCCAAAGGGTCTAAATTTTTAATAATCATGACTATGTAAGAGCCCGAATGTCCTCATATTACACACCTAACAATATTTTTATTAACCCAAGGTCTGGTGTGAAGATGGAATATATCGATCCGCAACTTCAGGTATCTCCCCCACAAAGGGTACAAATATTGAACAGCCATGAAGCTCACAAAACCCGAAATTAACATTTGATTCCATTCAGACTTAGCACATCTCAATATTTACATCACCACAAGATCTGCTATAAAGATGGTAGAGATCGGATCATTCCTTCTGGTACCTATCAACATAGGGTCAAAATGATCATGAAATACGAAATAAGCATCCGGTTCTCTTCAAATTTCACACATGCCATTATATCGGCGCATTCCTTCTGGCACTTCTTCCACAAAGGTTGCAAAATTTTGAAAAAAGAATACGCTCAAATAAATCGAAAGCATCAAACTCTCTTCAAATTGCAGACACGCAAACATTTTTATATCTGGTAACTAACGCCTGTTTCCATATTTTCCAAAAAAATTGGAAATATTTCATCAAAAGTATAGGAAGTAGACGATATAGTCCAAATCTGGCACGTTGTAATATTTATATCAGTCTCAGGTCAGATACGGATTGGACAATATTGGCCAACTGCTTCGGAACCTCCTCCGTTAAGGATCAATAATTAGAATAATAAAAACTCAAGGGGGGTATAAATCTGTCGGGAAACCGACTGATACTAATGAACTTGTTTTTATACCCTCCACCATACTATGGTTTGTAACTCCTCGAAATACTCATGTCAGACCCAACAAACTATATATATTCTTGATCAGCGTAAAATTCTAAGTCGATTTAGCGGTTTCAGTCTGTCTGTCTGTTTGTCCGTCTGTCTGTATTAATCACGCTATCTTTCGACCGAATTGAGATAGAAGGCAACAATTTTGCACACATATTTATTTTTCCAGTAGGCAGGTTAAATTCGTAAATGGGCTATGTATGTCCACGTTTTCATATAGCCCACATGTAACGGTACCTCCCGATAATCGGTATTTCGATGATTTTAGTGACATTATTCAACGGAATTGTTTCAAATTTGGTATTTGAAGTTCGAAATGGATACTACAGCCTATGACAGAAAATTGTCTATGCTGATCATTCTTCGCACAACTCCGATATAACGGTACCTCCCTATATACGATATTTTGATGATTTTAGCTACATTATTCACCGTTTATTTCAAGTTTCGAAATTGAATATGGTAATGGCTTATGACAACGAATGCCTATGTAGGTCCACGTCGTATAGACCCCAATATAACGGCTATATTCGGTATTTTTAAAATTTTGACAGAATTTTTTAAGGATTTTATTTTTTGGAAATTTCCAAATTCGTTCCAAATGTCTTCAATTCTGTCTTACATAAGAAATTTATAAAATATATACGTACAATTTTAACGGTATAAATAAGCACAAGCCGACTACAGTCCATCAAAACTTTTTTCGAAATTCGTAAATTGCAGATTTTTTCGAACAAACAATTATTTTTGCTATTTCTGGAATTTTAAGCCCAACAAAATTTACAATGACTTTTCCTTTTCGAAATTCGAAAAATCCAATTCACGGACACGGACCCCACATCAATGCGTAGCAATGAGCATCTTCTTAACTGTGGATAGCTATTTAAAAGTTTGTGTCAATTATTTGTTATTTTTCTTTCTTGAGATGCAGAGAAATTTGTATCATTACTTTTCTTGCTGCTAAATAATTCTGATACGAAATTTGATTACAAAATCAAAATCTTGAGCTATAAAAATTTCAAAAGCTTTCCATGTGCAATTAGTAAACATGTAACTTAATAGCAGTACACATCTCTTAAGCAACGAAATATGTTGCCATGGCGGAAAAGTGTCAGAGACAATTTAATCCCAAATGAAGACACATACACGTACATGCTGATTATTATTTGTTGCTTATCTTGGTCCGACAACGACGTCGACATGCAAAAACACATAATATTGGGTTAATTTAAAATGGTTACACATATAACACGAATTCAATGCACAATTAAAAAAAAAAAAAACGAAAAATTAAAGTTTTACATTCTAAATTGACAGAGGGAAACGGGCGATACGGACTAACAAGGATGTATCATATATTATTTAATCAACTTTACTTGTTTCCAAACGCTACATGAGCATCCTACCGTTTTCGGGTCAAATTGATCACACGCTTTCGGTTGTGTGTCTGTCGTTCGGTCGGTCGGTCTATATTTTTGTTTATTTTACTGGTTAAACACATTGACGACGACATCAAATGCGGAGATCCGTATCAAACCCCATTTCCCACCTCCCACAGGCAGCGAAGAAGGGAATTGCGAATTGCAGGCAAACGTAAGTAAGTGTTCGTGTTCGCCTTTCCATCCATTGAGATTGTGTCAACATATCCATGAGTGAGTTAACACTATGCCATGAATTGAAGTGATGTTGCCGACGCCACCAGCAGAACTAACAAGTGCAAGTGGTATTGAAATGATTTCAATTGGTGTTATGGTTGGAGGGGGGAGTTCTAACCCACAATATCTTTTGGATGTTACTTTGGTAAGGCTGCAGACCACAGTTCGTATGCTCAAAAGGAAAATCCGTGTAGGTTAACACTGCTGACTCTCTCAATAGGGGCATCCGTACAAGGAAAGCAAAGCACCACAAATTTGCATATGTCATTTAAATTTAGATTTAAATTGATCTTGAGATCACAAAACAACATTTTTCGTGCAATTAAATATATCGGAAACATAATAACACAATAGGGCAGGTGTAATGCGTCTGTGTCTGAGGCTTCTGCTGTGATATAAATAAATTGAATTTTTATTGGAAAAATAAACCTTTTGGTATCAGTTATTCAGGCAGTTGTGATTTGTTTGGCTGGAAACAGACTTCCAAGCCTAAGAAATAATTTGCACAACATAAAAATATTATGTCATTAAGTTAGCTCATAATTAAAGAAGAGGGTCGTTAAACCCCCATTGTCCGATAGTATAT
Source organism: Musca domestica (assembly GCF_030504385.1). Classification (NCBI taxonomy): domain Eukaryota; kingdom Metazoa; phylum Arthropoda; class Insecta; order Diptera; family Muscidae; genus Musca; species Musca domestica. Next base: position 2,901,286 of record NW_026712376.1, on the reverse strand, counting down.
ATTCCTAAATCAGCAGAGAGTTGCTGTGCTCTCGAAGAAAAGTCCATTTATATTTATATGCAGGGTCCGTCATTTAAAGTAGTACTTTATTCGTGAATAACTCATGGCTGATTCGAGAGATAATGAATGTTATTCTTCCGCTAAACGAATATGACTGTGTATATGCTTGAACAAGGTTGGGAATTATTGTGACATTACTTTGAAAATTGTCGTAATGTTGTAGAATGGGTAGAAAAACCACGTACGGATTTTGGATGAAGAGAAGCGCCGTCACCCCGTATGTAAACAAGCAAAATTGTTGGAATTGGAGATATAGAAATCCCAAGCATACATTGAAAAGCCGATGCACCCAAAACGAGTCGGGCCACGTTAAACGAATTTTTGTTCATAAAAATTGAAGAGGGGAATATTGGAAACATTTGGTTTCAACAGGACAGCCCTACGTGACGCACAACGAAGATCGCAATATCAGCCGCAGAAATGAACTGAACGGTGCGATATGACACCCTTGAACTGTAATTTGTGGGGGCCGTAAAAGACAGACAAAGCTAAGATTTTTAACGTACATTTTAAAATCTTGTGCTAGTGAAATTTCTGTACCTCTCACTAAAATGTTTAATTTCTCCCTATCTAAAGGATATTTCCCATGCTTTTGGCGATCGAGTTTTGTTATTCCCCTGCATAAATCAGGAAATAGGAGTGTCATCAGTAATTATAGATGTATCGCTAAATTAAGCGCCATTCCTAAACTCTTCGAACTTTTGGTATCACGAAGAATATTACACTACATAAAAAGCATAATTTCACCTTGTCAACACAGTTTCATGAAAGGTAGATCTACAATTACTAATCTATTAGAATTTGCTTGTCATGTTCATAAAGGCTTTGTGAATAAGCAACAGACTGACGTTATTTACACTGATTTTAGCAAAGTTTTTGATACGGTAGTTCATAAACTCTTGCTTCAAAAACTAGACTTAATGGGTTTCCCAACATCACTCTTAAACTGGATATCCTCCTACTTACATAATCGTACACAAAGAGTTATTTTTAATGATGTCTCTTCGAAGAACATCATTGTTTCATCAGGTGTACCCCAGGGAAGTCACTTGGGCCCATTACTGTTTGTTCTTTATCTTAATGACCTTCCAAACGTACTTCGTTTTTCCAAAATTTTAATGTACGCTGATGATGTGAAGCTTTTTCTTCACACAAATTCACTTAGCGATCAAATCTCTTTGCAATATGATTTATACTCACTCGTAAACTGGTGTAGTGCAAATGGTATGACCCTTAATCTAAAAAAATGCAAAAAGTTGTCTTTCTTTCGATCCCAACCTTTATTATCTAATTACTTTATTGGCTCCCACAAATTGGATAATGTTGATTCGTTTGTTGATTTGGGCGTAATATTAGATCCTAAGCTTCGGTTTCATTTGCATATTGATTCTTGCGTTAATAAAGCGAAATCTTTACTAGGATTCATCAAGCGCTGGTCTAAAGAGTTTGATGATCCTTACGTAACTAAATGATTATTTGTTAGCTTTGTGCGTCCAGTATTAGAATATGGCTGTATATTGTGGAGTCCATTTTATAAATTTTACTCTGATAAAATTGAATCTGTACAAATTCAGTTTTAATTTTCGCTTTACGTGGTTTAAACTGGAACGTTTCCGAACCTCTTCCTCCTTATGAGAGTCGGTTATTGTTAATTGACCTTCCATCACTTGAAAGAAGACGTCATATGTTAAGAGCACTATTTATCATTAAATTAGTACGCGGTCTCATTGATTCTCCATTTCTTATAGGTGAAATATACCATAATGTTCCTTCTCGCAGAACTCGTAATTTTGAACCCTTAAAATTATCGTTTGCGAGAACTAACTATGAGCTTAACAACCCTATGAGGTCACTTTGTGTTATTTATAACAGTTTATTTAACACTATTTGCTTTAGTAATCCATTAAATACAATAAAGAACTATATTCTACATATGTAATTTTGTTTGTTTAATGAGTATTTCGTGAATTGTTTCATGTCTATGTCTTAATTTTCCAAACTCATTTTACATCTCAAACTCATCTACATCTCCCCAAGCGGAACTAGTAGAACTCGCCTTTGAGTAATAGTTGTAAACAGTATATTGAAATTCTGTTATAAATTACTAAGCTGCTTGATCATCTGGCACTTGATCTACATTTCCCTTTGCGGTACAGTAGACACAGCCAATGAGCAGCAATTTTTAAAATCTGTACCTTGTTAACTTTGATTACTAATCTGTGTGTGTCTGTTATTTTTTGTTATTTTATTTACTGGCTGATGAAGTTTCTGTAGCCGGTGCGAAACCATTGCTAACCCGCCTTAGTCCGGACTTTGGTGTGTACGCGCTCTCTACGTATAGGGAGGTGGCCCCCTCGGTCGGCAGGAGCGGGTGTGAGAGGCGTGGGAACGAACGAAAAAAAAAATAAGAATAAACAAGGCTTTAAAGGACAATATTCGTGAAGCCATTTGTAAAATACAGCTGCACACAATCATGTGCTAAAAAGTTGGTAAAGATCGTGTAGGCTGCATGACCTGAAAAACATAAGCTGGCATAAACTGAAAAATATTTTTGAAAAATATTTAATAGTTTTCATAGCATTTCAAAAAAAGGCTATAAGTTCGGCCGGGCCGAACTTTTAAAATTTCAAAAAACCGAATGTAGCTGTTATATTAGGGTCTATACGACGACGTGGATCTGCATCATCAAAATACCGAATGTAGGATGGTACTATTATATGGGACTATACCAAGTCGCATTTTTCGAGAGGCATAATTATTGAAAAATTTTGGCTCGTTGGGGGGGAGGTACTAGAGGGAGTAGGTGGATGTATCCCATCTCCATACTAGATCTTGTGCTGGTTGAAATATTAGGATGTGTCTCATTTGAAAAGAATCGGATGTTCATTTCGTCTCTTATGAGCGTCATGGTTATTCAAAATCTTGACTCGTTGTGGGGCAGGTACTAGAAGAAATGGTACTTTCTATCCGGTTTTGTTTGTAAATTAATCTATCTTTTGTTGGTAAATTAATTGAGATGACCGAATTTTGAAGACAATGGGGCACTCATTTCACATTTTATCAGAGAGGCGATTATTCAAAATGTTGGCGCTTTGTGGGGGAGGTACCTGAAGGAGTAAATCTATATATCCCATCTCCACACTGCATATTTTGTTGATAAAACCAGTAAGGAAAGCTCAAAAGTCGGGCGGGGCCGACTATATGATACCCTACACCACTATGCATATTTAGTAGAGCTCTCGTAAAAAGGTTTATACAAGGCATTTCAGAGCTCTATGAGATATTTGGTACAAAATCAAAATCTATCTAATTCTATCGTGCATTTTACGAACTAAAGCTATCTCTGAACCGGGTTTCTCCAAATTTGATGTATTAGCTTCTAGACTGAATTCGGTCTTATGTACGAAAATTCAGGTGATTTGGGCTGATATTGACCATTTAGTGCACAATTAACCTGAAATCGATAGAATAATGTGAAGAGTATGCTATGCTATATCCAAATCTGAACAGATTTTGATAAAATTAAAATCGACTTTTTTTGGGCTTTATCTGATATCTGGTACCAAATATCATTCCTGTGATGAGTATATTACGAATGTGAGGGACTTAAAGACCAAATCGGATGAAATATATATATGGGAGCTATAGCTATATCTGAACCGATTTTTACTAAAATTGGTGTTCTTGCTTCTAAGCTGGTTTCGGTCGGATTTGCCAAAATTGATGCTATTACGGCCATTTGGTGGTCAATTAACCCGAAATCGGATGAAGATATATGGCAGCTATATCCAAATCTGAACCGATTTCGATAAAATTTAAAACAGCTATTCCTGTGCTCCATCAAATACCTGGTACCAAATATCACGGTTGTGGAGTGAATATTACGAATGTAAGGGACTAAAACTCTAAATCGGATGAAACCTATATATGGTTGCTATATCTATATCTGAACCGATATTCACTAAATTTGATATACTTGCTTCTAGGCGGAATTTGGTCCGATGTACTAAAATTCAGTACATTTGGACTTATATCGGCCATTTGGTGCACAATTAACCCGAAATCGGATAAAGATATATATGGGAGCTATATCCAAATCTGAACCGATTTCGATAAAATTACAAACAGCTATTTCTGGGCTGTATCTTATATCTGGTACCAAATATCATTCTTGTGGAGTGCATATTACGAATGTGCGAGGCTTAAACACCAAATCTAATAAAACATATATATGGGAGCTATAGCTGTTTCTGAACCGATTTTCTCCAAATATGTTGTAGTTGCTTTAAGGCTAATCTCGGTCACATGTGCCAAAATTCGGGCCATTTGGGCTGATATTGGCCATTTGGTGGTCATTTAACCCGAAATCGGATGAAGATATATATGGGAGCTATATCCAAATCTGAACCGATTTCGATAAAATTTAAAACAGCTATTTCTGTGCTCCATCTAATACCTGGTACCAAATATCACGGTTGTGGAGTGCATAGTAGGAATGTGAGGGACTTAAAGATCAAATCGGATGAAAGATATATATGGGAGCTATAGCTATATCTGAACCGATTTTCTCCAAATATGTTGTATTTGATTTAAGGCTAATCTCGGTCACATGTGCCAAAATTCTGGCCATTTGGGCTGATATTGGCCATTTGGTGGTCAATTAACCCGAAATCGGATGAAGATATATATGGGAGCTATATCCAAATCTGAACCGATTTCGATAAAATTTAAAACAGCTATTTCTGTGCTCCATCTAATACCTGGTACCAAATATCACGGTTGTGGAGTGCATAGTAGGAATGTGAGGGACTTAAAGATCAAATCGGATGAAAGATATATATGGGAGCTATAGATATATCTGAACCGATTTTCTCCAAATTTGATATACTTGCTTCTAGGCCGAACTCGGTTGGGTGTGCCAAAATTCAGGTAATTTGGACTGATAGTGGACATTTGGTGCAAATTTAACCCGAAATCGGATGAAGATATATATGGGAGCTATAGCTGTTTCTGAACCGATTTTCTCTAAATTTGTTGTGTTTGCTTTAAGGCTAATCTCAGCCACATGTGCCAAAATTCGGGCCATTTGGGATGATATTGGCCATTTGGTGGTCAATTAACCCGAAATCGGGTGAAGATATATATGGGAGCTATATCCAAATCTGAACCGATTTCGATAAAATTTAAAACAGCTATTTCTGTGCTCCATCTAATACCTGGTACCAAATATCACGGTTGTGGAGTGCATAGTAGGAATGTGAGGGACTTAAAGATCAAATCGGATGAAAGATATATATGGGAGCTATAGCTATATCTGAACCGATTTTCTCCAAATTTGATATACTAGCTTCTAGGCCGAACTCGGTTGGGTGTGCCAAAATTCAGGTAATTTGGACTGATAGTGGACATTTGGTGCACATTTAACCCGAAATCGGATGAAGATATATATGGGAGCTATATCTAAATTTGATCCGATTCTCACCAATTTCAATAGGGTTCGTCCTTGGGCCAAACATACATTGTTTGGAAAATTTCATCTCAATCGGATAATAATGCGACCTGCATTTTGTTCACAAGAATACATGGACAGACGGACGGACGGACGGACGGACGGACGGACGGACGGACGGACAGACGGACTGACATGCATAAATCGACTCAGAAAGTGATTCTATGAAGGTTCTCAAAAGTAACTATGGGTCTATCTCGTTTCCTTCTCCATGTTACAAACAAATGCACAAAGACATAATACCCTTACCACTATGTGGTGTAGGGTATAAATATTGAGATGTGAGAATAAAGACAATCGGACTATCATTTCAAGTTTTTTTAAGAGTTATTCAAAACTTTGACCCATTGTAGGTGACGTACTTGATGGAGTGGACCGATATTATCCATTTTCCCACCTGACCTAGCACTGACAAAAATATTAGGACTTGAAAAGTTTGCACAAAATCGAATGATCCTCTCTTCTTCTATTCGGTAGATTCTTTTATTTGAAAATGTTGACCCTTTGTGGAGGAGTTACCAGAATGAACTTTGAACTCGAGCTAAGTTTGATAATAATTTTACGATGTACCAAGTTTGTACAAAATCGGATACTCCCTTCGCGAGTTATGGTTCGCACCAGCCGTACAGACACACGGACGGACACAACTAGATCGACTCCAAATGTCCTGAAAGGGATTTGGTCCAAAGTCCTAGGATCTAAAACCGTTATTTCCAAAACTCATGGTTTGGTCGTATCAAATGATAAATAGCATCTTTAGCCATATGGCTGAGGGTATAAAAATCCTATGGGGAGACCTAAACGAGGTACAAAAACAAAGAACTTTTTTACTAGGCAAGAAGAGATTAGTGGGGTAACAGGCACCCCTATGGGTCACCTGGACCTAAAAGCTCATATGTACAAGATATGATGTGCAAATATCAGCAAATGCATGACATGCGTGAAAGATAATGAAACGTTGGAGCATTTTCTCTGTCAATGCCCAACATTTGCAAATATTAGATTCCAACACTTAGATAACGACCCCATAAAAAAAACTTCAATCCATGCATGGTAAATGAATAAAAAGAGTTAAGGAGTTTTGTTACAGCAACTTGATTCCTGATATAATAAACAGCAAACTACCCTTCTTCTTTCAATAGTTTTAGAAATATGCCACTTCTTCACATTGAATTTTCTTAGAAAATACTTATCATAGTGATTGCGAGTGTTGCAATATGTATGTGTCTACATGTTCCATACTGTAGTTGTGTTGAACTATTGACGTACACACAGGCGAACGAACATACACGCCAAAGGTTGTATGAGTGTTAAGCTGCATCATCAAGCGGCACTTGTCCCTGGATTGAGTGTTTCCCTTTTTTTCCTTTTCCAGCCAAGGTCTGTTTTTTTTCCTTTCTTTACTCTTGCATACGTACGTATCGAGTCTTTGCCGAACCCTTCTGCTTCCCACAAAGTTGCGGTATCAATTCATAGATTTTAGAAATTCATACAAAGCGGACAAGTGTGTTAGGTCAGTCAGTTCATTATGAGAGCTGAATTAAAGTTTGGGGCACTATTCTTTGCACTCTGCCTCAACCTACATTCGAGAGAAACTCTCCAACCAAAAAAAATGTTTTTTTTTTTGCTATCATTTGCATCTACAAGGGGTAGTTCTTCTTTCACATTTTACATTCACAAACACACAAACCCACACACACACTGATTTCAACATGAACAAGCAGCGCTTGTTAGTTGAAATGTTGGAGAATTTCTCACTGAATTGCGGTTGAATTGAAACATTTTTTCAATGTAATGAAATTGACATGACGGGATATGCTGTGTTAGTTGTATGTGTGTTTGTATTCATTCAGTACGACTCTAATGAAGTATTCTTTTATCTAGTCCTTTCGATTTTCTTACTCAATTATTTATACAGTACATGCATTGACATTTAAGTTCATTGATGGTCAATTTAATTTGATTTTCTCTTTTTTCGTTTGGGCCGTTAATACAATTCACTTGAATTGATAACTATTGCTTAATGGCAAAATGTCATATGTCAGGCTAGACAAAACCTTAAATAAAACAAGTAAAAACGGTATCGGTCGGTTTTGCCGACAGATGTATACCCTCAGCCAATGTTCGATTATTTAAACATATCTTGACTTCTGTTATGAATTTTCAAACTCTTGGCCCTCTATGGAGTGGATTTTGAAAGAATGGGACAATATTGTCCATTTTATATCGGACCTAAATAAATATGATATAAGTAGTATTATGAATATATAAGAAAATCGAACATTTATAACCAATTTATGGGAAATCTTAATTTCCATATTCATCTCAGAGAGACATATATTTAGATATAGTGAGTTGTAAAGAATCGCTGAGTTGTTTCGCAATTTATGACATATAAAAGTATTGAAAATTGTGTCTTTTTGTGGGTGAGGTACCAGAAGGGTTTCGCAGATATATAGCATCTTCACAACAGATCTTGTGTTAGCAACAATGTTTGTATGTGTGAAATTTGAAGATAGTCGGATTCTTATTTCGCCTTCTTTGAGCGTTTTGTTTTTTCTTTCTGTGCAAAAAATATGTATTTTTTGAAAATTTCGACCGTTTGTGGGGGAGGTACCAGAAGGATTGAACCGATATATTCCATCTTAACAACCAGACCTTAGGTTAATATAAATATTGGGATGTGTGAAATTTGAAGACGATCGGAATGTTAAATCACATTTTATGAGTGTTGTAATTATTCAAAATTTTGACCATTTGTGGGGGAGGTGCCAGAAGGAGTGGACCTATATTGTCCATTTTCGCACCAGGCCTAGCACTAACGCAAATATTAAGATTTGCAAAGTTGGAGCAAAATACAGACATTTGACTATATTCTTCAACGAAATCAGCGTTAACGAAATAGTCAGAAGTGCGTCTTTCCTGTATTTGTGAATTCTCCAAAAAGTCACTGGAATGGACATTTTCGTATTTTGTCTACAAAAGTTGGCAAACTGCTTGGCTTTTGCAAAGTCCGGTAACCCCCATTCAAATGTGCGTGAGACCGGGCGATAATTACGACCTGCTGACAATTTTGCAGTTTTTGGTCCATTTCAACCCCTAAATATATAACGATCATCTCCAAAAAGAGTAGACTTCTATTCTGACCCACATCTTATCCACATGCAAAATTTTGTAAGGATCGGGCCATAAATGCGATCTGTATATGATATCCTAACTACTTAGTTTTGTTAGCTGTAGAAATATTTCCAAAAGTTTAATTCAAAATGGAAATATGCCAAAAATATGACAAAATTGAAAGAAATATGAGAAAATTTTACAAAATCAATATTTTCATCTTTAGAGAGATATTTTTATGCGATTTTTTAGACGTTATTTCTTCCCTGCCAAGGGGCCATTCTGAAGTAATGAGAACTGTCGATATCACTTCAGCCGTTCTCGACATATATGAGATCTTTCAAGCATATTTTCTTTGATAGACATATATATCGCACATATTTTGCTATATATCCGATTTGTTGGATGTTAACATCAATGTAAAGATCAGAAGTAACCTTGTCATGGCTTTGTGATTTCGCCGGGATTTTAAATATACGCGGTTTAATGAAAAATTTTGAATTTTTTCAACAAAAAAGATATGGTCTATTTTACCCGCTAAATATTATCCGATGACCACCCAAATTGGTAGGCTTCTTCCCCGCCCTAAACTCTAGCTACACGCTGAATTCCGCGTCGATTGGTCTATAATTGCGACCTGTATAGCTACTGCAAAATCCGACATTTTTTCAGTATTTGGTCCATTTCAACCCCTAAACATTTGGCGATCATCTCTAAAAGAACTAGGGTTCTATTCTGACCCAATCCCCACCTCCATTCTAAATTTCGTGAAGATCGGGCCATAACTGCGAACTGTAAAGTGATTACAAATTAATATGGACAGACGGAAGGACGGACGGACGGACGTACACAGCTAGATCGACTCAGCTCGGCGATCTAGGAAGATCCATATATACGTTCCTATATGGGAAACCAATATTTCGAGGTGTTACATAAAATCTGGCCCAATCAAACTTATAATACCCCCAACACATAGTGTTGTAGGGTATAAAAACAGGTTTTGGGGCTTTAGAAATGTACTTAAACTCTATAATTATAATTTAATTGTCAATGAGAAAAACTCGTAGTTATTGGCCTTGATAAATTCAAAACACCAATCATAAAATGGGAAGACACTGGGCCAACAGAAAAATATTGGTCACGAAATATTTCAAAATGACTGTGGTAACCTACATCAAAAAGCTGTCCTCTGAGGCTTTGCGAAGACAAGAACTTAAAGTGAACAGAATTTTAAGATGATTTCGATCATTTTAGCAGGCGAAATCTACACACGTATGAGTAAACACGATATTCTTAGCTTTTAGATATTAATCAATAATGAAAACCTCTATGAAGGCTACAAGTAAAAGCACATATTATGTGGCGTAAAACAATACTGGCTTCATTTATAGTTGATAATAAAATAATTTTAAACAGAGAGACTTAAATTTTTCAAAAACCAACTTGAACTTGATTAATGCCTTTCATGTTAATATTTTTAAGTATTGGCCCTATATTTTTTAACGATTTAAAAAATTTTAATATAAGACATAAGCGAACTCAATGTCAATCTTGTTTTAGTTGCTCTCGAACCAATTAGAGATACGTAGTCGACAATGAAAGACGTCTTTTTATACCCATAGTATGGAGAGTATATTAAGTTTGTTTATTCGTTTGTAACTCCTCGAAACATGCATTTTAGACCCTATAAAGAATATATATTCATGATCAGCACAAAATTCTATGTCGATTTAGCAAAGTCTGTCAGTCTATTCGTCTGTCCGTCTGTGGAAATCACTCTAGCTTCCGAACGAAATGAAGTAGGTTGATAAAATTTTACTTAAATGTATATCATGTCTACAGTACTTTTGGTATTAAAAATGGATCATGTAGGTCCCCGTTTTGGCATAGCCCCCATATAAAGGTACCCCCCGATATTCGGTATTTTTATGATTTTAGCGACATTATTCCACGGAATTGTTTCACATTTGGTATTTAAAGTTAGTAATGGACACTACAGCCTATGACAAAAAATTGTCTGTGCAGGTCCACGTCAAACAGTACCTCCCGATATTCGGTATTTTGATTATTCACCGGAATTGTTTCAATTCTGGTATTTGAAGTTCGTAATGGATACTAAAGCCTATGACAGAAAATAGTCTGTGCAGGTCCACGTCTTTTTATAGCCCCCATATAACGGTACCTCCTGATATTCAGTATTTTGATGATTTTAGTGACATTATTCAACGGAATCGTTTCACGTTTGGTATTTGAAGTTAGTAACGGACACTACAGCCTATGACAGAAAATAGTCTATGCATGTCCACCTCTTTTTATAGCCCCCATATAACGGTACCTCCTGATATTCGGTATTTTGATGATTTTAGCGACATTATTCACCGGAATTGTTTCAATTTTGGTATTTGAAGTTCGTAATGGGTACTACAGCCTATGACAGAAAATAGTCTGTGCAGGTCCACGTCTTTTTATAGCCCCCATATAACGGTACCTTCTGATATTCGGTATTTTGATGATTTTAGCGACATTATTCAACGGAATTGTTTCACATTTGGTATTTGAAGTTAGTAAAGGACACTACAGCCTATGACAGAAAATAGTCTATGCAGGTCCACCTCTTTTTATAGCCCCCATATAATGGTACCGCCCGATATTCAGTATTTTGTTGATTTTAGCGACATTATTTACCGGAATTGTTTCAATTTTGGTATTTGAAGTTCGTAATGGGTACTACAGCCTATGACAGAGAATAGTCTGTGCAGGTCCACGTCTTTTTATAGCCCCATACAACGGTGCCTCCTGATATTCGGTATTTTGATGACTTTAACGACATTATTCAACGGAATTGTTTCACATTTGGTATTTGAAGTTAGTAATGGACACTGCAGCCTATGACAGAAAATGGTCTGTGCTGGTCCACGCCTTTTTATAGCCCCCATAAAACGGTACCTCATGATATTCGGTATTTTAATGATTTTAGCTACATTATTCACCGAATTTTTTTTATCCAAGTTTCGCATTTGAGTATTGTAATGGTTTATGACAAAAGTTGCCTATGTAGGTCCATGTCGTCGTATAGACCTTAACATAACGGGTACATTCGGTATTTTTTTAGATTTTAAATACTTTTAACAGATTTTATTTTTTTGAAAATTGCCAAAATAGTTCCAAATGGTGGAGGGTATTCAATGATCGGCCCGGCCGAACTTACAACTTTTTTACTTGTTAATCATTTAAAGTTAATTTCGATTTTTTCCAATCAATTGAACTTCCAGTTTCGAATTTGGCTTTTTAACAAAAGTCGTTTTCGATTGTCGATTTTCGTGTGTGTAGTTTTGCCTACAGATGACAAGATACATTTTTCGACTGTTCGGTGAGCACTATTAACAAAATTGAAAATACAAACTGAAAACAAGTTTATCATTGTAAATTGTTTGGTTTGTTCGATTATCGATTCGATTATCTAAAATCTTGTTTTCACTCTATTTGGGCCTACATTTCACATTTGGTGCACAGTATACATGAAATCGGAAGAAGACATGTGTGGCAGCTATATCCAAATCTGAACCACCAAATTTAAAGTACTTGTTTCTGGGCTGAATTCGGTTGGGTGTGCCGAAATCCATGCCATTTGGACAAATATTACATGACGAACAGTAAAATTTAAATCGGAAGTAGATATATATGGGACCTATATACAAATTTGGATAATAGAGTTCGTCCTTGGTGTGGCGTAGTGTATAAAAATGGGAATGACAAATGTTGAATATCGGGAGGTATTCTATGTTGTCTATACGAAAACGTATACGAATACCCAAAATTCTAGGGACCTAAAAAATACTCAGAAATGGAAAACCTTCCCACGGAATAAATACATTTTTAATATGTGTGTTAGATATAGCCCCATAAAGAAGAAATGGTCCGACCTCTACTATCTTTTTTTTTTTGTTGATAGAAATATTGAGATATACCTAGTCTGAGTGGAATCGGATCAGATTTAATTTCCCGTTCTATTAGCTTCAATCTTGGAGTGGACCGATATATTCCATTTCTACACCAGACCTTGGGTTAATAAAAATATTGTGATGTGTGTAATTTAAAGAGAACCGGATGCATATTTCAGATTTTATGATCGTCTGTGTTATTCAAAACTTTGACCCTTTGTGGGGGAGGTACCAGAAGGAATAGTCTCATCTCTACCATCTTTATAACAGATCTTGTGTTGATGGAAATATTGAGAATGGAATCGGATGACTATTTCGTGTTTTATGAGCTTCATGGATATTCAAAATTTTGACCGTTTGTGGGGGAGTTACCAGTAGGAGTGGACCGATATATTCCATATTCACACCAGACCTTGGGTTAATAAAAATATCGTGATGTGTGTAATTTTGAAGACAATCGGATACTTATATGATTTAAAATTATTCAAAAAGTTTACCCTTTGTGTGGGAGGTACTGGATGAAGTGGACCGATATTGTCTGGCACTGATGTAAATTTTAAGATTTGCAAAATTGGGGCAAAATCGGATTATCCCTTCACTTTCTGTGCAGTAAATTATTTTCTTGGAAAATGTAGACATTTTGTGGTTCAGATACCATTAGTAGTGGACCGATATTGTCCATCTCCGAACTCGATCTAAGTTTGACAATAATATTAGGATGTACCAACTTTGGATGAAATCGGATACCCCCTTCGAGAGTTATCGTGCGCACCAGATAGACGGACGGGCAAACGGACATCGCTAGATCGACTCAAAATGTTCTGAAACGGATTTGTTACAAAGAGACAAAGAGACCGTTATTTTGATGAGGACGTTTTGGCCGTATTAAATGATATATACCTTCTAGCCATATGCCTGAGGGTATAAACATATTTTCTATGAAAATGTTAACCTTTTGTGTGGGAGGTTCCAGAAGGAGTGGGCCTACATTGCCCATCTCCGAAGTCGATCGAAGTCGCTTAACAATAATATTACAATGTACCAAGTTTGGAGCAAATTGGATACTTCCTTCGAGAGTTTTCGTGTGCACAAGTCAGCAGACAGACGGACATCTCTGGATCCAAATGTCCTTAAACGGATTTGGTTCAAAGAGGCAAAGGTTTAAAACCGTTGTCTCGATGTGTCAAATGATGTATGTATGTCATATGGCTGAGAGTAAAAATACCAAAGAAAAATCGATGACTTTTTAGCAACATTGATAAAAATACTTTCTGAATATATCATGGAAATATAGATTTATTTACTTTGGCGACTTGTAACTACGAAGAATATTTTCATCACATATTATCTACCTAAATGTTTCAATATTTGTAGATCCCTCACATTTACGTAAGATTTGCATGTGTCTCTGACCTATAGTAGAAATATTTGACAAATGATTTTGTAAAATTTTTTCACTTAATTTTCATAATAATTTAAAATTCAATTTAAAAGGGGGTCGAACCCATTTAAATTGAGATTTATAACTTTTTTTTAATGAGGGCATTTTTGATGTCTCAAAAATTATGTCCCATTTTGTTTGATAGTGTTCGAAATCCCCCATCCTAAGACATTATAGGACTCGGCAAGTCCCAGAAATAGCAGTAGTTTTTGTGAAAAATCTCTCACACCAATACGCTGTTAAATCTTTGATAATTCTCTTAAAGCATTTTTAAAGTTAGTCTGCTATTCACCATTTAATCAAAAATTATGTCCCATTTTGTTTGATAGTGTTCGAAATCCCCCATCCTAAGACATTATAGGACTCGGCAAGTCCCAGAAATAGCAGTAGTTTTTGTGAAAAATCTCTCACACCAATACGCTGTTAAATCTTTGATAATTCTCTTAAAGCATTTTTAAAGTTAGTCTGCTATTCACCATTCTATACATACATAAATACATACCTACATACATATATGTACACATACAAGCATACATACATCCTAAACAGTTGTCAAAAGGGGGTGGCATATTTTATGCTAATTTCGTAGTATTAAGAGCCGTTTTGAACATATTATGAGTTGTGTCCTCCGTACCATGAAATAGGCACAGTTGTCACATCTATTCTAATTACACAATGAGTTGTGGGTAAAAGACTTTGAGAAAAATTACATTTATCAAAATCATTTAGCTGAATAAATGAAATTAAATTGTTTCAAAGCTTCTTGAAGAGTTAACTTTTAAACACCAGCATTACATAAACTTGGTTATGTTCTGCACCTCACATGAATATTTTGTCATGGTTCTTAGTTCTCCATATATGACTAAAATTTGAAAAAATATACATATTTACACAAAAGTGTTACTGAAGCAAAACAAATTCTACTCAAAATCTTAAATCAGTGCTTGTCGGATTTGGTCGCCTTTTTTCATACAAAATAGCAGGATTACGTTTTTTTCTCCCGTTTCGTAATGGGTAGTTATTACATCTCTAATCCTGAACGACAAAGGACTTGTCAATGCAAAGGTGTTAACCTATTATGCTGGTCACGTTTAAACGTTATTGCCGTCATCATAGGATTTAAGCATAAACCCTTTTTCACGTTTGACGTTTACAATTTGAAAAAAAAAACACACACACAGAAAAAGAAACAGCACCAACACGAAAACATCACATTTTATGTAATCGCTTGACGTTACATAAAACCGACTGTCTCTGCTCCATTCAGTCGTGTGCAAAATATATCTTTGTAGTAAAGACATACCTTAAGATTTAAATTCATATAAAATGTGACACACATTTCAATGGGAATTTATTTGATAATAAAGCGTTATGTTAACTTTTTTGAAGTTATGTCATATGTGCGACTGTGTGTTCACATTTAAATGGTTATGTAAAAAGTTATAATTACATATATTCGCAGAGGTGATGACTACAACAAAGGAAGGTTGTGGAAGAGTAAATGCAGTTTTAAATAGCTAAGATGTAGAAGGGAAAGGTGATGAAAAATTACAACAAAGCAAAATCTTAATTTAATTTAACAATTTTCCCGTAATTGTATAATTATCAAGAAGAGAATTAAAGTGGGAGGGAGCCTCTTACATTCATAACTATTTCATAACATATGTTTTCATACCATCAGCCATATGGCTAGGGAGGGTACATTTGATACGGCCAAAACCTGCCTCATCGAAAAAAAGGTTTTAGACCCTAAGTCTCTTTGGACCAAATCCGTTTCGGGACATTTGGAGTCGATCTAGCGAAGTCCGTCCGTCTTTCCGGTGCGCACGATAGCTCTCGAAGTGAGTATCAGATTTGGTCCAACCTTGGTACATCGTAATATTATTATCAAACATACATCGAGTTCGGATATGGACAATATCGGTCTGCTCCTTCTGGTACCTTCCACAAAAAATGTCAACCTTTTTTAAAGAAAATAATTTATTGCACAGAAGGAGAAAGAATAACCCGAATTTGCTCCAACTTTGCAAATCCTAATATTTGCATCAGAGCTAGATCAGGTGCGAAAATGCACAATATCGGTTCACCCCATCAAGTACCTACCCCACAAATGGTTAAACTTTTGAATAATTATAACTCTCATAAAATGAGACATAAGAGTCCGATTGCCTTCATATTACACACATCACAATGTTTTTATTAACTCAAGGTCTGCTGTAAAAATGGAATATATCGGTCCACTCCACTGGTACCTCCCCAAGGAAGGGTGAAAAATGTCAATATTCATGAAGCTCATAACACGCAAAATTAACATCCGCTTCCATTCAGACTTGGTACATCTCAATATTTCCATAAACACAAGATATGTCATAGGGATGGTAGAGATCGGACTATTTCTTCTGGTACCTCCCCAACATAAGGTTCAAGGTTAAAAAAAACGCTCAAGGGAAACGAAGTAAACATCAAACTCTCATCAAATTTCACAAATCCAAATATTTTTTCAGACGCAGGATCTGTTGTAAAGATGATATATATCTGCCAACACCTTCTGATACCTCACCCACAAAGGGTCACAATTTTTAATACTTATGTCTATCATAACTAGTCGGCGATTCTTTATAATTTGCTATATATAATAATTTCTCTTAACAAGAAATCTGATATGAATATGTAGTTTATCGAAATTTTTGATTTCGCATAAAATTGTATATAAATGTTCGATTTCCTTCAAATTTTGCACACGCCAATATTTTTATCTATATTAGATGGAGCATTAAAGTGGAATTGCACACTTTTTTCCAAAAATTTGCACATATCTAATGTAAAGTATAGGAAGTAGTCGGTGTAGTCGAAATCTGCTACATTGTAAAATTTATATCAGTCTCACGTCAGATACGAATTGTACAATGGCCAACTGTTTCGGAACCTCCCCAAAAAAGGGTGAACAGTTTGAATACTTATAACACAAGGCTGGGGGTATACATCTTTCGGCAAGACCGACTGATACTCTTTTACTTTTTTGTTTTTGGGCAACACATACAATTCCTATCGTTTAAGGAAGTTTTAGACTTTTTAATTGAATAGGATTATATGACAAATAAATATATAGCTTGTTTTGACAGGTTACGACAACGCTTGATGGAACTTTTAACTATATTTTGAAAAAAGGACCAAAAAGACCTCTTTGTTGACTCGCTTAAGGGTTAATATTTCTAACCAAAATAATTTTCGTACTGTCATCTGTAATATTGCTAAAGACACTATGCACCTAATATGAATGGATTCCAAGGAATTTTTATCCGAATATGTCCAAAACTGTAGATGAAATGGAAAACTTTCAAAACACCGATTAACGTGCCTTCTATTTTCAGCTCTACTTTTATAATCTGCCTGCTTTTCTTCCGTAACTATTTTTTCTGTGCAACATAAAATCAACATTAGCTCGTAAAATATAACACTCATGTGACTCAACAATCGGGACATCGGATGCAAGTGAAATCGGTTGGTTAAAAATTTCGTAAAATCGATGGTTTCCAGCTATAGTTTTTGTTATCTATTGCTAAAAAAATGTTCAAAATGTGGCTAAAATCACCAAAATGCCAAATATTCGGAGGTACCTCCACATGATTGATGTAAGAAGTAATGAACCGATTTCAGAAGTCTTCTGCCACAAGAAAAAGAAAGAATCCTTAGAAACTCTTTTTTTGGGGACCGTTTGTTTGAATATATATACTTTAGAGGGACAAACATGAGTATTTCGAGGGGTTACAAATGGAATGACAAAGTTAATATACCCTCCATGGTATGGTGTCGGTGGTGAGCGAGATTTGATGACAATTATTTTTTGTTCGCCGTCATCCTGGTAAAATGATGATTCGTTGGATAATTTTGAATAAACTAGCATTAAGCACGGTTTGAACAAAAATGTATTTTTATACCCTTCAACACCATGTGTTGGGGGTACTATAAGTTTGATTGAGCCAAAAATTATGTAACATATGTAATTTGTAATCAATCTACAGGTCGCAATTATGGCCCGATCTTCACGAAATTTAGAATGGAGGTGGGGCTAGGGTCAGAATAGAATCCTATTCCTTTTGGAGATGGTCGCATAGTATTTAGGGGTTGAAATGGACCAAAAACTGAAAAATACTGATTTTGCAGTTGCTCTGCAGGTCGCAATTATAGACCAATCAAAGCGGGGGCTAGAGCTTAGGGCTGGGCAGAAGCCTTCGAATTTTGATGGTCATCGGGTAATATTTAGTGGGTGAAATAGGCCACAACATTTGTGTTAAATAAAAGTCAAATTTTCCATTAAACCGCGAATATTTTTAACCCTGGCGAAATCACAAATAGGCGAACTGGTTAATTCTGACCGTTACGGAGATGCCGATAGTAAATATATCAAATGAAACTTTTATCAGCGGGAATGAAACCTTTTGCAGTGGAATTGAAACCTTTTGCAACCGAAATGAAACCTATTGCAACCAAAATGAAACTTTTTGAAAATCAAATGAAATTTTTAGATTTTTAAAAGGTAAAATAACACATTTTCATTTTTAGTAGGTTTAAAATTAAATCAACTAATTATAACTAATATATAGTTAAAGAGGAATTTTTATTGATTATTAATATCTATGTTTTTATAAAAAATTTTATTAAAGCTTCCATAAAACACAAGTGTAGATGCAGAAAGATTGAAAGAAGTTTTTCAAGGTATTTTTTTCAAAGGACCCGAATTAGGTACCTTTTTTATAATCTCCTCTATGGAAAGGAGGATATATTAAATTTGTCATTCGGTTTGTAACACCTCTAAATATTCGTCGTAGACCCCATAAAGTATATACAATCATGATCATACTTGATTTAATGATTTCCACTTATCTGTCTATTGAAATCACGACTGCTCTACCTCCATAATCAATAAAGCTGCGACGCGGGAATCCTTTATTAGGTAAGATTAATAGTATACTATAACTATAAAAAATTGTGGTAAAGCTTAATTTCACATTTCAGTCCTGGTCATACCTATAAAGGCAAAAATTTGTTTAAATTTCTCTTTTTAGCTTTAAGCATTTTTAATTTAATAATATGGAAGCATTTTATATCAAATCAATAAAGAACCATTTGTTATTCCAATAATTGAAAATTTAAAAATTAATATAAATAAATGTAGATATTAATAATCAATAAAAATTCCTCTTTAACTATATATTAGTTATAATTAATTGATTTAATTTGAAAACTACTAAAAATAAAAATGTTTTGTTATTTTTCCTTCTATAAATTTAAAAGTTTCATTTGATTTGCAAAAAGTTTCATTTCGGTTGCAAATGGTTTCATTTCGGTTGCAAAAGGTTTCATTTCCGCTGCAAAAGGTTTCATTTCCACTGCAAAAGGTTTCATTTCCACTGCAAAAGGTTTCAATTCCACTGCAAAAGGTTTCATTTCCGCTGCAAAAAGTTTCATTTGAATGGCAAAAAGTTTCATTTAATCTGAAAATGCTATATATACAATGTGTATATACAAAGGAAGGGGATGTTAGTTAGAATGATTATATCTCAAGAATGGCTGGGCCGATTTTGACAAATTTTGTCAATTCAGAACGCCCTCTTGACATAAAGGAATAAAATTTAAAAAAAATCGCATAAAAAGGTATTAATAATGATGTTTTTATTTTTTCATACTTTTTATCGAATGCGATTTTTTCAATTTGACTTATAATATTTTGTAATATTTGTTCACCTTACAACAGAGGTTGGGGATATAATATAAGTATTGCAAACATCTCTGATCCTCACGAAAATTTTCACAAGGGTAGGGTTGGGCTCATAAGGGCTATTGTTTTCAAGGATGTCTGCAATATATTAGTGGTTGAAATGGACCAACAACTAAAAATTTTCCTGATTTTGCAGGCGTTATAAAGATCACAAATAGAAACCAAAGGATACGAAATCTCGCATAAAGTTAGAGTTTAGGACAGCGGTAGACCACTAATTTTGTTTGAAAAAAACCATCATTACTTACAGGCGATATCCGAAATACACAAAAGGCGAAGTTCTGGCTTTTTTTGCTGATTTCGTTGACGAATATAGCCAAATATCGTAGACAAGCAAATCATATATATGAGTCTAAATTTAGAGGTAGGGAGGTGCTTCTTGCTTTTGGCGATGATTGCAAAATAATTAGGGGTTCAAATTAACCAAAAACAGAAATTTTTTTCCAATCACACAATTGAAGCCAATGACACACCTGTGAAGAGAGTTAAGGACAGGGAAGAATTCTAGCATTTTGAATGACCATTGTATTATATTTAGCTGAAAAATGCACCACAACAACTAACAGCCCGACGGAGTGCATAAATATTGGGCAAATGTCCCTAGTCAAAATCCTAATTTCAAAAGCGAAATCTTCCAATATGGGTTTGGACATAAGGGGGCTTCTAACATATTGTAGTGTTGTAGAGTATAACATAGTCGGCCCCACACGACTATAACCTTTGCATACTTGTTAGAAATTTATGAATTCCTGGCATTTAGGTAAGATCTATACTCTTTATATATTGTCTATTAACAACCAGAACTCTTTATTTACTGCCATGAAATTGTATATCGTTCCGATGATACCGAGACTGATTTAAATAAACGCATTGTGAAAGAAACAAATATTAAAAATGTTACAAATGTAACAACAAGCAAAATACTTTTATTGGAAACCACAAAAATGTTTAATTAAAACTAATTGTGACCATTGCCAAAAGTTGCAAAAAGTTTTTCTTTTATCACACGCTGAACATTAGCAAATTGAGAGCAAATCTGCTAAGTAAGCAAATTAATGAAACAACAATAAAAAAACTGTTAATCCATTACTAGTGAAGGTTGAATTATTTCAGTTTTCAATGAAGTCACGTTTTGTAATAAAAAAATCTTCTTTGCTCAAAAAAGAACATATATACACGAATAATGTGTGTAAATATGCATATATTTTAAATGATTAAAAGTTTATAAACAAGGGAACGTTCAAGCCAACAATAAACTCGGTGGCGATCCATCAGTCCTAAGGTGTTTCAATAATGTGTGAAAAACATTCTATTGCTAGTGTTAAATTTGAACACGTTTATTTAAAGAGTAGTATAACTCGATAAATAAATCAAGGAAAAATTAATGATTCTGACAAAAAATGGAAAATAAGAAACAAAAATTGTTGTTGTACAGCAATTTGAAACAACTACAAAGCAAACTAGTTAAAAAGTATCAGTCGGTCTTGCCGATAGAATTATACCCTCAGCCAATGTTCAATTATTTAAATGTATTTTGACTTCTGTTATGATTATTCAAACTGTAGACCGTTCATATGAGAGCTTCCGAAGGAGTGCATAACTTATATTTTTAACAACAAATTTCTATTATTTTCTTTATTTGAAAGGGCCGAGTGTTACTTTTTCGAATGAATGGGCCAATATTGTCTATTTCTGCTTGAGAGAAATATTTAAATACAGCAAGTTGTAAAGAATCGCTGACTTGTTTAGCAAGTTATGACACATAAAAGTATTGAAAATTGTGACCTTTTGTGGGTGAGGTAACAGAAGGAGTGATATATATAATCTTCACAACAGATCTTATATTTGCAAAATGTTTGTATGCGTGAAATTTAAAAAGAGTTGGATGCTTATTTCTCTTTGTTTTTCAAAATCCTGTGGGGGAGGTAAAAGAGGAAATAGTCCGATCTCTACCATCTTTATAACAAAACTTGATGCAAATATTGGAAATATTGAAATGTACCACATCTGAATAGAACCGGATGTTAATTTCGCGTTTTTTGAGCTTCATTGATATTCAAAATTTTGAATGTGGGGGAGGTACCGGAAGGACTAGACCTATAAACTCCATCTTCACAGCAGATCTTGTGTTAGTAGAAATTATGGGATGTGTAATACATGATTATTACGGGTTTTTATAATCGTTTTGGTTATTCAAAACTTTGATCCTTTTTGGATGAGGTTCCAGAAGGAATGACCCAATCTCTACCATCTTTAAAACAGATTTATTCTCGATGGAAATATTGAGATGTACAACATCTGAATAGAATCGAATGATAATTTCGCGTTTTATGATCTTCATGGATGTTCAACATTTTTGAGTTACCACAAGGAATTGACCGATACCCAAGACCTTGAGATAATAAAAATATTGTATTGTGTGTAATTTGAAGTCTTACATCACATTTTATTTTTATAATTATTCAAAATTTTGAACCCTTGGGGGGAGATACTTGGTGAAGTGGACCGATATTATCCATTTTCATAACCTGACATATCACTGATGCAAAAATTAGAATTTGCAGAGATAGAACAAAATCGGATTATCATTTCTCATTCTGTGCAGTAATTTTTTATACCCTCCACCATAGTATGGAGGGTTTGTCATTCCGTTTGTAACACCTCGAAATATACATTTTAGACCCCACAAAGTATATGTATTCTTGATCAGCATAAAATTCTGTGTCGATTTAGCGATGTCCGTCCGTCTGTGGAAATCACTCTAGCTTCCGAACGAAATGAAGTAGATTGACAAATTGTACTCAAATGTATATTATGTCTGCAGGACATTTGGTATTGAAAATGGGTGATGTAGGTCCACGTTTTGGCATGGCGCATATAATAGTACCTCCCTTTTTTTGGTATTTTGGTGATTTAGGCGACGTTGTTCACCGGAAATATTTCAAATTTGGTATTTGAAGTTCGTAATAGGTACTACAGTATATGACAGAAAATTGTCTGTGCAAGTCCACGTCATCATATAGCCCATATATAACGGTACCTCCCGATATTCGGTACTTTGATGATTATAGCAACATTATTCACCGGAATTGTTTCAAATTTTGTATTTGAAGTTCGTAGTGGGTACTACAGCCTATGACAGGAAATTGTCTTTGCAGGTCCACATCTTCGTATAGCCTCCATATATAAGGGTACCTCAACCATATACGGTATTTTGAATATTTTAGTGACATTATTCACCGGAATTTGGTGTTTGAAGTTCGTAATGGATACTACAACCTATGACAGAAAATAGTCGGTGCAGGCCCACATCTTTGTATAGCACCGGTACCTCCCAATATAACAGCTACAATCGGCATTTATAAGATATTAACCGAATATTTAACGGATTTTATTTTTTTGAAAATTGCCAAAATCATTCCAAATGGTGGAGGTTATTCAAATATCGGCCCGGCCGAACTTACAGCTTCTTTACTTGTTTATTTTATTATTATTTTCATTATTATTATTATTTTTATTATTATAATTTTTTTTTTTTTTTTTTTTGAAAATTTGACCTTTTCTGGGGGAGATACCAGAATGAGTGAACCAATATTGCCCATCTCCGAACTTGATCTAAAATGACAATAATATTACGATGTACCAAGTTTGGACTAATTCGAATACTCCCTCCAGGGTTAACTTGCGCACCAACTTGCCAGAAAGACGAACAGACGGTTTAGGTCCAAAGAGACCTATGGTCTGAGTCCGTTATTTTGATGAGGATCGTCTTTGCCGTAAGAAATTATGTATGAGGATATAATAAAAAGAGTTTGTAATAATAATATCTATTCTAAATATTGGATCGAAATCTTATATGAATTCGGGTATACCTCGACGTTAACAACTCAAAAATTATTTTTTCAAGTTTGAACAATGGCACAAATTTGCTCATTTTCCCTCTGAAGCGAAACTTTCTCGAAGACTGGTAGTTTTTTAAGGAGTATACTTTTCACTCTTTTGTATTGTGCGGCAGAGCTCCGTAGACACTCCCGTTTCAAAAATTAGAGTGGGAGCAGAATCGCTCAGAGTAGAGAAAGTTTCTTTTAAGTAAAAGTGAGGTGAAAAAATATTTTATACGGCCAGCAGTCCGCTGGCCATTACAATTTAATACCCATTCAAATGTATGCTATTTTGTCAATAGGAAATGAAATAACAGTGGTTAATAGCATACAACTAGCATCCGATTTAGATGAGTCGCTGATTTCGAACTCGTATGACGGCCTAGGCCATCGGTGGGTGAGTCGCACCTGCATTGTCAGTGGTCTCAGTTGGAAGATGTAAGTGCAAAAAAATCCGCTGGGAGCGAACGGGTTTTTTTGTTGCTGTGTCCTGCTGAAGAGTGGTGGGGAGAGTGGTTAATTGGGTGGTGTGATCGTTTATAGAAAAAATAGACGTGCATAGAAATACAGCAACGGTATAACAAATACTAAAAGAGTGCTAAGCTAGAGTAGAAGCTGCTCGCGTTTTAAAAATTTTTGCTCTCTAAAACGTAAGGTATGCCCAAACAGCAGAACCGAAAAAAATTTTGGGGTGGGGTTTTAACAGTCCTACTCTCACACAAATATGAAATTAATATATTTTGAGTTGTGCCACTCTTTGAGTAATTGAGCGATATGCATTTCCATGCTTGTGTGTGTTGTGAAAGACAGAGCGTTAATCGAACAAATAACCAAGCACGTTGATATTATACGGAACTATTGCCAACAAAAATTCTAAGCCACAGTTCAAACTGACAAACAAACGTGGACTACAAACCTTCCATGGCTCTGATTCTTTTTTTCACCCTCACTTTTTCCAAGCAATAACTATGTAAAGCACCACTAAAAACTTTTTACACAAGTGGTATTAACACCAATATGCATTAGTTGTAAAATGGATTTCAAACATCCGTACACAAACACACACACACACACAGAGACAACGGATTCGAGGACAGCCTTTATGTGAAAGAAGTTTGGTGTATTGGCAAAGTGTGAACTGCAAACTAGAGAGAAGGGCAGCAGCACACTGAATGCTAAATCCTTAACCAACCGTTAATAGTAAAACATCGAGCGGAGTTCGTTGATGTGTTGCAAACAGATTCGCATACGAAATAAAGCTTAGAAAGAGGAAATCGTTTCAACAACAACATCAAATACCAACAAGAGGGTGAATGAATACACGAACACACACAAACACTCAGAAATCGGAAGGAACAAACTGGAAGAGAGAAAAAACAAACTTTAAACCGATTATACTTATTTCCAGCAACACTCATACTTTGTTGCTATTTACTGCTCACTTGTGTTTCTTGTTATTTTTCTATTTTGTTTTTTCTTCTCACATTATTTGTACGCGATATTTTTTAACCATAACGAGAATTACATTGCAAAAAATAGTAAAAAGAAATTGAAAAAAAATAAAACACATCAGACATATAAAAATGTCTGTTTTCATAGCCAGCAACAGGATCAACAATGAAGGGGGAATATAACATTACTGCACGGTGGTTTCATTTAATATAGCCAAATGTATATCTATATATCTCATCTATGAAATAAAAGGCTTAGAACCTATATCTCAAAAGTAAAATTATTTACAAGCAGTTACATAACAAACATTCGTGAGAAGAAACATTGAACTACGAAATAGAAATATCCGATCTTTTAATGATGATAAAATTTGAAAAACACAACCCTGTAGCTAGAGCCTCGTAACTTCAGATTTCCCAATAACAAATGCAGCAAGTTCTTTTTTATTTGACACTATCCTCCCAGTCTTTTTTATACCCTCCACCATAGTATGGAGGGTATATTAAGTCCTCGAAATATACATTTTAGACTCCACAAAGTACATATATTCTAGATCAGCATAAAATTCTGTGTCGATTTAGCGATGTCCGTCCGTCTGTGGAAATCACTCTAGCTTTCGAACGAATTGAAGTAGATTGATAAAATTTTACTCAAATGTATATTATATCTGCAGAACTTGAAAATGGGCCATGACGGTACCTCCCGATATTCAGTATTTTCATGATATTAGCGACAATATTCATCGGAAGTCTTTCAAATTTGGCATTTGATGTTTTAAAGGAATACTACAGCCAAAGACAGAAAATTGTCTGTGCAGGTCCACGTCTTCGTATAACCCCCATACAACGGTACCTCCCGATATTCGGTATTTTGATGAGTTTAGCGACATTATTCACCGGAATTGTTTCAAATTTGGTAGTTGAGGTTCGTAACGGATACTATAGCCTAAGACCAAAAATTGTCTGTGCAGATCCACGTCTTCGTATAGCCCATATATAACGGCACTTCGCGATATTCGGTATTTTGATGATTTTAGCTACATTATTCACCGATTTTTTTGCAGGAGGGTATTCAAAGTTCGGCCCGGCCAAACTTACAGCTTTTTTACTTGTTTTTTATTCAAAACAATATATACACATACAAAAACAGCAACATCAGCAGAAATGGTTCGAAAAGTAACGAAGCGACTTGATCGAATCCCGCGTCGCAGTGGACGAAAAATGGCTCGTGAGCTGAACATATCACAATATTCTATTCGGGATAAATTGAAAAATGAGCTCAGGGTAAAGCCATTAAAATTCCAAAAAGTGCAATAACTTACACCGCAACAGAAAGAAAATAGACTCAAAAGAGCTAAAGAGTTGCTTCGCTTGGCCGAAGGTGGTGAACTGCCGGATTTGGTTTTCTCCGATGAGAAATCATTCATTGTCCAGCAGTGTGTAAACAAACAACACGATCGTGTATACTTGCCAAAGAGGTCAGCTGAAAATGTTTACCTTCGGTTGGCCACCAGAAATCAAGCGCCGGCTATGGCGATGATGTGGCCGTCATAACAGCCGATGGTCGCTCTACACTAGTCGACTGTGGCATCAGAATAAATGCCGAATATTATCGCGAAAATATTCCGGAGGGTGTTTTAAGCCTTGGGCACGCAAACATTTTGGCCGCAAACCTTGAACATTCCAACAGGTCTCAGCACCATCGTACTCAGCACGTGCCACCCAAGAATGGTTACAAAATGAGGTTCCTCGCTTCATTTCCAGCGTACAAGGGCCACCAAATTCTCCGGATACCAATCCGTTAGACTTTTGTGTCTGCAGTATTTTGGAAAGCGAGGTTGGCACTAAAAAATACCAAAGTACCGATCACATCAAGCAAGCGCTTAGCCGGGAATGGTTCAAAATACCGCAGAGAAACATTCGGGCAGCGTGTGACGGTTTCAATGGCCGTTTGAAGGCCATAATTCGTGAAAAAGGTGACCAATTGGAACAAATCTAAACTTATTCTAAAATATGATGCTATTTCCGAAATTTTTTGCTTTCATTCATTGAAATTTAAAAAAAATTAAAAATTATGGCGTTGGCTTTTTTGCAGTTTTTTTATCTCACCCTGTATTTTTCATCCGATTTGTTATTTTAGTACATATTAAACTCCATAACAACGATATTTGGGACAATGTATCAAATTCAGCTCATGAACACCTTTGCCACATTATATCGAGATCGGTTCAGATTTGCATATAGCCATCATATATCTTTATTGGATTTTACTTATATGGGGCCGCAAATGGTTCTAATTAACTATATTTTGCCATATACCACCGAAAAAAGTGTATCAAAAATCGGATCACATATAGCAATAGGTCCCATATATATGTTCTAACGACTGGCAGACTGACGATATTTTGTGTCAGCTATTAGATACAGCATACAACAATCTCTGCTAAATTTCGTAGAAATCTGTTCAGATATAGGTATAGCTCCCATATATATCTTTATCCGATTTCACGCTTATTATGCACCAAATGTGTTATATCAGCTTAAAATAGTATGAATTTTGATGAAAATCAATTCGAATATACCTGTAGCTCCCATATCTAATCTAAGCGTTCTCAAAGTTCGTCAAATTTGTGGATATTGATTTATATTAAATATGAGATTTAGATTTAACGGCTCTAAATCCCTAATACAAATTTAAATACGATAATAGTTGGTATAATCTGCTTGACATAAACTTCCTTAAAGCGTTCAAACCTTGCAATGTGTAATTCAGTTCATGTGGCTCCCAAAATTTTACTGGCTATTGTACCCTTTGAGCTTCTTGCGTCAC
Source organism: Musca domestica (assembly GCF_030504385.1). Taxonomy (NCBI): domain Eukaryota; kingdom Metazoa; phylum Arthropoda; class Insecta; order Diptera; family Muscidae; genus Musca; species Musca domestica. The sequence goes on along the minus strand of NW_026712376.1, from coordinate 2,873,277 downwards.
TGTGCTCTCACAATCAATGCCACAGGCGACATTGGCATAACGACATTTACGATCTGCGAGCTAAACGGCATTCACTACACGGGGTCCGATTTGATGAGGGACGCACACACACACACACTTACACTCACATTTATTGTGCATGTGTCGTATTTGGGGAGCATGGCAAATACATCCTTCTGGTAACGAAGAGTTAGCGATTTTCTTCTTTGCTTTTAATGTAACCTTTTAGCAACGCTTAAGGCCAATAACGTGCTCTGTATTGCAAATAAGAATTTATTTCGCTTCTATTTTTCCCTTTCAAATGTCTGTGTGGCGGTCTTTGACTCGTCTAATGATTATAAATAAAGATATCAGAGTGATTGCATTAAAGTTATCTGCTAAGCACGACTTACTACTAATGCTGTCATATCTGCTATCAGATTCGATATAAAGTGTAATTGATGTTGTTTTTAGTTGTCTAAGTGCACGAATTATGTGCCAAGATTTTTCAGTGTTTGGACATTTTAGATTTTAGCACAGAGGGTACTTGCTGGCCAAAAACGAGATTTCATAAGAGAAAGTTCCTTGTGGCTATGTGTGTGGTGTGTTCAACTTTAATGCCATCAAATTATTAACGTAAATGTGTTTAATATTGTGTTAAATGTGATGAAATGCTTGGTCATCATTTTCACTTTTCAACTTTCAAACCATACAAGCAACCACTCATCTAAATAGTTGCCCAAAAAAAAGAAAATTCAAAAAGAGGGAGAAAGAGGGAGAGCCAGAGAGAGGGGGAAAAGTTCAACGTAATTGCTGAGGTAATGTTTAACAACAAGTTGGCATGTCCTGAAGCTATTTATGCATATCCCTCTTTGGCCGTAGCATAGCCAAGTTTACAAGCAAACGATGAACATGCACAAACGCTCTGAGAATTTGATCTCCGTTACAACAATTTCGTCTGGCTTGTTTGGTGTTAATTTTGTGTAAAAATTTTTATTCAATTTTCAAACTATTTGCAAAAACAAAAGAATTTTGTGAAAACGAGAAAATGACTTCAACTACAAAAGTGTTTAAGGTATTCTATTAATTTATTAGCCAAAGTCACAGACCTTAGTTGGTATAGATAATGTACAGGCAGCATTACTTTTGTAGGGTCTGCTTTTAATAACAACTTTGCAATAAAGTGTTGAAATATGGATCTTTTGAATTAAAATGGGAATAATATGTTAGAAGATTGGTCAGACATAAAACAATTCAGATGAAAGATGTGGATGTTGTAGGTTATTCCGTCATCTTAGAGACCATGCAAAGATTTTGGAGATCATAATTTGTATACAAATCCGAATGGGAATTATTGAAATTGCATACCAAAACTACAAAAGCCATTCTTATCCTGTTAAAATTTTGCTAGAGCATCTGGCTAGTATTTCTATACACTTCACCATACTATGGAGAGTATAGCATGTTTATCTTTTCAGAACACACCTCGCCAGTAACTGTCCATATGGGTGTAAATTATATAGAACCCATATTCGGTACTTGGACTACTTTATACACATTTTCAGGATAATTTTCCCGAAGCTGGTATTTGTAGTAAGCTTTTGGTAAAATTTTCTCTGACAGATAATTGTATATTCATTTGGCCCCCATATAAGGATACCTCCCGAATCTCAATATTTAAATGATTTTACCCACATTTCCAATATAATTTGATATATGTTATGATTCCAGGGTCTCTCATATAACTGTAGCTTCCCATATTCGTTATTTTGAGGATTTTGGCGACATTGTTAAACTGTCTTATTTCGAGATTGATATATTGTATTGAGAATAGGTACTACCTTCTCTGGTAGAAAATTTTTGGCAGGAATTATGTCCTTTAAACGGCCAATAAAACCGTTACAGGCTGCCCGAATGTTTCTCTGCGGTATTTTGTCACATTCCCGGCGAAGAGCTTGCTTGAGATGATCGACACTTTGGCAGTTTTTAGTGCCAACCATGCTTTCTAAAATACTCCAGACACAATAGTCCAACGGTTTGGTATCCGGAGATTTTGGTGGTCATTGTGCTCTGAAAATGGAGCGAGGAACCTCATTTTGTAACCATTCTTGGGTGGCGCGTGTTGAGTGCGATGGTGCTGACTCCTGTTGGAATGTCCAAGGCATGCGGCCAAAATGTTTGCATGTCCAAGGCTTTAATACTCCCTCCAGAATATTTTCGCCATAATATTCAGCATTTATTCTGATGCCACGGTCGATAAATACGAGCGGAGAGCGACGATCGGTTGTTATGGCGACCCACGCCATCACCATGGCCGGCGCTTGAGTTCTGGTGGCCAACCGAAGGTGCACATTTTCAGCTGACCTCTTTGGCAAGTAAACAAACTGCTGGACAACGAATGTTTTCTCATCGGAGAAAACCAAATTCGGCAGTTCACCACTTTCGGCCAAGCGAAGCAACTCTTTAGCTTTTTTGAGTCTATTTTCCTTCTTTTGAGGTGTGAGTTCTTGCACTTTTAGGAACTTTTTCAATATTTGCAGAATGAAATATTGCGATGTGTTCAGCTCATAAGTCATTTTTCGGCCACTGCTACGGGAGTCTCGATCTAATCGCTTCATTACTTTTCGAATATTTTTTCAGCGCTAGGTTCGGGGCGAAAATGGATAATATCCGCTCATTTATTTAAAATCGTAAAATTTCGATTTCTTTCAAACTTGGCATATCTCAATATTTTTATGAACACAAGATGTGTTGTGAAAATGGAATATGTTGGATCATTCCTTTTGGTACCTCCCCCACAAAGGTTGAAAAAACAAGATCTGGTGTGAAAATTGTAGTAGCTCTTCCACAAAGGGGTCAACATTTGTAATAATCGTGAGGCTTATAAAACGGAAAATGAACATCTTATCACTTTCGAACTCGATACGTCCCAATACTTCTATCAACCCAGCATTTAGTCTGAATATCGGATTACTCCTTTGGTACCTCCTCCAGAAAGGGTCACAATTTTCAATACTTATATCTCTAATAATTCAGTTATTCTTTACAAACTTGGTATATCTAAATATTTCAATCAACCAGATTTCTGATACTATCTGATAGAATTTATGGAGTGATCCTCCTCGCTTTTATTATGTAGTAGATATAGGAATGTTTCTGAGGCGAAATTTCACCCTAGTCAAAAGGGTTTCAGATCTGCAGAAATTTGACAGCAAAGTTTAGTGTTGTAGAGTACCAAATTCAATACCAACCATGTTACAAACGGAATGACAACTTTAATATACGCTCCTTGTCAAGGTTGAGGGTATAAAAACAAATGAAATGTACAAAATCTTATCTCAATTGGACCTTATGGCCAATCTTACAATTAAGTGAAGTTAAACAAAACCAATGAATACATGCAAACCAATAAATATCCAAAACAAAGACCATATACCCTGTGTCATACACTGTGCTATATAGGATGTTGAAAACATTAAAGAGGGTTGAGTTCGGTCCTCAAAATATAACAAGATAACATGAGAAACAACAAAATTCATATTCGCAAAGAGCCCCTTTACTGAACTGAAGTCTAATTGAATGTAAATGTTGCCCCCGCTTATAAGGTGTAAAGTTTTTACTTTTTTTCTTTTTCTACCATATCATTTAGTGAAATGACTTGATCCGCTTAACATAAGTGTTGTACTCAAACAAAAAAAATGAAAAAAAAAACAAGAGCAGTTGTCTAAGAACGAGTGAGAGAAAACTATGATTTTTTGATATTTTAAAATTATGCACCTAGATGCACTGCCCTAACAGGTTATGCAACAAAATGTTAAAAATAATCTTTAAACTTGTGAATGCAATATAACAACAACAACATGTTCATTGGCTTATGCCAGACACGCCAGACATTAGAAAAAAAATTGACAACCATTTCTTATTGGTCAGTACTTCTAAGGGTAGCCATCATATTTTTGTAAAGTGATCTGATTTTGAAGGAATAATACATTCTAGTTTTCCTAGCTAACTGAGATCACAAGTAGTCCCTGTGTTTCGCTTTAATTTTGTCTTTCTACCCTACATCACATAGTGGTAAGGGTAGTATGTCTTTGTGCATTTGTTTGTAACATGGAGAAGGAGGCGAGATAGACCCATAGTTACTACTAAGGACCTTCATAGATTAACTTTCTGAGTCAATTTTGTGAACAAAATGCAAGGCGCATTTATTATCCGATTCAGATGCAATTTTCCATAATAATATTTGTTTGGTCCAAGGACAAACCCTATTGAAATTGATGCGAATCGGTTTAAATTTAGATATAGCTCCCATATATATTTTAAACCGATTTTGGGTTATTTGTGCACCAAATTGTCAATATCAGTCCAAATCTGAATTTTGGCACATCCGATCGAATTTAGTCTAGACACAACTATGTCAAATTTGGTGAAAATCGGTACATATATAGCAATAGCTCCCATATGCGTAATAAAATCCTCTCACTCGACAAGAACGATGTTTGGTACCAGATATCAGATGCAGCCCAACAATATTTATTTCTAATTTTATCAAGATCGATTCAGATTTAAATATAGCACCAATATATATCTTCGATCGATTTCACGTTTATTGTTCACCAAATGGCTATTGCCAACCCAAATGGATTGAGTTTTGGCAATTCCGACTGAATTTAATCTAGCTGCCATATACAGGGTGAGATGAAAAAAAAAAATGCAACCAAATTCAGACTGCTGTCATTTCTAAGCCAGTCCGACAACTGTTAAAATTATTACAGTGATAGTTCATTATATTGTTTACAAGCGCACAAAAGCATTTTGGTGAGAATTTTCCAGAGAAAAAGTTCGTTTCGTGATGAAATTCAAGCGTGAGAGTTTGATTTCTTTATATTTGGCTGGAAAACCACAAGTGGCTATCGTTAGAGCACTCCAGCATTTAAATGTGAATAATAAGCCCGAGTGAGTCAAGGTAGTGGACGGAAGAAAACAGCAAAATCAGCAGAAATGGTTCGAAAAGTAAAGAAGCGACCATTCAAATTCCAAAAAGTGCATGAACTTACATCGCGACAGAAAAAAATAGACTCAAAAGAGCTAAAGAGTTGTTTCGTTTGGCCGAAAATGGTGAACTGCTGAATTTGGTTTTCTCCGATGAGAAAACATTCGTTGTCCAGCAGTTTGTAAACAAACATAAAGATCGTGTTTACTTGCCAAAGAGGTTAGCTAAAAATGTGCACCTTCGGTTGGCCACCAGAACTCAAACGCCGGCCATGGTGATGGTGTGGGTCGCCATAACAACCGATAGTCGCTCTCCGGCCGTATTAACCGACCGTGGCATTAGAATAAATGCCGAATATAATCGCGAAAATATTCTGTAGGGTGTATTAAAGCCTTGGGCATGTAAACATTTTGGCCGCAGACCTTGGACATTCCAGCAGGACTCAGCACCATCGCACTCAGAACTTGCCACCCAAGAATGGTTACAAAATGAGGTTCCTTGTTTCATTTCCAGCGCACAATGGCCACCAAAATCTCCGGATACCAATCCGTTGGACTATTGTGTCTGGAGTATTTTGGAAAGCAAGGTTGGCACTAAAAAATACCAAAGTGTCGATCACCTCAAGCAAGCGCTTCGCCGGGAATGAGCCAAAATACCGCAGAGCAATTGGCCGTTTGAAGGCCATAAGTCGTGCCAAAGGTGACGAATTCGGACAAATCTAAACTTATTGCAAAACATCCGACATGTTTTGCTTTCATCCAATAAAATTAAAAAAATATGGCCTTTGACCTTGTTGCAGTTTTATTATCTCACCCTGTACATCTTCATCTGATTTTACGGTTATTGTTCGCCATATATTTAATATCAGCCCAACCTGGATAATTTTCTTCATATTCAACCAATTTTTTCCGCTCTAATATTTTATACCCTCCACCATACATAGTATGGAGGGTATATTAAGTTCGTCATTCCGTTTGTAACTCATCGAAATAATAATTTTAGACCCCACAAAGTATATATATTCTTGATCAACGTAAAATTCTAAGACGATTTAGCCCTGTCCTTCCGTCTGTTGTAATCACGCTACAGTCAAAACGAATTAGTATAGGAAGCCAAAAATTTGCACAGATCTGACTTTTGTCTTGAGGCAAGTCAAGTTCGAAGATGGCCTGCATCGGTCCACGATATCGTATAGCCCCCCTATAACGGTACCCCCGGATATTCGGTATTTGGATGATTTTTGCCACATTTTTCAACGGAATTGTCTGAAATTATACACAAGGAGTTCTTTGTCAACACTTTATCCCCTGCAAGATAATTTCTATAGAGGTCCACGATATCGTATAGCCCCCTTTAAACGGTACCCCCCGATATTCGGTATTTTGATGATTTTAGCAACATTTTCAACGGAATTGTCTGAAATTCTACACAAGGAGTTCTTTGTGAGTTCTTTACCCCCAGACATAGATTTGTCTATATAGGTCTACAATATCGTATATTCCTTCTATATATCGGCACCTTGCTATATTCGGTATTTTTAAGATTTTATCAAAATTTTTAATGGATTTTACTTTTTTTTTTAAATTTCCTAATTTGTTCCAAATGGTGGAGGGTATCCACTTACTGCTTTTTTACTTGTTTTAATATAATCGATATCGAATTCATATCATAACAATGTTTTTGCATACAAAGTCCTCCGTCAAATTTTTGGAAAATCGATTCAGAGTTTGGATATAGTTCCCAAATTGTGACTACTCTAAAACCATGATACGCAGTCAAAAGAGGTTCGTATTTGGTATGATCTACTTCACATCAAGTCCCAATATATTTTTTATAGGAGCTATACTAAATACGCACATATATCATATAGTCGGCCCCGCCCAACTTTTGACTTTTCTTTAATGTTTTTTTTTTTTTTTTTTTTTTTGTGGTCAGAAGGAAAAAAATGAAATTGGTATTTTTTTTATCCGAATTTTTTTCTATAACACAAGTAATGTGTTTTATTCGCCCCACATACAGCTGAGTAAAATGAGTATCCTAGTAATTTGTTTAAACTTTTCGAGGGTAATATTTTAAGCAATCTGCTTTACTTTTCATTTATTTATTCATAAAATAATTTCTTCGGTAATCGTTTCTTATTGTCGTCCATTCGTCCTTCCAACTCAATGGCCAACAACAAACTTTTCAATCTCAAGTGCAGCCATAAAACTTAACAGCCCTTTTCGCAAACAATTGTAATTTGTTAAAAACTACTCTTCTCGCTTTTCCATGCAGGCTGGCCAACAGTTGCCGGTGATATTGTTTTTCCAAGATGAATTTGGAACAAACTTCTTTGTTGCTTGCCCATGACCAAACTAGAGTGCTGGCAGGCCAGCATTTACCCGAATGGCGGGTAAATGAAATGGAAAAGAAAATCTACAAAAAAAAAAAGAAAAAAACAAATGCAAGAAATTAAAAGTTTATTTTAAGCTTTGTTACATCTCTGTTGTAGTTTTCGTTTCTTGGTAATGAAAACTAAATTTCCTGCAATTTCTTTGCCATAGGGAAAGCTTTTTTTTCATCCACAAGATGAGTGAGGGTGGTTGGTTTTGTCTTCAAAGAACTCATTTGTTGGATGGTTGGTTTTTTGTGTTCTTTTTTTTTGCATGTGTTTGTAATGACAGTAAAAACCCCCCATTTGAATGAAAGTGGAGTCAAGCAAAAAGGTACAAATTGCTGGTAGTTAGTAAAGTAGCATACTCACGCCCAGTCCGGAGGGGGTTTTAACAATAAGAGAAAAAAATTGGTAATTATTAGATTTAACACTGCAATTAGAATGAGTTAAATGGTCAAGACGATTATCAGATTATAACTGTTTGCTTTTTTACCCTACAATCGGGCACACAACTCGCTGCAAGAACAAACTAAGGGAAATTCTGGCGTTAAATGAATATAATAAAGCCAGAGAAAAGTAGCAACCCTGGAATGAGTTCTGCTTATCGCTAGCATCGAAGCAGCAAATATACGAATGCTGCATGAAAAAACGACACGAATTAACTCAAACCCTATAATTACTCCGATGACTATCTCGACATCCTGCTTAAAACACTCTTCCCGGGTTTTACATATATGAAGTCGAAAACGCGACAAGATCAAAGAATGATAATAACACAAAATAGTAACAAGATGTTGTGATGAATATAAAAATATCCGCCACGAAAGCGACGGCCACACTTTTCACCTAGAACCTAGTCTAAATGTGCAGGTCGATGCTGTTTTTATTCAGACCACCAATTATTAAAGGTCGTCCGCGCATACTACAGCTATCTGCCATGAGATCTGTAGCAGGAACAAGTTTCACAAGTTTCTGGTTGGCCGCTCTTAGGGAACTGATAAATAAAACTGGTTGACCTTGCAACGCAATAGTCTGGTCTGTACTAAACTATCCGGTGTGGTTCGTCAACGTAAGATCGCCGCACTAGGGACCGCAAAAGTGTGCTTCCTAATGCCACCAGTTGACCATTACATGAATACGTGAATTTCTTTCCGGGATAATAAAATGCAGCATAGTGAAATTCTGTGGATGCAATACTTGTTTGGGTGCTATAAAAGACAACTGACCCAATTACAGTGTGGTGGATAGGCAAACTCCGGCAAAAGGCAAGTACGAAAAGTCCTCTATAACCTAGAGAGAGAGAGAGAGAGAGAGAGGTGGAGAGATTAAAGAAAGTGTCCCCAGATCAACAGGCCTATCAAGCAGGACCTACCGTTGTATGTGTGCTATACGATATCGTGGACCCATGTAGGTATTTCTCTTCTAGGGTGTAAAGTGCTCAGAGAGAACTTCTAGCGTGGATTTTTAGGCAATTACATTGAAAAATGTAGCTAAAATCTTCAAAATACAGAATATCGGGAATACCGTTGCATGGGGGCTATACAATATCGTCGACCGTTATAGCCCATCTTCGAACCTGACCTGCCTGCAGACAAAAGACTAATCAGTGCAAAGAATTTTACGCTGATCACGAATATATATATACTTTCTTGGGTCTAAAATTATTATTTCGATGGGCTACAAACGGAATGACGAACTTAATATACCCTCCATACTATATATGGTGGATGGTATAAAAACACAGATACAAATTAAAATTATAGCACCCATTTCCAAAATCACCTACATATGTCTAGGCCACACATGAACAGTGATCCTATACCAAATTGTAGATTTCAAGCACTATCTGTTCACCCATTATCAAATTGTACAAAATATAGTACTATTCTGTAATTGTGGCACACTTAGTACACATTTCCAAAACCACCTTCAAACTTACTTTCCAATCTTGATTCCCATAACAAACTACAAAGTTCGAATTTCGAAAAACCCTTTTATACGTCTGCCCTTCACTCCATCAGTGACTCTCAGAGACAAAAGTCTACCTCCTTTCGTTTTTCCATTACAATCAATTTTAAGTACATTTTAGTACTTTTCGTACGCTTTTAGTACGAATTCCCAAAATACCCAGGCTTATTACAGGCTTATCCTATACCAAATTTTAGATCTGTTCACCCACTATCAAATTGTACCAAATATAGTACCATTCTGTAATTGTGGCAGAATTCAGAGGGAAAATTGCTACTGTCATATTTTCTAGATTCATTTAAAGTACGACTATCCGAAACAAAATTTCTCCTCAATGTCAAATTACAGGTTTATCCCGAAATGTTCCTTCTTAATAGATAGTGTATAAAAGTTATGTTTGGCTTTACATTTAATCTTATTGCTTTTTTTAAGCTTCCGAAAAATTAGCCTTCGTAAATGTTATACCAAATTCACCTGTAACTTACGAAGTGGTGGTAAATTTTACTCTCTCTTCACGTTTTATTGAAATTCTGTATTCTATCATTCATTTAAATGCAAAAAAATTAATAAAAAAAAAAAATAAATAAACTTGTAAAATTAAGAGGGGGGGTTAATTTATAAAATATGATGCCATGAACTTTATAATCATTTAGTTTTCTCTCACGTTTTTTATTTTTATTTATCTCAATAATAACTTCAAAGTAAATTTAAAAATATTGACCAATATCGCATATAGCAATACTACCTCCATTAAACATGATTTCGATATTAGAATTTTTGATTGCATGAAGCTTACTTAATTTCTTTTTTTTTTTTTTTTGTGGGTTTTGCTCCCATCCCTTGAGTACACAACCAATACCAGTTTTTCGATTTCTCTTTCCTTTGGAAATTTCAAACATCATCGTCCCAATCACGTATGTATGTCTGCATAAAACATGAATTCATTAAAAACACTTACCGTTTCCTTGTTAGCCTTTGATTTTGATAGAACTTCTTCCAGCCAAATCCATTGTTTCTCTGTATCTTGATTTTCAAATTCCGACAAAGCACTTACACGTCCACCCGTCTCCATGCCATTGTAGTGCATGCTCCCGGGCATTACATTAATGCCACGATGATGGCTGCCATAGCCATAGCTATGGCCTGATGTCCAGTCGCCGGCATGACCGTGATGTTGATGCATGTTGCCATGATGGTAATAATAATTTTTGTATTCTGATGAATCGGAGCCACCACCGCCGCCACTGCCGACTGCTGCACCATTCATCATGGCATTGGATGGCATACGTTGCCTAACAGCTGCCAAATGGCTTTGCGAATATTTTGGATCATGTCGCATGAAATTTGTATTCAATGCTATAATACGGAGACGGCTTTTTGTTTGCTCAATGGAATAATAGCCACCTGAAAAACAAGAGAAGCAGACAGAGAACAATTTAGTACAACAGCTCAAAGATACAGAAGAATAGAAGAAGAAACAAGACAAAACAACGAGACCCAAATTCTTCAGGGGCAGATATTTGAACAGCAATCCCCATCTCTCTCTCCAACTCTCTAGACATTCGAATTTTAAATGAAAATTCCTTCGCAAAGGTATGTCAACAAAGTGAACAAAACAATTGCCAGCCTCCCACTCAGACGTTGCTCCCATTGAATTCACTGTTGGATTTCCAATACAAGATTATTCCCTAATCAAGACACTGGCTTGTTTATTAGTTTTTGTTGTCCCAAAGCGAGAGGACATTCTGTAATGTTTACCCAACGGGGAGAGCAACAATCGTTTATTCAATTGCAGGGCAAATTGAGGCAATATTTTCGAATATAAAATGCTAAATAAAATGGATGTACAAATAAATGGGCAGTTATAAGAAGCAATATGAAACATGGATGTCAGGTTATACTGAAAAAAACACAATAAAACAACATAGAGCTATATTATTTGTCAAGCATCTGGTACTGTCGTCGGCGGTCGTATTTTTAAGGCGTTTTAGATTTAGACATTTTAAAATATCTTAAATGTACTGATATCGTTCACTGGGTACTTGAAATGGCAAATTATAGCAAAGTTGGTAGGAACATATCATCAATGTACCTTATATTGGCGGTATTGGTTAAGATGTTGAACCTTGCCAAGCATTTCCTACGAGTTGACTAACTTACTAACATCAGTGACTGAAATCTCCAATTTTTCTAGTAAATAACAAAAATTGGCAAAACTTATATTAAATGTTTAAAGTGTGTGTGAATTCACTACGCTAAAGCAAATTCAAATTTTAAACTCTCCACCACAGTATGTGAGTGTAAATTATGTTCGTCGTTCCCTTTGTAACACCTCGAAATATAATAGTATGAGAGTGTATATTAAGTTCGTCGTTCTATTTGTAACTCCACGAAATATGCTTATACCGTACACCACAAGGTGGTCAGGGTATTAGTCTTTGTGCATTTGTTTGTAACAGGCAAAAGGAAACGAGATAGACACATAGTTCCTTTTGATGATCTGCATAGAATCACACTCTGAGTCGATTTATGCATGTCCGTCCGTCCGTCTGTCCATGTATTTTTGTAAACAAAGTACAGGTCGCATTTATTGCCCGATCCAGAAGAAATTTTGCACAGAACATTCGTTTGGCCCAAGGACGAACCCTATTGAAATTGGGAATAATCGGTCAAAATTTAGATATAGCTCCCATATATATCTTCGTCCGATTTGCTTTTTTTTGTGCACCAAACGTGTAATATCAGCCCGAATAGTATGGAATTTTGCACATACAACCAAATCTAAAATAAGTATGCCAAATTTGATCGAAATCGCAGCCGTAATATGCACTCTGTAACAACAATATTTGGGAAAATTTATCAAATACAGCTCAGAAATACATTTGCTAAATTTTATCAAGATCGGTTCAGATTTGGATATAGATCCCATATATAACTTCGTCCGATTTACCTTTTATTGTGCACCAAACGTCTAATATTTGTCCAAATGGGATGAAATTTGGCACTTACGACCGAATTGAGTCTAGAAGCTAGTATGTCAAATTTGGTGAAGATCGGTTCAGATATAGCTATAGCTTCCATATATATTGGTCATCCGATTTGTTATATTTGTTACCCACAACCGTAATATGCACTCCGTAACAACGATATTCAGGGAAATATATCAAATATAGCTCAGAAATATATTTGCCAAACTTTATCGAGATCGGTTCGGATTTGGATATAGCTCCCATATATATTTTTATCCGATTTAAATTATTTGTGCACCAAATGGGCAACATAAGTCCGAATTTAAAAAACACAATTGATTCGGCATGTTTATTCCTTTTAACTTTAAATTATAATTTTAATCGTAGCCTGTATAATTGAATTCTCCCATAAAAACTTTTAATTGGTTTGCGGAGCTCTACTAAATTAGCAAAGTGGCCGTCATAAAGACGGCCCCGCCCGACAAAGACTTTCTTTACTGGTTTTTAGACATCACAAAGTGTATATATTTTATTGATCAGCATAAAATTCTATGTCGACTTAGCAATGTCCGTCCGTCTGTCTATCTGTCCGTCTGTAAAAATCACTCTAGATGTGTGCTAGATCTGCAGGACTTTTGGTATTGAAATGGGTATATAGAGAGGCCCACTTTTTTTTATAGGTTCCATATAAGGGCACCCCCCCTATGCTTGGTATTTTGAAGATTGTAGCAACATTATTCACCAGAATTGTATCAAATTTTATATTTGAAGTTCCTAGTGGATACTACTGCCTATGACCGAAAAATGCATATGCGGGTCTAGGTCTTCGTATTTCCTCCATATAACGGTACCTCCCTATATTCATTATTTTAATGATTTTAGCTACATTATTCACCGGAATCGTTCGAAGTTTCGTATTTGAATATCGTATTGAATTAATATTTCCACGTCTTCGTGGATGAGGCGCCAAATTTATCGCTAACTCCCTATATTCGGTACTTCTATGATTTTAGATGTTTTCTTGTTGGTGTTTTTTATACCCTACACAATATAGTGGTATAACATGGAGAGGGAAGAGAAATAAACCCATAGTTACTTTTGAGGATCTTCATAAAATCAATTTCTGAGTCGATTTCTGTATGTCAGTTCATCTGTCCGGCCGCTTGTCCACGAATTTTTGTGAACAAAATGCAGGTCGCATTTATTATCCGATTAAGATGAAATTTTGCAAACAATATTTGCTTGGCCCAAGGACGAACCCTATTGAAATTGGTGATAGTCGAATCAGATTTAGATATAGCTCCCATATATATCATACACTGGTTTGGGCTTAATTGTGCACCAAATGGCCAATATCAGTTCGGATGACCTTAATTTCGATATATCCGACTGAATTCGGTCTAGCAGCAAGTACATTAAATTTAGAGAAAATCGGTTCAGATATAGCTATAGCTCCTACATATATGTTTCATTCGATTTTCTCTAGATAACTTATGGACCTCAAAAATACAGCAGTCAAATTTTATCGAAATAGGATTAGATTAGGATATAGGTTTATTGTTTATTGTGCACCGAATGGCTAATATAAGTCCAAATGGACTGAATTTTGCCAATTTCGACTGAATTAATTTGGAAAACAAGTACTTTAAATTGAATGAAAATCTGTTCGGATAAAGCTATAGCTCCCACGTACATGTTTCATCCGATTTGGTGCTAAAGTCCCTCACATGCGTAATATGCACTCCACAACAACAATTCAGCTCACATGCGTAATATGCACTCTAGATATCAGATACAGCTCAGAAATAAGTGTTTAAGATTTTGTCAAGAACAGTTCAGATTTGGATATAGCTCCCATATATATCTTTTTTACATTTCAGGTTTTTGTGCACCAAATGGCTAAGGTCAGCCCAACTGGACTGAATTTAGGCAGATCCGACGGAATTCAGCCTAAAAACAAGTGCTTCAAATTTCGTGAAAAATCGATTCAGATATAGCTATAGTTCCCATATATGTGTTTCATCCGATTTGGTGTTGAAGTCCTTCACATGCGTAATATGCATTCCATTGATGTTTGATACTGGGTATCAGATACTGCTCGAAAATATCTCTACCAAATTTTATCGAGATCGGTTCAGATTTTTTGATGGCTACGATATACATCTTCATCCGACATGTAATATCAGCTCAAATTGAAAAGATTTTTTCATATTCAACCGAATGCTACCATTTATTTTGAAACTACTTACGGTATGTTCTCTTAAAATCCACAACTACATGAAGACATCAAGTAAATGGAATGGATGAAATACAAACAAAATCAAAAATCAGTAATTACATACCCCCTGACGAACTTAAGTGACCCTTTACACTTAAATGACAATTCCGGTGAATAACGTCGCTAATTTCATCAGAATACGGGATTAAGGGAGCTACCGTTTTATGGGGACGTTGATCTTCATAGAAAATTTTCGGTCATAGGTTGTAGTACCCATTACGAACTTCAAATACGAAATTTGACGAAACATTTTAACTATCAGTTGTGTAGTGTTAAACAGAAAACAGGTAAAATAGCAGTTAAAACAGAAATTTTAATATCCTCCACCATTTCAAAAAAAAAAAAAAAAAAAAAAAAAAAAAAACTCGCTAAAATTATTAAAATTCAGAATTTTTAATATTCGGATGGTACATTTATATGGTGGACCTGTACACCAGAGAAGCACTGCCTTTTGCGAACCCGAAATAGGAATTTTGATATAAGTCCGTGAGAAAAACCGGCAATATACACATTATCGGAAGCTACCATTATATTGGGGATATACGAAGATGTTGGAAGTGGTACACATTAAGAACTCCAAATACTAAATTTTAAACAATTCTGGTGAAAAATAATACACAAATTATCAAGATTCGTGACGTACACTTATATTTGGACTATACGAACATGTGGTCCTGTTTAAATAATTTTGTATCATATAAGATACTACCTGTATCAGAACTAAATACCAACTTTGATATAATTCAGTAAAAAATGTTGCTACAATTATCAAAATACAGATTATTGGGAGGTAATGTTACATGGGGAATATACGAAGATGTTGAGCCAGATAGGTAATGTTCTACCATTGGTAATGGTATCAAAAATCGGGAGAAACAGATGTATGGGGACGAGACCAAAACTTTGACAGTTCGCTGCAAGTATATTCCCGACATACAAAACAAACTCACAATTCACAGAAAATTCGGCTTAAAATTAAGACTTAAATACTAAAACCATTCTAATACAGTTACATGACACCTGCACCAACACGTGGGCCTATATGGCCAAATTTCATTCTACAGATCTAAAATACAAGTGAGTATTATTAAATTGATTTCCATAGACGTTGAGGACGGACATGGCTAAATCGACATAGAATTGTATGATGATTAAAAATATAAATAAAAGGGTTCTAGAGGTATTAATAACGGAATGACAAGCTTTATATACAGGGTAAGATGAAAAAACTGAAATCAACTTCAGACTGCTATCATTTCTAAGCCGCTTGTCATTATATTGTTTACAAGCGTACAAAAGCATTTTGGTGAGAATTTTCCAGAAAAAAAATATTCGTGGTGGAATTCAAACGTGATTTCTTTATAGTTGCCTGGAAACCCACAAGTGGCTATCGTAAGAGCACTCCAGCATTTAAATGTGAATAAATCTTTTGTGTCTCGTACATCATCGCTCGTTACCGCGATACTGGTAGCGTAGCCCGACGTCAAGGAAGTGGACAACCAATCCGTTGGACTATTGTGTCTGAAGCATTTTGGAAAGTAAGGTTGGCACTAAAAAGTACCAAAGTGTCGATAACCTCAAGCAAGCGCTTCGCCTGGAATGGGCCAAAATACCACAGAGCAACATTCGGGCAGCGTTGGACGGTTTCGTCTGTCTGTTATAATCACGCTATCTTTCGAATGAATTAAGATAGATGGCTAAAATTTTGCACACATGTTTCTTTTTCCAGTAGGCAGGTTAAGTTCGTAAATGGGCCATGTAGGTTTACGTTTTCATATAGCCCCCATATAACGGTATTTTTACGACATTTTTCACCAGAATTGTTTCAAATTTGGTATTTGAAGTTCGAAATGGATACTACACCCCAAGACAGAAAATTGTCTGTGCAAGTCCACGTCTTCGTATAGCCCCCATATAGCGGTACCTCCTGATATTCGGTATTTTGATGATTTTAGCGACATTATTCACCAGAATGGTTTCAAATTTGGTATTTGAAGTTCGAAATAGATACTACACCCCAAGACTGAATACTGTCTGTGCAAGTCCACGTCTTCGTATAGCCCCCATATAACAGTACCTCCTGATATTCAGTATTTTGATGATTTTAGCGACATTATTCACCAGAATTGTTTCAAATTTGGTATTTGAAGTTCGAAATGGATGCTACAGCCTGTGACAGAAAATTGTCTATGCAGGTCCAGCTCTTCGTACAGCTCCGATATAACGGTACCTCTCTATATACGATATTTTATTCACCGTTTATTTGGAGTTTCGAATTTGAATATGGTAATTGCTTATGACAAACAATGCCTATGTAGGGCCACGTCATATATACCCCAATATAACGGCTATATTTGGTAAAATATTTGGTTTTAAAATTTTAGCAGAATGTTTTAAGAATTTTATTTTTGAAAATTTCCAAATTCGTTCCAAGTGGTGGAGGGTATTCAAAGTTCGGCACGGCCGAACTTACTGCTTTTTGACTTGTTTTTATCTCACCCTGTTCAGGCCTATGGTGGTGTGTATAAAAAATTTATCTTTAATAGCAAAAAACATGCGAATGTAGTTAAATCACATTTTTAATTTGCAATCAAGTCTCAAAACGACTACCGATGGGGTTCTTTTTTTAAGTATTCTTTTTTCATTTAAATTTCAATAAAATAAACACCCACCGGACCCGAAACAAATCTACATACTATACGATGTGTGTTGCCAACATTCAAATAGCATCCACAAAATCAATTTCCGTTAAAGGCACTTTGCAATTGAATACCTTTTAACCAGAGATGCTGACTTCAACACAATAACCAGAGAGTGCAATGTTAACGACAAGTCTCTAACCGAAAATGTTTCAATGAATGTTTGCTATTGCTATTGAATCGAACATGGACACACAAACACACACGAACACAGCCAACATTTTACATACACATTTTAGTTGAAGTTTGGTCGGTCCAACAGTCAAACCGTCCGTGTGTAGGTAAAGTGAATATATCTCTCTCAAATGTTTACTTTGGCAAAATGTGAATTGGATAAAAAAAAAAATAAACGAAAAACAAAATTGGGCTAAGTTCGGCCGGAACGAACTTAATATAACCTCCTCGAGGAAAGCAGCTATCGTACATTTTTGAAAATGAGTTGGAGTCCACTGTCATTTGGTAATGTGTAACAAAATTGAAACTGAAATGGTCATTACGGAAAATAACAGGGAAACAAGCTGAATCACATCTGCAAAAAAATTGTACAATTTACTGTACTGCCAATTGGAAATTTAAATATATATTTATATACACCTATAGTGGTTGTAAACTGTTTTCCAAAATAATGACTATTTCCTATAAAGCCACTCACGAGAAGTTGTGAGTACCACTTCAATTCTCATCGTAGTTGACATTGCCATACCCAAAATACAAAACTAGCTGGCCCGGTCCGCGTTGCCGGCCCGTGGTTTTAGTCTTTAATGCATGTTTTTTTAAAGCATAATAATTCGCAGATCTAATTCATATTAGTGGACCTGGGAGGTACCGTTACATGAGGATCATACCAAAATGTGTAGAGATAATGAAATTATTCTGGATGATGGTTCCCAACTCCTCAATGTAGCCTAAATACAAACACTTAGCCAAATCGAATGGAAAATGTGTCAAAGGCCCTCGAAATAGGTAAAATCTGGAGATAGCTTAAAAATGTATGCCCCATTTAGATACAAGATCCAAATCAATTGAAAAATATGGCCAAGCCGGAAATAGCTCAAATAAGGGGCGTATATTGATAATTTTTTGCAAATATGTTTTTTATATCCTCCACCATACATATTATGGAGGGTATATTAAGTTCGTCATTCCATTTGTAACTCATCGAAGTAATGATTTTAGATATAACAGAGTATGTATATAATTGATCTATTCTTGATCAGCGTAAAATTCTAAGACGTTTTAGCCTTGTTTGTCCGTCTGTTGTAATCACGCTAGAGTCAAAACGAATACAGGTAGGAAGCTATAATTTTGCACAGATTAATGTTTGTTTGCAGGCAAGTCAAGTTCGTAGATGGGCTACATCGGTCCACGATATCGTATAGCCTCCATATAACGGTACCTCCCAATATTCGATATTTTGAATTTTAGGTACACTATTAACCGAAATGTTTGAAATTTCGTGTTTAGAGTTCGTCTATGCCAGAAAATTGTCTATGCTGGTCCAGGTCTTCGTATAGCCCCGATTTAACGGTACCTCCCTATATTCGGTATTTTGACGACATTAGCTAAATTATTCACCGGATGTATACCCTCAACCAATGTTCGATTATTTAAATATATTTTGACCTCTGTTATGATCGTTCAAATTGTTGAGCCTCTACAGGGAAGGTTCCGAAGGAATGGCCCAATATCGTAAATTTCATATCGGACCAAACCAAATACGATATAAAAATTGTGATATGTGATAATTTTTAGAGTGCGAGAGGTACCAGATATACAGGGTGAGATTAAAAAAACTGCAAAAAAGTCAAACGCCATAATTTTTACATTTTTTAAATTTTATTGATTCAAACCAAAAAATGTCGGAAATAACATCACATTTTATAATAAGTTTAGATTTGTTCGAATTGGTCACCTTTGGCATGAATTATGGCCTTGCAACTGCCAATGAAACCGTCGCACGCTGACCGAATGATGCTCTGCGGTATTTTGGCCTATTCCCGGCGAAGCGCTTGCTTGAGGTTATCGACACTTTGGTATTTTTTAGTTCCAACCTTGCTTTCCAAAATACTCCAGACATAATAGTCCAACGGATTGGTATCCGGAGGTCTTGGTGGCCATTGTGCGCTGGAAATGAAGCGAGCAACCTAATTTTGTAACCATTCTTGGGTGGCGCGTGCTGAGTGTGATGGTGCTGATTCCTGTTGAAATGTCCAAGATCTGGGGCCAAAATGTTTGCATGTCCAAGGCTTTAATACACCCTCCAGAATATTTTCGCGATAATATTCGGCATTTATTCGAATGCCACGGTCGATAAATACGAGTGGAGAGCGACCATCGCCTGTTATTGCGGCTCACACCATCACCATGGCCGGCGCTTGAGTTCTGGTGGCCAACCGAAGGTGCACATTTTCAGCTGTACTCTTTGGCAAGTAAACACCATCATTTTGTTTGCTTACAAACTGCTGGACAACGAACGTTTTCTCATCGGAGAAAACCTAATTCGGCAGTTCACCACTTTCGGCCAAGCTAAGCAACTCTTTAGCTCTTTTAAGTCTATTTTCATTCTGTTGCGATAAATAAGTTCTTGCACGTTTTGTAATTTCAATGGCTTTACCCCGACCTCATTTTTCAATATTTGCCGAATGGAATATTGCGATATATTCAGCTCACGAGCCATTTTGCGGCCACTGCGACTCGGGTTTTGATCAAGTCGCTTCTTTACTTTTTGAACCATTACTGCTGATGTTGCTGTTTTCTTCCGTACACTTCCTTGACGTCGGGCTACGCTATCAGTATCACGGTAACGAGTGATGGTACGAGAGACAAAAGATTTATTTACATTTAAATGCTGGAGTGCTCTAACGATTGCCACTTGTGTTTTTAAAGCTAAATATAAAGAAATCACATTATCAAGCTTGAATTCCATCAAGAATAACTTTTTTTCTGGAAAATTCTCACTGGACTAGTGGCTTAGAAATGATAGCAGTCTGAAATTTGTTTCAGTTTTTTCATCTCATCCTATAGTGTTTTAGGGTATAAAAACTCCAGAAATAACAATTCAAATAAAAAAATAATTAGAAATAGTTAACTGTTCAATACAAAGAAATCCTTTAATCCTTTAAAGATCACAAACAAAATAACTTCTCCGGCTGCTGAATGAAACTAAAAGTGCTCTCCAAATGTGAGTAGTGGGAATAAAAAACATACATGTGGCAATAAAAACACGAACACCAAACATGTTCGCATACAGTCATACAGCTCTTTGGCGCACACATGTACCTTCCACATTGTTCATAGCAATGGAGCGATATGTTTGGATATGTATATGTGTACTTGTATATCTGTCTGTACATTGTACAACTTATGGGGCTGTGTGATAGTGTGTGTGTGTGTAGTATGAAATGAACCAGTTTTACCTTTTTCGAATGTATGCAATGCTTCAGTTGGCAGCCAATGTCGCCACAAATCGCCCATGTGCCGGAAATTTGTTGTTGTACCGTCCTCATGCCCCAGAACCGGAAATACAAATTGCGAAGAGAATGTTCGACCAAGCAAATCGGTAATGTTGCGCAGGATTTCCAATTTTTTCATTTCGGACATTGGATGTGCTGAGTGAGATAAACCATCTCTGAAAATGAAAACAAAATAGAAAGAAGAAAAAAAAGAACAGAATGTGAATACATATATAACAGAAATATATAGACAATAAACTATATACATACATACATACATACAGACATATAAAATACTGATATGAGAATATGTGAAATTGAATAAAATAGTCGAAAAAAGAGGAAAGTTTTTTGATAATGATCGCTTCAAGGCAATCCTAAAGGATACTCGAAAACCCCATTTCACTTGTTAATAGCAAAAGAAAACATTGGAGGAGAACAACGAAATAATCCAGCAATGAAATAATCGAAATAAAACTTTAATTAATGGATTACGTCCACTTGCAACAATAGAGAAACTTTAAAAAATGACGTCCTCTTTATATCCAGCACAATACTGTGGTCCTGGGTATTATGTTTTTGTAAATTTGTTTGAACCGATATGGAATGAATTTTGAGCATATACCAAAGAATTCTGCTTAAAAAGTAAGTCTGCAAGGATTGGTGAAAATTGGTCCAGATTGTAGCTCTCATTTATATGAATCCTCCAAGTTGGTATTTAGTTTCTCAAAACCGTAAGAAGCGCTCCAACACAAGGATATTTGGAGCAAGATATCAGAAAAGATCTTGAAATACCATTTCCATATTCGTTCAGATTTACATGAAGCTCCCTATACATTTCCTGTGATTTGATAAAAATGAGGTTAAATAAGGTCCAATTCTGGTTCATACGATCAAGTTTCGACTACACCAATTTTGGAATAAAACAGTTTTGATATAGCTATAACTCACATAGTTATGTTGCTCCCTATTTTATATTTAATCCTTCTCATAGTCGTAATAAGATGCACATTATAGCAATTATATTTATTACGAGGGGTCAAATATGACATTAAAATACCTCTATCAAATTTAGTGAAAATCGGTTCAAATTAAGATCTAGATTCTGCATGTTATTTCCATTCGGTAACATATATAAACCAATCTTAAGAACATTTGAAGCTAACTCAAACAAGTAAAAAAAACATTAAGTTCGGCCGGGCCGAACTTTTAAAACCCTCCACCTTAGGGTAAAGGAAATATTTTTATATAAAAGTATCTGAATTCAAGCGTGTTTCACATTAAACTTCATATACCAGTAAGACAGTTTGGATAATGCAGTTAACTTATTAAAAAAACAATAAAGTGGGTGAGGTCGTTATATGGGGCCATACCAAAATGGGAACCCATGTAGACAATTTTATACTTCAAAGATTGGCATCTATCAAATCTTCTAAAATATCAAATTTGAAATAATTATGTGGGTAAATGTAACTAGGATTATCAAAAATACCGAATATCGGTGGTTATCGTTAAATGTGCGCTATAGGAAAACCTGGATCTAAATATTCAATATTCCGCCACCGGGCTAGAACCCATTATAAACTAAATATACCAACTTTTATAAAAATATCGAATGTCGTCAGGTACCGTTATATGGGGCTATACCAAAACCCGGACCTACTCATACAATGCTTCGCCACACTAGCCACAACCCATTACGAACTACAAAAACCAATTTCTGGACAAATCATCAATCATCAAAACACCGAATATCACGAGGTACCGTTATAAGCGGCTATACATACGTGGACCTATATACATACAATGTTTCGCTACGGGGCTAGCACCCATCATGGTCAACAAATTCCAATTTTTAGACAAATCCGTGAAAAAAATGTGGCAAAAATCATCAAATTACCGAAGTACCGTAATATGGGGACCAAAACGTGGACCAATACATCTCATTTTCAATACCCACCATTCTAGGCACAATACAAATTGTTATGTTAAGTTTTGACGCTCTACGTCAAGAAATGTGGACTGTATTGTGATTTAAACAGATAGACGGACATCGTTAAATCGACTTAGCATATTATGCTAATTATTAATACATATACTTCATGGGGTCTACGATAAATATTTAGGGATATTACAAACGGAATGGCAAAGTTAATATACCCTTCTTTCCAAGGTGGAGGGTATAAAAATTTAAACAGGGTGAGATGAAAAAACTCCAACTAACTTCAGACTGCTGTCATTTCTAGAATTATTCCAGTGACAGCTCATTATATTGTTTAAAAGCGTACAAAAGCATTTTGGTGAAACTTTTTCAGAAACAAATTGGACTATTGTGTCTGGAGTATTTTGGAAATCAAGGTTGGCATTAAAAAATACCAAAGTGTCGATCACCTCAAACAAGCGCTTCGCCGGGAATGGGCCAAAATACTGCAGAGCAACATATGTAATTCGTGCCAAAGGTGACCAATTCAAACAAATCTAAACGTATTCTAAAATTTGATGCTATTTCCGAAATTTTTTGCTTTCGTTCAATAACATTAAAAAAATGTAAAAATTATGGCATTTGACTTTGTTCGAGGCAGGAATGTCCAATGTGCAGCTATCGATTGGGCACTTAAATACAATTCAAATAAAGGGATTCAGAAAAAAATGACATAAAAAAAGTTTTTTGGTCTGCAAAGGCCAATGCGCAGCTAATGTTGATGCAGGTAAATAGAAACCACTGTATATGTAACCTCTTGTTCCTATAAATGTTGAATGGTGGTTTATTATTTGGTAGAGTCATATAAAAGTGCTCCCGATTTTAAGACTGCCCAACAAATTTTTGTCCTAATTCGGCGTTTCAGGATAGGTGGATATGAACTCTCCTTTCAGAAAATACTCAAAATGGAACCATTATTTCATAAGGTTTTGCGGTTCGTTCTTGTTTTCGGTTTTAGCCCCAATTTCTAACCTATTGAGCTGAGATTTGAAATTTTGGGCTCTTAACAAATTGATTTATTTCTAAAGATTAAGAACATCGTAGTACCACCCAACAATTTGGAAGCCACATGTGTCACTTTCAGCACTACGAGTAATGACAAATACATATTTTATTTAATACCAGCAAGCTACAAAATAACGAGTTATTTCAATAAAAATTTACCAAGTAACAGCACACTCAACTACGAAACTTTTTAAATGAGTATTATAGCCGTTGAGCATAATAATTTGGAATTAGAGACAACTAACATATGGGAGGTATATCCAACTCTGAATAGATTTCTATCAAATTTGTCAGAGGCATTCGTACTCGGACAAAAAAACTATTACTACAGAGTGCACGAAATATCTTCGAGAAGAATTATATTCAAAAATATATACCGGAGCAATAGATGTATGAGAAATGAGTGCCACCAAATGAAAACATAGCTTGAATATGCAATATTCCACCAAATATTACATATTTGGTAGAAAATAGACATGAAATCGGATAAAAATATATGTGGAAGCTATATCTAAATTTGCAACGATCTCTATGAAATCTGGTGCCAAATACCAAATACCATTGCAGTAGAATTCATATTGCGAATGTGAGGCATTCAAACTTCAAATCGGATGAAACATATATATCGGTCGGATGTTTAAAAATCCTCTCCATTTGGCTAATATATAACATATACAGGGTGATATGAAAAAACTGCAACAAACTTCGCTGCTGTCATTTCTAAGCCACTCGTCCGACAGTTGTTAAAATTATTCCAGTGAAAGCTCATTATATTGTTTACAAGCGTACAAAAGCATTTTTGTGAGAATTTTCCAGAAAAGAAGTTATTCGTGATGGAATTCAAGCGTGATAGTGTGATTTCTTTATATTTGGCTGGAAAACCACAAGTGCCTATCGTTAGAGCACTCCAGCATTGAATTGTGAATAAATCTTTTCAGCACCATCGCTCTCAGATCGCGCCACCCAAGAATGGTTACAAAATGAGGTTCCTCGCTTCATTTTCAGCGCCCAATAGCCACCAAAATCTCCGGATACCAATCCGTTGGACTATTGTGTCTGGAGTATTTTGGAAAAAAATACCAAAGTGTCGATCACCTCAAGTAAGCACTTCGCCGGGAATGGGCCAAAGTAGCACAGAAAAACATTCGGGCAGAGTGTGACGGTTTCATTGGCCGTTTGAAGGCCATATTTCGTGCCAACGTGAACAATTCGAAAAAATCTAAACTTATTCTAAAATTTGATGCTATTTCCGACATTTTTGCTTTCATCCAATGAAATTTTAAAAAAAATGTAAGAAATATTTTGTAAAGTTTCTGACTGATCTTCACTCAAAGATCGACAATTCTGTTTATTAATCTACCCATTGAAACAAAAATAAGCTTTATCATGAAATAGATGAATCGCGGGATGAACTTTCTTATCAGAACACGCATTTTGATAATAAAACTCGATGATTTGGAAGCATTCTTCGTTATTAAGACAATTATTGCTTAAATTATAGGCCAGACAGTGAAACATAACAGGAAACGTGCGTGAGCTGTTTAAGTCAGTGTTGTCAAAAAGATAATACCTAAAATATCAGCCCTTATATGTTCTTTTGAAATGTTGGCGTTCTGACCTAATACTGTTGCTATACCAAAGATGGGCCTACATTGATCATTTTTTTCGTGTCAAGAACCTAAAGTACCAACATTTAGTGAAATTAGTTGGAATTTTAAAATTCCATTTTCAATCTTGCGAAAAAAGTTCAAAATATTATATCACGAGAGGCCAAATTACTTAGATTTTTAAAACTAATTGTATAGAATAAACTAGCTGACCCGGTTCACGCGGCTGGCCCACATTTTTAGTGTTTAATGTATATTTAACCAGTAAAGAAAGTCTTAAAGTCGGGCGGGGCAGACTTTATGATACCCTACACCACTTAGCATATTTAATAGAGCTTCACATAATAATTAAAAGTTTTTATGGGTGAATTAAATAATACAAGCTATGATTATAATTATAATTTAAAGTTCAAAGGACTAAATATGCCGAAGCATTTGTACCTTTTCAATTCCGGCCTGTATTGTTCATTTTATGCACAATTAACTTGAAATCGGATATATGGAAGCTATATCCAAATCTGAACCGATCTCGATAAAATTTGGCAAAGGTATTTCTGATCTGTTTTTGATATATTTCCCTGAATATCGTTGTTACGGCTGTGGGGAACAAATATAGCATTTTCAGATTAAATGAAACCTTTTGCAATTCAAATGAACCTTTTTGCAGTGGAAATGAAACCTTTTGCAGTGGAATTGAAACCTTTTGCAGTGGAAATGAAACCTTTTGCAGTGGAAATGAAACCGTTTGCAGCGGAAATGAAACCTTTTGCAACCGAAATGAAACCATCTGCAACCGAAATGAAACTTTTTGCAAATCAAATGAAACTTTTAAATTTATAGAAGGAAAAATAACAAAACGTTTTTATTTTTAGTAGTTTTTAAATTAAATCAATTAATAATTAATAATAATATAACTAATATATTGACAAAGAGGATTTTTTATTGATTATAAATATCTACATTTATTTATATTATTTCTTAAAGTTTCAATTATTGTAATAACAAATGGTTCTTTATTGATTTGATATAAAATGCTTCCATATTATTAAATTCCAAATGCTTAACGCCAAAAAGAGAAATTTAAACAAATTTTGCCCTTTATAGGTATGGCCAGGACTGAAATGAGAAATTAAGCTTTTCCACAATTTTTTATAGTTATAGTATACTATTAATCTTACCTAATAAAGGATTCCCGCTTCGCAGCTTTATTGATTATGGAGATAGAGCAGTCGTGATTTCAATAGACCGATAAGTGGAAATCATTAAATAAACTATGATCATGATTGTATACAGTTTATGGGGTCTACGACAAATATTTAGAGATGTTACAAACCGAATGTAAAATTTAATATATCCTCCTTTCCATGGAGGAGATTATAAAAAGATACCTAATTCGGGTCCTTTGAAAAAAATACCTTGAAAAACTTTTTTCAATCTTTCTGCATCTACACTTGTGTTTTATGGAAGCTTTAAGAAAAAAATTTATAAAAACATAAATATTAATAATCAATAAAAATTCCTCTTTAACTATATATTAGTAATAATTAGTTAATTTAATTTTAAACCTACTAAAAATAAAAATGTTTTGTTATTTTTCCTTCTAAAAATCTAAAAGTTTCATTTGATTTGCAAAAAGTTTCATTTCGGTTGTAAAAGGTTTCATTTCGGTTGCAAAAGGTTTCATTCCCGCTGCAAAAGGTTTCATTTCCACTGCAAAAGGTTTCATTTCCACTGCAAAAGGTTTCAATTCCACTGCAAAAGGTTTCATTCCCGCTGCAAAAAGTTTCGTTTGAATTGCAAAAGGTTTCATTTAATCTGAAAATGCTATATAACGAATTGCATGAACAGTATATATGTGGGCGCTATAGCTATATCTGAACAGATCTTCGCCAAATTTGACGTACCAGCTTCTTTCCTAATTTCGGTCGTAAGTGCCAAATTCCATCCCATTTGGGTAAATATTAGATGTTTGGTGCACAACAAAAGGTAAATGGGACGAAGTTATATATAGGAGTTATATCCAAATCTGACCCGATCTCGATAAAATTTAGCAAAGATATTTCTGAGGTGAAGTTTATATATTTCCCCAAATATCGTTGTGACAGATTGCATATTCCGGCTGCGGAAGACAAAAATAACAAATCGGATTAACAATATATATGGAAGCCATAGCTATATCTGAACCGATTTCCATCAAATTTGGAATACTTATTTTCAGGACTGATTTGATCGTATGTGCTGATATTACACGTTTGGTGCACAAAAAAGGCAAATAGTACGAATATATATGTCAGCTATATCTAAATATTGACCGATTTGCCTGTTACAAACAAATGCACAAATAAATAATACCCTGACCACCTTGCGGTGTAGGGTATAAAAACAAAACTTATAACAAGTTAAAAAGCAGTAAGTTCGACCGGGCCGAACTTTCCATTTGGAACTAATTTGGAAATTAAAAAAAAAAAAAAAACATCCGTTAAAAATTCTGTTAAAATCTTAAAACCAGTAAAGAAAGTCCTAAAGTCGGGGGGGGGGGGGGCGATTTTATGATACCCTACACCACTTTGCTAATTTAGTTGAGCTCCACTTAATAATTAAAAGTTTTTTTTATGGGAGAATTCAATCATACACGCTATGATTATAATTATAATTTAAAATTCCAAGGACTAAATATGCCGAAGCATTTGTATCTTTTAAATTCGGACTTATATTGCCCATTTGGTGCAAAATTAATTTGAAATCAGATAAAGATATATATGGGAACTATATCCAAATCTGAACCGATCTCGATAACGTTTGACAAAGAACAATATATATGGGAGCTATAGCTATATCTGAACCGATCTTCACCAAATTTGACATACTACATTCTAGACTAAATGCGGTCGTATGTGCCAAATTCCATCCCATTTGGAAAATATTAGACGTTTGGTTCACAATAAATGGTAAATCGGACGAAGTTGTATATGGGAGCTATATCCAAATCTGAACCGATCTCGATAAAATTTAGCAAAGGTATTTCTGAGCTGCATTTGATATATTTCCCCAAATATTGTTGTTACAGAGTGTATATTACGGCTGCGAAGGACAAAAATAACAAATCGGATGAACATTATATATGGGAGCTATAGCTATATCTGAACCGATTTCGATCAAATTTGGCACACTTATTTTCATGCCTAATTTGGTTGTATGTGCAAAATTCCATACAATTCGGGCTGATATTACACGTTTGGTGCACAATAAAAGGCATTTTGTTCACAAGAATACATGGACATTCGGGCGGACGGGCGGACGGACGGACGGACAGACGGACTGACATGCATAAATCAACTCAGAAAATGATTCTATGCAGATCATCAAAAGGAACTAAGGGTCTATCTTGTTTCCTTTTGCCTGTTACAAACAAATGCACAAAGACATAATACCCTGACCACCTTGTGGTGTAGGGTATAAATACCGAATATAACCATTTTAGTTGGGAACCTACATAGGCTTTGTTTGTCATAAGCCATTAACATATTCAAATTCGAAACATGAAATAAACTGTGAATAATGTAGCTAAAATCATCAAAATACCGTGCATAGGGAGGTACCATTATATCGCGCCTATACGAAGACATGGACCTGCATAGACAATTTTCTGTCACGTCCATTACGAACTTTAAATACGACATCTCAAAAAATTTCGGTGAGTATTGTATGTAAAATCGTCAAAATACCGAATATATGGGGCTTATACGAAGACCTGGACTTGTATACACAATTTTCTGTCACAGACTGTAGTTCCCATTACGAACACTAAGTAAGTAATTCATAACTATTCCGGTGAATAATGTCGCTAAAAGCATCAATATACCGAATATCGGGAGGTACCGTTATATGGGGGCTATACGAAGACGTGGACCTGCACAGACAACTTTTTGTCTTAGGCTGTAGTATCTATTTCGAACTTCAAATGCCAAATTTGAAAATCAAAGAAAATTGACATTACTTAACTTTAACGATTCTTTGTTAAAGACTCAGCAATATTAACGTGAGCAATAATTCATTTTACTCTCCCTGGAAATTATGTCTTGCCAAAGACACAACAAAAAGATTTATGAATTTTTTTGCTGTCTAGAATATTGCAAGAAAACTAGACAGCTAGCTTTATTAAAAATAGAGCTGATATTTTCCAACATTAATGAGATTTTATATGTAGCAAATAATTAAATTTCTTTATGCTATATTTTCCAATTATAAAGAACGCCTGATTCATAAAGTAAAAAAATGCAAACAACAACAACAACTAACTAGTACGTAAAGTTTCATGGAAACAGATGCCATTCCGCCGAGAAAAATTAAAGCAAAAAAAAAGTTAATTTCCGTTATTTTCCCTTAGGATGTATAGGGATTATGGGTTCCTTTATTGTCAAAAGATATCCCAAGCGCACATAAAAGCCAACAGAGGGAAGGTAAGTTGCTGGACGTGTTGTTGCAGTGAAAAAGTTTCCCCCGCAAACTTAGCGAAACGTAAAGGAACTGCCTATTGTGTGGAGGAGTTCATCCTTGCCAACTGTGAAGACTACAAGATATGAAGTGACGGATGAAGCCACAAAACATGTCGTGAAAATGTAGAAAGAAAGAAAAAAATAAAAGCAAGCTATGAAGAGATACAAGCTTGAAAAACGATACGAGAAAAGGAACAGATTTTCCAGAGAATACAAATGGACGATGCATATCAACGAGCTCAACACATTTGTTGCTGTTGTGCAAAGTATGAAAATTGATAAATATTACGCAGATTTTTCTCCAGCTAGTTAGTCCTTACTTGAATACAAAGAGTACAAAATAAGGAATTTTTTAAATTAAGGAGAACTACATCTGAAATTCCTTTTCAGATGAAAGTAGAGGCACGGTAATGACAAATTTAAATTTAATTGAGATAAACATTTGAAAGTTTATATGCGATTTCCTCCTTTACATCTTAAGTGAATTAAGGTTTAGGAGGATAGGCGAGAAAACAGTTACAAAAGGACTGTATGTCTGTCCATCAGTAAAAATCGCTCTAGCATCCGAAAGAAACCGAAATCTCTCTTAATTTTTGGTATTGTAAAAAAGACATATACAGGATAAAACAAGTAAGCAAAGGCTACAGTCGAGCGGGGCCGACCGTTGAATACCCTACAACACTATAATAAACGATACAGTTTATATAGGCGAGATACTCGAAAGAATTCCAGAAGATATTGTGACAAATAATAAAAGAAAACCATCAGGTTTCGTTCTCTAATTTTCGAATAGTAGCAACTTAAACTAATTTGCTTACTTCCAATTTATTGGTAGATGTTGCACTTAAATGGTCTTTCTAGATCTGGAACCAATATTTCCCAAAGACCTATAATCTCTCAGAAGTGGCAAAAGATTAACATTTATTATTGGTTTTTGACTGAAACGCATCTATATGAGATACAGACATTTGACTATATTCTTCAACGAAATAGTCAGAAGTGCGTCTTTCCTGTATTTTTGAATTCTCCAAAAAAGTCACTGGAATGGACATTTTCCTATTTTGTCTACAAAAGTTGGCAAACTCCTTCACACATTGAATATTTTTGGATGGCCATCCAAAACTGATTGGCTTTTGCAATGTCCGGTAACCCCCATAATTACGACCTGCTGATAATTTTGCAGTTTTTTGGTCCATTTCAACCCCTAAATATATGGCGATCATCTCCAAAAAGAATAGGCTTTTATTCTGACCCTCATCTTATCTCCATGCAAAATTTCGTAAGGATCGGGCCATAAATGCGATCTGTATATGATATCCTGATATCCTAACTAGTTAGTTTTGTTAGCTATAGAAATATTACCAAATGTTTAATTCAAAATGAAAATATGTCAAAAATATGAAAAAATTGAAAAAATATGAGAAAATTTTACAAAATCAATATTTTCATCTTTAGAGAGATATTTTTATGCGATTTTTTAGACGTTTTTTCTTTCCTGCCAATAGGCCATTCTGAATTAATGAGAACTGTCGAAATCAGTTCAGCCGTTCTCGATATATAAGAGATTTTTCAAGCATATCTTCTTTGATAAACATATATATCGCACATATATTGTTATATATCCGTTTTGTTGGATGTTAACATCAATGTAAAGATCAGAAGTAACCTTATCATGGCTTTGTGATTTCGCCGAGATTTAAAATATTCGCGGTTTAATGAAAAATTTTGAATTTTTTCAACAAAAAAGATATGGTCTATTTTACCCGCTAAATATTATCCGATGACCACCTAAAGGGGTAGGCTTTTTGCCAGCCCTAAACTCTAGCTACATGCTAAATTCCGCGTCGATTGGTCTATAATTGCGACCTGTAGAGAAAGTGCAAAATCAGGAATTTTTTCAGTTTTTGGTCCATTTCAACCCCTAAATATTATGCGATCATCACCAAAAGAAATAGGGTTCTATTTTGACCCAAGCCCCACCTCCATTTTAAATTTCGTGAAGATCGGACCATAATTGCGACCTGTAGAGTGATTACAAATTAACATGGACAGACGGACAGACGGACGGACGGACATACATAGCTAGATCGACTCAGCTCGGCGAGATAGGAAGATCCATATATACTTTCCTATGTGGGAAATCAATATTTCGTGGTGTTACATAATTTTTGGCCCAATCAAACTTATAATACCCCCAACACATAGTGTTGTAGGGTATAAAAATGCAACAAAGTCAAAAGCCATAATTTTTACATTTTTTTTTTTAAGTTTATCGAGTGAAAGCAAAACATGTCGGAAATAGCATCAATAGCATTGGCACGAATTATGGCCTTCAAACGGCCAATGAAACCGTCAAACACTGCCCAAATGTTGCTTTGCGATATTTTGGCCCATTCCCGGCGAAGCGCTTGCATGAGGTGATCGACACTTTGGTATTTTTCAGTCTTGGTAAAACGGATTGGTATCGGCATATTCTAGTGGCCATTGTGCGCTGGAAATGAGCCTCATTTTGTAACCATTCTTGGGTGGCGCCTGCTGAGTGCCATGGTGCTGAGTCCAGTTGGAATGTCCAAGGTCTGCGGCCAAAATGTTTGCGTTCCCATGGCTTTAATACACCCTCCACAATACTTTTGCGATAATATTCGGCATTTATTCTGATGCCATGGTCGATTAATACCAGCGGAGAGCGACCATCGCTTTCTATGGCCGGCGCTTGAGTTCTGGTGGCCATCCCAAGGTGTACATTTTCAGCTGACATCTTTGGCAAGTAAACACGATCTTAATGTTTGTTTACAAACTCCTGGACGACGAATGTTTTCTCATCGGAGAAAACCAAATTCGGCAGTTCACCACTTTCGGCCAAGCGAAGCAACTCTTTAGCTCATTTGATTCTATTTTCTTTCTGTTGCGGTGTAAGTTCTTGCATTTTTTTTGGAATTTCAATGGCTTAACCCCGAGCTCGTTTTTCAAAATTTGCCGAATGGAATATTGTGATATGCTCAGCTCACGAGCCATTTTCCGGCCACTGCGACGTGGGTTTCGATCAAGTCGTTTCTTTACTTTTCGAACCATTTGTGCTGAAGTTGCGGTTTTCTTCCTTCCACTTCCTTGACGTCGGGCTACGCTACCAGTATCACGGTAACGAGCGATTGTACCAGACACAAAAGATTTATTCACATTTAAATGCTGGAGTGCTCTAACGATAGCCACTTGTGGTTTGCAGCCAAATTTAAAGAAATCACACTATCACGCTTGAATTCCATCACGAATAACTTTTTTTCTGGAAAATTCTCACTAAAATGCTTTTGTATGCTTGTAAACAATATAATGAGCTGTCACTGGAATGATTTTAACAGCTGTTGGACGAGTGGCTTAGAAATGACAGCAGTCTGAATTTGGTTGCAGGTTTTGTATCTTAACCTGTATATGGTTAATATTTATACCCTACACCACATACTGGTACCTTGTCTTTGTGCATTTGTTTGTAACAGCGAGAAAGAAGCGAAAAAGACCCATAGTTACTTTTGAGGATCTTCATATAATCACTTTTTGAGTCGATTTATGCATGTCAGCCCGTCCGTACGCCCATTCATTCTTGTGAACAAAATGCGGGTCGCATTTATTATCCGATTGATATGAAATTTTGCAAACAATGCGTGTTTGGCCCAAGGACGAACTCTATTGAAATTGGTGAGAATCGCTTCAAATTTAGATATACAGGGTTGCCCATAATCGACGGACTCATCTGGCAACGCCATAACTTTTGACAGAGATGTCACATCGCTTAATGACATACCGCGTTTGAAGCGACAGTCCAAGCAGATTTTTACCATGAACCAGTACACGCCACGCGAAATAGTTGAAATTTACATTCAACAGAAGAAGTCAATTATGAAAACTCAACGTGCTTTTAAAACATTAAAAAATGCGCCTTCTAAGAACACCATTAAGCGTTTATACGATAAATTTTCGACTGGTAAGGCTCTTTCTAAGTCGAAGAGGCCATATAAAAGTCGACCAAGGCGATCGGCCGAGAATATCGCTGCCGTATGAGCCAGTGTTGAGAGGTCCCCAAGAACATCCCAAAAACGCCGTTCTCAACAGTTGGGCATGGCTCGGTCCACTTTACAACGGTTTATTCGCATTGATTTGCATTTGTTCCCGTGCAAAATTCAATTGGCGCAAAGGATGTTGCCTGCGGACAAGCCTCGTCGATTGGAATGGGCCCATGGGTCCGTCGAATATGGGCAACCCTGTCTTCAACCGATTGCGGGTTAATTGTGCCCCCAAGTGGCCAATATCAGTCCAAATGACCTGGATTTTACCATATCCGACTGAATTTAGTCTAGAAACAAGTACATCAAATTTGGAGAAAATCGGTTCAGATATAGTTATAGTTGCCATATATATGTTTCATCAGATTTGGGGTTTTAAGTACCTCAAATGCGTAGTATGCACTCCACAACAATGATTTTGGTACAAGATATCTTATAGAGCTCAGAAATACTTTTGTCACATTTTATCGAGAACGGCCAATATTTGGATATAGCTCCCATACATATCGTTAATCCGTTTTCATGTTTATTGTGCAAATAATGGCTAATATCAGCCAGAATGTAGTGAGTTTCAGGATGTACGTTTCCATTTTGTGGAACTCGGCTCCTACACATATTTTATAACATAATCCTTCTCGAAGTGATATCATGCACTCTATAGCAATGTTATTTGGTATAAAAGATTAAAATGTTTTCGTCAAGTGCCTCCTATATATTACTCCCCTCTGAAACCGAACTATAACTGCTCTAAATCCGAAGGTTGATAGGTGGTATGATCTGCTTCAAATAAATTCTTTTGTTACTGGAGATTTACTAAATATGCATAGTGGTGTAGGGTATCATATAGTCGGACCCGCCCGACTTTTAACTTTTCCTTGCTGGTCAATACTTTTATCTGTCAAACTTGCGAAACAAGTCAGCGATTATTTACAACTTCTTATATCTAAATATTTCTCTTAACGAGAAACCTGGGATGAATATGGAATTTATGATTTCGCAGAAAATTGGACATAAATGTTTTATTTTCTTGTAATTTTGTCCATGCCAATATTTTTATTTGTATTATGAAATACTACGATCGACTATATCTGGTGCCTCACACACATTTTAACATTTTCTAAAAATGATCACATATCTTATGAAAAGTGAAGCAAGTCCAAACCTGGCAGGAAATACCTAGGTTTTCACATTTATTTAGGTCCGATAATCTCAACAGAAGTCAAAATGTATCGAACATTTGCTGGGGGTAACCGTCTGATACTTTTTAACATGTTTAGCTCTACTTTAATAATCTTCTAAAATTTCTCCGTAATTATTGAAAAAAAAAAATTGAACTTTGTCGCTCAAGGTAATTCAAATTGCCCTAATGGCGAACATATAAATAACACCATTTTTTACTTCTTGTTCACTCTCTTTAATGAATATGATAGCAATTCTAATTGACCGTTTGCAAAGAGGATTCTTTAGCTACATACGTACGTATATACGAAATACGTATAACACACTGAACCATCTGATAGTATGAGCGCTTGTGCATTTTTGTACGGTAAAAAGAAAAAAAAAAACAAATAAATATAAGGATTGGTCTCCACAAATAACACCCCAAGGACATTAGCAAAGCTTAACTACGACTCACCTGGACCAGAGTAGAGTACAATGTAAATTTTTTATGAGAGAGAATCAAGAGACACTTTTAAGATGTTTTGTTCTAGTTGTTGTTTCTTGCTTCCACTCTCGTAGCTGGAATCAGTTTTGTTGCTTCAGCTGCCAAAGATGGTGGCCAACTTTAAAGTTAAGGCAAAACACCGGGAGTGGAGCAGTACCATGTAGATGTGGCCAACACTAAACGGGACACTCGGTAGCCAACTCTAACTGACTTTTACTAGTTAGCTTGGCTTTTATTACTTTGCTGAGGTTTTGGGTACTTTGTACATTTCATTCTTCACCTGCAATGCGGTTCTTTCGGTTGGATTTTTGTCATGTTTAAATGTTACTTAACATAAAACTAATTTGAGCTGGTTCTTCTGTTGAATTTTATTCTTCCTTTTTTCAGGGGGACTTGGGTGGCATTTTTAGTTACAGCATTCTGCTGAGGGAGGGGAAGGAGTGGGATTAAGACGGATTTAAATTTCGCAAATTAAATGCAACCGCATTAGGTATCACTTGTAGTGTCCCGAATTGTACACAGCATTTTGGGAGTGCTCCAGCAGTTGTTTGCCAGTATCAAAGATGGACATACAAGCTCAGAGTATGGCACAGAGATAGCAAGCGAGAAAGCGAAGAAAATAATAAACACCCGAACAAATTCGCTTACCATTGAATTGAAATAGTTAAAAGTTGCTAAGATGAAATTACTGCTATGACTGAAATAAGTGGCACATTGCGGATAAACTCCGAAGTTATAGGAGTTTATGTCGTTTCTAGAAATTGCAAATTCATAATTAATTAATAATTCGCTAAGAGGAAAATAAAAATATGTCATTTTGCAATTTTGCCAATTTTGAGCTCATTGTGGGTGAGAAATACAAAATAAACTAAAAATATAAAAGGAATGGAACACAGTTTTATGATTCTCAACTCAAGTTACAATGAAATATTGCAACTCGCATTCAATTCCGCCTCCAAAATGTTGACATTTCCAGCATTTTAGATAGAATGGTAGAAAGATGGTACAGCATCGTAAAACTACAGAAATACAGTTTTGAGGTTATGGCCGCTTCCTGCCAGAATTACTCAGTATTATACAGGGTGAGATAAAAAAACTGCAACAAAGTCAAACGCCATAATTTTCACATTTTTTCTTTAAATTTTATTGAATGAAAACAGAAAATGTCGGAAATAGCATCAAATTTTAGAATAATCGAATTGGTCACCTTTGGCACGAATTATGGTCTTCAAACGGCCAATGAAACCGTCACACGTTGCCCAAATGTTGTTCCGGTATTTTGGCCCATTCCAGCCGAAGCGCTTGCTTGAGCTGATCGACACTCTGGTATTTTTTAATGCCAACCTTGCTTTTCAAAATACTCCAGACACAATAGTCCAACTGATTGGTATCCGGAGATTTTGGTGGAAATGAAGCGAGGAACCTCATTTTGTGACCATTCTTTGGTGGCGCGTGCTGAGTGCGATGGTGCTGTTTGAAAGTCCAAGGTCTGCAGCCAAAATGTTTACGTGACCAAGGCTTTAATACAACCTCCAGAATGTTTTCGCTATATATATTTCGATAATATTCGGCATTTATTCTGATTTTTTCTTTCTCTTGCTGGGTTTACCCCGAGCTCATTTTTCAATATTCGCCGAATGGAATATTGCGATGTGTTCAGCTCACGAGCCATTTTTCGGCCAATGCGACGCGGGTTTCGATCAAGTTGCTTCTTTACTTTTCGAACCATTTCTGCTGATGTTGCTGTTTTCTTCCGTCCACTTCATTGACGTCGGCCTATGCTACCAGTATCGCGGACACAATATATTTATTCACATTTAAATGCTGGAGCATAGCAACTTGTGTTTTACAGTCAAATATAAAGAAATCAGACTATCACGCTTGCAGCTTCAAAATTTGGCACAACAATTTGCATTTGCAATTTCGATGATTTTCCCAACACTTGTTTACGGATTTGTCTAAAAATTGGCATTTGTAGTTCGTAATGGGTTTTAGCTCCGGTGGCGGAACATTGTATGTATATGTCCACGTTTTCGTATAGTTCCTCCCGATGTTCAGCGGTAATTTTTTTCAAATTTGACATTTAAGACTGGCTATAGATAACAATCGTTGTAGTATAAATTTTCTATATAGGTTCCCGTTTTGGTATGGCAAACCAAATCATATTGCTCGAGTGTAAAATGTTTGTATGTATAACTTATGTAAACACATCCCTGTACATTACAATATATATATATTTTTGTGTACTTACCCTGTCCACAGGACAAATTCCACATTGTCGCCCTGGCGCGTTTTCATTGCTTTAGCAGCAGACTCAATTAGGCTCCAAGGACTATCACAGAGGTAATCACCATAACGACCGGGTGAATGTGTGGACGAGCTGGGTGGCGGTTGTCGATCGATGCGCCAACAACCTGGAAGTAAGGAAAAAATTTAGAATAGACGAATAATAAACAATAATAACAACAACAAAACAAAATCGATTTTTGAAAGTTATAATGATTTGCTGGGGGAAGTGTTGATATTACATTCCACAGAAGGGCGGAGGGAGTATTTAATAGAAATATTATATAAAAACAAACAAAAAAAAAAAGGTAAGTCCGTACCGAACTTTAAATTTAAATTTTTTTTAAGAAAGAAACCCCTTAAAAATATCATAAAAATACATAATATAGGGGCCTATATATTATATTAATGCCTGTACAAAGACATGGACTTTAGTATGAAAATTTTTTGTCATAGGCTATTACGATATTCAAATATAAAACTGAATATAGGGAAGTACCATTATATTAATTTTCTGTCATACGTTAGGAACATTAAATACGAAATTTTAAATAATTTGGGTGTATAATGTCGCTAAAATCATCAAAATACAGAACATATTAAGGTACCTTTATATGGAGGCTATGGAGGACCTGTATAGCCAATTTTCTGTCACAGACGATAGTAACCATTAAAAGCTTCAAATTTTCAATTCGAAAATTTTCCGTGACAAAAATTTTCAAACTACCGAATATCTGGATGTACAATTATATGAGGACTATATGAAAACTTAGATCTATATTGATAGTTCGATGCAAGAGTGTTTCGTACATAATGGGGCGCGCTGCCAAATGACAGAAAATTCGGGTTAACATTGTGACAACAACATCTAAAAACTTTAAATATGTCACTATAGTTATATGGAGGATGTACCAAAACGTGGACCTATATGGTCCATTCTCAATACCAAAAGTCCTACAGACCATCTGATTATTTTTTATTTTTTTTTTAGATTTCCTTAAACGCACATAAAGATATCGCTAAATCGACATATAATTTTATGCTGATCAATAATATGTATATACTTTATGGCGTCTAAAATTAATATTTCGAGGTGTTACAAACGGAAAGACACTCTTAATATACCTTCCTTACTATGGTGGAGGGTATGAGAAGTAAGAAAGCACTTAAGTTGGGCAGGGCCGAAATTTTTATACCCTTCACAATTAGGGATCTATAGACACTGATGTGCCAGTATTCGAGGGGTACCAGACACTATTTTAATTAGGAACGTACAGTTACATAAAATCATCAAATCTCCAAATATCTGCAGGATGGCGGCTACAGAAAACTTTGAGAAGAGCAACTTATGAAATCTAATAACAAAACGTGGATATACATGAGCAAAAATTTACTACAGTGGCTGGTACTCTAAATACTGAATAATAAATTATTTCGTTAAAAACTTTACATAAATTCGATAAAATATGGAATAAGGTGCAGTTATATTTTTGGGGGCTGTATGAAAACCTGGACAATATAGACAATATTCTAACGCAGGAGTTAGAACCTATTCAGAATTCTATTCCTATTCAGAATATTCCCATTAGCTTCCCTCATCCCAAATTTCAGAATTCTATCTCCACTCATTTCACCAATACAATGGATTCAATTTTAGTACCTTTTAGTACACTTACGGAATAAATAGTGGCATATGTCAGGCTCTTGGCGCTAAGATACCACTTCGCTCAAGTGACAAGGCGAAATTAGTGCAATCCTTTTCGTGATGGAATTCAAGCGTGATAGTGCGATTTCTTTATATTTGTCTGGAAAATCACAAGTGGATATCGTTAGAGCACTCCAGCATTTAAATGTGAATAAATCTTTTGTGTCTCGTACCATCACTCGTTACCGTGATACTGGTAGCGTAGCCCGACGTCAAGGAAGTGGATAGAAGAAAACAGCAAATGGTTCAAAAAGAAAAGAAGCGACTTGATCGAAACCCGCGTCGCAGTGGCTCGTGAGCTGAACATATCGCAATTTTCCATTCGGCAAATAATGAAAAATGAGCTCGGGATAAAGCCATTGAAATTCCAAAAAGTGCAAGAACAGAAATAAAATGGGCTCAAAAGAGCTAAAGAAAGTGGTGCACTGCCGAATTTGGTTTTCTCCGATGAGGAAACATTCCTTGTCCAGCAGTTTGTAAAAAAAAATGATGGTGTTTACTGTTTACTTGCCAAAGAGGTCAGCTGAAAATGTGCACATTCTGTTGGCCACCAGAACTCAAGCGACGGCCGTGGTGATGGTGTGAGCCGCCATAACAGCCGATGGTCGCTCTCCGCTCATATTAATCGACCGTGGCATCAGAATGAATATCGAATATAATCGCGAAAATATTCTGGAGGGACACGCAAACATTTTGACTGTATACCTTGGACATTCAAACAGGAATCAGCACCATCGCACTCAGCACGGGAATTGGCCAAAATGCTGCAGAGCAACATTCAGGCAGCTTTTGACGGTTTCATTGGCTGTTTGAAGGCCATAATTCGTGCCAAAGGTGACCAGTTCGAACTAACTTAAACTTATTCTTAAATTTGATGCTATTTCCGACATTTGTTGCTTTCATTCAATAAAATTTCAAAAAACTGTAAAAATTATGGCGTCTTCGTATAACCTCCATATAACGGTACATTCCAGTATTCGATGAATAGAAATTTTCATCAATTTTCTTTTTGTCAACAATGGTTTTAGAATCGTAAGCTTTTTTCGTATTTATTTTCAGTTCTAAAGGAAGTGCGGTAATAGTATGAAAAATCCAACATTTATATGTGTGTGTACTTGTAAAATCCACTTCTGTTACCAATTATGAAATTGAACTCTCAGTAACACGCTGACAATGCCAAAGGTTTCTATTGCCTACATTTCCCCAACATATTTCAAATGAATCCTTTTGAAAGCCCACAAAACAAAAAAAATCGAAAGGAAAGTTTTTACTACATACCCATCCGCAATAAGATAGCAACAATTTCTCTTTTTTTTTGTTATTGTTCTATAAATGTTGACTGCAAATACCAACAACGGCAAGTATATTTGCAAATAATTACAATTGGAAAAAATATAATGGAGCACCCTTGTCGATAATTGCAAGAATTCTTTTTTGTCCGACCACCAGCCAACTTGTTCAAATATTAATTCAGTCATCGAAAAGTAAATATATAATTGACCTGAATGAATACGTTGTATGTCAGAACGAGTTCAACGAAATAACTTCTTGAGAGGGTAAAACAACCACAACAACATCGACGATTGATTTTATGAAAGGAAGAAAAAAAAAAGAGGTTTGTACTACTACCAAAGGGGAGGCCATTGAACTACAAAGGCGACGAGAAATTAAGTTATTGCAACAAATTGACATATATCTACAACTGAAGGGATACATTAAATTGGTCTGGAATATATAATTATTGATTGTGTGGTTTATCAGAAGGTGTGACAAAATGGACAGTAGGAGCTGATACAACAAATGTCGAATATAACAATATAAAAAAATCTATGTGATACTTTTAAGCCAAAATCAAACTTATAATACCCTCAACATATATGGCTCTTTGACATACTTTCTAGAGCTAAATCTTTCAAAATGGATTTCTATATAAGGCGAGTTTGAACATATTGTAGTGTTGTAGTGTATCACTTGGTCGGCCTCGCACGACTATATCCTTTGCTTACTTGTTAATGTATAAATATAACTTACTTCTCATAACATCTCCCTCCGTTGAATATATTGTGTCCAGGTGAAGATCTGTAATGTGCCAAAAGTAACCTGAAATAAAAAACAAAATTTGCCATTAGTGAATATTGTATATCATTTGTTACAACAAAATGTCTAAACGTTACATAACAGAGAATCGCTACAGCACTTGAAATAAGTATTTACAAGTTTATTTCGTTTATATTTGATTTATGTTCTAAGACAATCCTATGGGTTATCTAAAAAATATTCCAGATTTTCCGAAATTTTTTAAAATGATTTTCAAATATTGTACGTGAGAATCGCAAGTAGAACGGTATACATACTGATACTTATACCCTACAACGCTATGTGTTGGGGGTATTATAAGTTTCAAAAAGTATGTAACACCACGAAATATTGGTTTACCACATAGGAAAGTATATATGGATCTTCCTAGCTCGCCGAGCTGAGTCGATCTAGCTATGTATGTCCGTCCGTTTTTCTGGTCATGTTAATTTGTAATCAAGCTACAGGTCGCAATGGTCAAAATAGAACCCAATTGATTTTGGAGATGATGGCAAAATATTTAGGGGTTGAAATGGACCAAAAACAGAAAAAAATACTTGATTTTTGCAAAGAGTTAGAGTTTAGGACTAGTTAGAAGCGTACAAATTTGAATGGGTTTTAGTGTCATATTTAGCGGTTAAATATACCATAACTTTTTTGTAGAAAATACAAAATTTTCCACTAAACCGCGAATATTTTTTATCCTGGCGAAATCAAAAATACCCGAAAATGTCACTTCTGACCGTTACATTGATGCTTATATCCAAAATCTCGCATATATAGCAAAATATATACAATCTCATATATCAAAGAAGGGAATGTTAGTTAGATCACTGATAAGTAAAGAACCGCTGGACTGATTTTAACAATTCTCATCAATTCGGAATGGTCTCTTGCCAGAAAAGTATAACATCCAAGAAAATCACGTAAAAATGTGTCAATAAAAAAGTAAATATTTTTTGTTATTTTCTTTTTTCAATTTTTTTCATATTTTTTATCGCATGCGATTTTTTCATTTTGACTTACAATTTTGAATTGTAAATTTTTAAACTTTTCCTACACCCCCCAACACTATGTATTGAAGGTATTATATACAGGTCGCAACTATAGTTCGATCCTCTTGGGTAGCGTGAGGGTCAGAATTAAAGCCTACTGTTATGGAGATTTAAATTCAGGGTTCGAATACATAACAACACGGTGGACTGCGTAAATGAGGGTAACATCTGGGCAGGCCTCTATGACATTATTTCAATATCGAAATCTTCCAAAATGATTTTTGGACATAAGGGGGCTTCCAATATATTGTAGTGTTGTAGAGTATCACATGGTCGGCTCCGCATGACTATAGCTTTTGCTCACTTGTTTATAATACAGTCAACTGATTTCTATAACTGTTTTCTGTTTTGTGTTTGAAAAAAATTAATTAGTTTTGGTTGGCTTCGACTTCAATTAACTTATGCGAGGAAACATTATAAAGCCCAAGAATATTTGTGCTAAAGGTGTACTCTAAAAACGTTCACACGAAGCTAACATACATGCATACAAACATACATACATACATGCATTTTTTGCCGGAAAGTGACTTTAATATGTATGATACACAGCAGCCTCTTACCCATACAATTTGTTGATGACGGAAAACCAACAACAAGAACAACACAAATTCATAATAAAATAGCTCACAGCGGAAGACAATGCAGACCATAAGATGGTATGAGCAACAATAAAAATGAAGAATAGAACATAAGATG
Source organism: Musca domestica (assembly GCF_030504385.1). Classification (NCBI taxonomy): domain Eukaryota; kingdom Metazoa; phylum Arthropoda; class Insecta; order Diptera; family Muscidae; genus Musca; species Musca domestica. Next base: position 2,829,937 of record NW_026712376.1, on the reverse strand, counting down.
AAAGGAACCCAAAAGACAAAGTGTAACAAAAGATTTTCTGTCACCAAAGGATAAGGCAACCGTAAAAGAATGACATCAGTCAAGTGTGTACTGGTGTATTCGGCTGTGCGGGCGGGTGTGTGAGCATTTGCCGAGACATAGACAATTTTACAACTGTTGCATGGCATTCAGGACATGGCATTACTTTTGCCCACATATTTTCTTTAACACTCGGTTTTTTTTCTGTTTTTTCTTTTTTCATTGCATTGCCATTTCAGTGAGAGAAGAAAAAAAAGATGACAAAGGACATGAAGAGGATGAGAAAATGCTACTGTCTTTGACATTGTTATGGAATATGGTGTTCTTTGTTCCTACTGACTGCTATGTTTAAAGAATTTATTCTCTTTTACTGCGTTATCTAGTGTAAGCAATCCTTTTATACACCGTACAAAGTTTAAGAGTATGGGCATTGAAATCAAACTTCAATTTAATTTCAAACTTAACCAGATTGCTAGTCACAAACTTTATGAAGCTTTTATATGTGAACAAATAAAAAAGAAAGATGTTTCTTTGGCCCGGTAAAAATTGTTATATGCTTTAACACAATACCGATATAGGTTATTTTTAAAACGTAAACAAAAGCCTGCAATCTTCCGGTCTACGTAAGTATACAAGTTTCCGGCATTTTAAAGTATACAAGTTTTGACAAAAAACAATTTAGTTTTCAATTGAATGCCATCAAAATCAGTCCAGTTCCTAAGATTAGTTTTTATTGAATTCCTAAGTTTTTATTTGAGGAGATTAGAATGGTTTATATTCAGATCAGATTATAATTTCATATAAATCAATTTTTAGGGGTTTCCAACATTTTCCGACATTTTTTTTTACCAAATTTGATATTCTTCCAAAACAAATTGGTTTTAAAATCTTAAATCACTTTATAAGGAATTATCAATATATCATAGAGTGGTATAACTCAAAAAATGCATTTTTAGTTTGCAATTTATTTCTACGGATCCTATTTTATTTCTCCATTAAAAATATTCATGATGTAATCTATAGAACTGAAGTAGTTTCAACCGTTTTTACTTGGTGTGCTTCATGACTTAAATACTTTAAGCTAGGCTTGATCTTGTACAAAAATTTAGAGATGTGACACTCTTTGAGTAAATGTGCGATATAATGTGGTATAATGTAGATCCATATATTTTTCCGCGTCACATGCAGGAAAAATGAAGAAAATCAGTGTCTCAAATGACTAAAAAAATTAATCTAAAAAAAAAAAACGATAAAAAGGATGAAGGAAAATCATGTTCTAATCGACTAAATAAATTTGTCTAAAAACTGTTAACTTCGACCTAATTTTAAAACCACCCACCATTTTAAAATTAAGCTGTATATGTTATATCTGTCATTACCAAATTCTAAAGAAAAATCGGCTAAAATCCTCAAACTATTATGGGGTGGTATCGTAATATGAATGCTATTTGAAAACATAGGACCATATAAACAATATCCCGCCAAAGAAGGATACATTAAGCAAATGTATTAAAAAATGTGTGATTATGATTAAGATACTATGTTTTGGATAATCCTTTATATGGGGGCTTCGTGGACCTGTATACAAACTTTTGGGTTAATGCCATTGAAAAATGTGACTTAAGTCTTCCAAAAAATCAATATCGTGGAGAAACGAATTATGGTTACGATACGAAAAGCTAGACCACAACACACAATTATCTGCCAGAGATGGTGGTACCTATTACGAACTGCAGTTAGCAAGTTTAAAAAAATTCCGTAGAAAAATGTGTGTAAATTTACACAATTTCCGATTATATGGGGACTTAGTGAAAACGTGGACCTGCATCGGTTATTATCTGCCAGGGATGGGGGGCCCTATTGCAAACCCCAAATACAAACTACAATTCTTCTATACACATTCAAAGACTCAATACATATATATTCCCGAACCTACCAAGGCTGTTATCTGCCAGAAAAAGAGGGACTGATAACAAACTCCAAATTTCAACAATTTTCTGCAAGAGAAGGGACCTACTGTAAACTCTAAATACAAACTACAATGGGTCTAAAATCATACAAAGACAGGAGGAGGCTATATATACCTGAACCTGCACAGGCTATTATCTACCAGAGAAAGTGGAAAATTTGTGAACATTTAGGTAAATATTTTATCTGGCAGAGAAGGTATTGCTCAATGCAAATTTTAACTTTAAAAAATTCACTTAAAAATATGTCCAAAATTGTTCAAATACCGAAAATAGGGCTTGCGTCATATGAAAAAATTTAACCAACATGGACAGTTCTATGTAAGCACAAAACTAAGAGCACATAATGATCATATAGAGCAAACTTGGCTGATAAATGTGTCTAAAACCCCAGATATACCCCAAATATGTACCATACATGGGGCTATAACATATGGTGGACATATTGTTTGTAATGTCAGAAATTCTACTGAACTTAAATACATTTTAACACTCTTCCTGATACACCTATGAAATCTCTTCTTGTTATTTTCGAACTTTTGCGTTTTATTTAATTTTTTTTGTTGTTGCAAAATGGTCAGGCTAATCCCTTTATTGTTGTTTTTATAAAAACAACTTTTGTTTATGAGTGGAGAACGATGGTAATGTTTACCAGGGGTTTCGGAAAGAGCCACCAATCCTCATCAGTTCCCTTGTTTTTTGTCTGGGATATTCTCCCCAGAAGTTATTTTAAAAATAACTTCTATGACAAAAAACATTTTTTTTTTTATACAAGTAAACATTACCATCGTTCTCCACTCATAATCCCGAACAAACAAGCCACACTGTTTTATTTAATTATTTTAAATAACACCTACAAAGTTGCAAAAGTGAGGTTCAATAGTGAATACTAAATTTTATAAATTACACTCAAACAAGTGAAAAAGTAGTAGGTTCGGCAGGCCGAACTTTGAATATTAATACTGCTAAAATCATAAGAATATCGAATAAAAAGAATTAGCGTTATGTTGAGACGAAGACGTGGAGATGCAATTTTTGTCACAGACTATTACTAACAAAAAATAAAATCTTGAAAAAACGCAATATAGAGAGGTACCGTTTTATGGGGCATATACGAAGACCTGGACCTTCATATGTAATTTTCTATCACAGGCCGAAACACCCATTACAAAATTACAATACGAAATTTGAGACAATTCTGGTGGAGAATATTGCTAAAATAATCAAAATATCAAATATAGGGATATTTCGTTAGATGAGGCAATACGAAGACGTGGATCTGTACCCATTAAGAACTTCAAATTTCAAATATGAAACATTTCGGGTAAAAGTGTGACTCAAATCTTAAAAATACCCTCTATATTCAGGTACAGTTATATGAGGACTATGCTAAAACTTAGACCTATAAGGATGTTTCTTACATAATGGGACCACATGTTGCAAATTTACAGAAAATTCGGATTAAACGAGATAGATTTCTCCGTACAGTTTTATGCGGGTTATATCAAAACGTGGACCTATGTAGCCCATTTTCAAAACCAAAGATTCTGCAGACCTAGCACATATCTGTGTAAAATTTCATTAAATTACACAGACGGTCAGACATACAGAATGACAAACTTAACCCTACATTCTATGGTAAAACAAAGAGGGCGCTGCGATCCACTCAGCAATGGAGAAATCTCCATTAGGAATTTCTATACAGAGGCGCTTCACTGTGGGGTGAGTTCTCTCACCCCTTACCTTATGCTTTCTGTGTGAAGTGGAATTGAAAATCTCAGACCAAGCCTGGCACCTTTGTGTAGTACTCAATCATTCAATTAATATTGATGAGGAGGAAGCGAGCTGCATGGATTTTTATAATTGAAGCGGTATGATATTTTAATACAATTTTACTCAAAAGCTACCATATACCCTACTATATAAACCAAGCAGGATAGTTTGCCACGCACATATGTCTCAAATATGAACAACGAAACAGGCACTAAACTTTACTGTGAGGAGCTAAGCATCAAACATTTAAATTACAATCACAGCGTCTTCCAAGTGGAGATCTTTTCCATGGCAAAGACAGTGGAATTAGCCGAATCACAGACTGGTCATGCAGTTTAGGGTAATGTCAATCTAGTTCGATCAAACGAACTAGTTCCTTATCCAGTCGTTTGTATGAAAACTCTGCGTATGAGTGATATTAAATGTATGAAATCACTCATACGTCAGGGACTGGTGTACTAAACTTTGCACTGGATTTATACAATTCTAATGTAGATATGTCAGGCACTATCTATAGAGATAGTCAGAATGCTCTTAAGGCTAAACAGAGTCAGCACATAGCTTAATTTTATTGCATTGAAAATGTCAAACTATGAATTAATGTCAGAGCCACTTTGGAAATCTGAAGCCGTTGCCATTTATAATTTGGCTTCGACGGCAAGAAATTGTAGTCTGTTCTCAATAAAAAGAAAGTACGAGAGTGTCCATCTGCCTTGGTGGATAGAGGAAGGCTTATTAAGTTTTGTTGTGTACCAAGATATCACGGCAAAATAGATGGGTGACGACTTAGTTTGGAGGAGATCTCAATCTACCGATTTGAACATGGTGATCTGCTATTAAATCGACAAACTCAAAAAGTTTCAATTCCAAGAATATAAATTCCCATTTCCAATATCTGTTAAAAATTGAATTATTAATCATTAAATAATGAACATTTCCTAATTTTTTAATTAATTATCACACAATGGCCCACTTACACTGTCTGCTTTTTAGTGTCCTCTTAGAAATTGTACCTTAACATAACAATTTTATCAATTTTTTCTTCAAGTGTAATTGCTGGGTTCTGCAGCACACTATATATATATGTATACACATATTACAAAAGGTATATTGTGGAACACTAAAAAGCGGAATGTTTCAAGGAAGTGATGCGGAGATATATTTTTTAGTTATTTCCTTTTTCATTTAGAAAATGGCATTTAGGAAGGTGTGAAAGGACACCAGATGAAGCAGCGACTTACAGTAGTTCAGAGATATTTATCTGTGTGCAGTGACAGTTGTATAGCAAATAGCTGTTGCTCGTTCGCTCGCTATCTCGCTCTCTCTCTATCTCTCCCTTTCGCTCTTCCTCGCTTTGTCTACAACATTTAATTTCTACAAATTTCAACAAATGACGACAACAGACAACTTTAACTGATGTGACGTTAATTGCAGCACATTTTCGCACAGTCGTCTCCACATTTGTCTCCATCCTTACGACACAATAACGTTTGCCGTTGATGTTTTTATGCATGTGGCTATGAGAAATATGGGAATTTGTCAACGGCAATGTCATCAAAATGGAATGAATGGAAAACCTGGCATTTTGGGGACACCAACGAAAAAGAAAAAAACAAATACTGCAACAAAAGGAAGGAAGAAATGTAAAGAATTGTGATATAAATTAATTACATATATTCTATAATAGTATGTGGTGTATATATTTATTTAATTATTTTATGAACAAATTGATTTCCAGTAATAAATGAGATGAACATAAGAATTCAATAGTGCCAATTTCGACGAGAAATGAGGAGTATTTTGAAGAAGCTGCAAGAGCAGCATGTGAGAAAAAGTATACAAAAAAAGAAACTAAAATTGCAAAAGGTGAAAAAATGAAGACTATTTTATAAAAATGACTAGCAAGTGCCCGATATTTCGTCAACCAAAAGCCGACCTTAAAATTTAGATTTCATTCCAAAAGTTCGTATTAGGCTTTTTTTATACCCTCCACCATACATAGTATGGAGGGTATATTAAGTCTGTCATTCCGTTTGTAACTCATTGAAATACTATATTTAGACCCAACAAGGTATATATTCTTGATCAGCGTAAAATTCTAAGACGATCTAACCCTGTCCGTCCGTCCGTCTGTCTGTTGTAATAACGCTACAGTCAAAACGAATAAAGATGGGAAGCTAAATTTTTTGCACAGATCTGTCTTTGGTCTGCAGGAGGGTCAAGTTCGAAGGTGGGTTATATCGGTCCTCTATATCGTATAGACCCCATATAACGGCAACTTCCGATATTCGGTAGTTTTATGATTTTAGCCATATTTTTCAATCGAATTGTCTGAAAATCCACACTAGGAGTTCATTGGAAGTACCTTAACTCCTGAAAGAGAATTATCTATATAGGTCCACGCTATCGCATAGTCCCCTTATAACGGTACCCCCGATGTTCGGTATTTTGTATATTTCAGCCATATTTTTCAACGGAATTCACTGAGATTCTACACAAGGAGTTTTTTGTGAGTACTTTAACCCTCAACCTTGTTCCCCATTCCAAATTTTAGTTTTTAGCTCTAAACGTTGACGTGTTACGAAAGGTTGGTAGCCTTTCGTAACATGTCAACGTTTAGTGGCACATTTTAGTACTTTTAGTATATTTATAGTGCGAATTTCCAAAGTCTCTCATATACTCCATCCCTTATTTAAAATTTAATAATTCTAGCTTTACTGCTTCCTCGAATACAAATGGTGCCATATTCACTACCTTTTAATTCTTTTCGTACCGTCCTAGTACGAATTTCCAAAAACCCAGCCCTTTCTGAACCCTTCGGACCAAAAAGTGACCCTCACCCAAAATTTCAAGATTCTATCCTTTGCCGTTTCGTCTGGTCGTTGATGAATCGTTAAGTTAGTCAGTCTGTCAATTACTTTACTAATTTAGAACATATCCTTCAAAATATCTGGGATTTTTAAAGTTATGGCTCTAATTTTCAGGCATATTAAATAACATAGTTACGAATTAAGAGTTGTTATAGTTTATATCACCACGAGTTGGCCATCAAAAATAGTTGACAGATTATATTACCATGGGTTTCTTTATATTAACTTATTTATTGGTCCTAGGAATGCTGTTTTGTTACTAAGATACCTGGCTCCCGGTTACCCAAAATCCTATTTTTCATGCAATTTTTTCACATTTTAAATGAAACAAGTATAAAAGCTGTAAGTTCGGCCGGTCCGAACTTTTAATACCCTCCACCATTTGGAACGAATTTGGCAATTTTCCCAAAAATGAAATCCGTTAAAAAGTCTGTTAAAATCTTAAAAATACCCAATGTAGCCATTATATCATGGTACATACGAAGACGTGGACCTGCAGAGACAATTTTCTGTCATAGGCTGTAGTATCCATTACCAACTTTAAATACCAAATTTGAAACATTTTCGGTGAATAATGTCGCTGAAATCACCAAAATACCGAAAATGGGGAGGTACCATTATATGGGGGCTATACCAAAATGTGCACCTACTCATTTTCAATACCATAAGTCGTCAGATATAATATACATTTGAGTAAAATTTTATCAATCTACTTCATTTTCGAATGTTAGAACATCGCTAAATCGACATAGAATTTTATGTTGATGGAGAATATATATATTTTGTTGGGTCTAAAATGTATATTTCGAGGTGTTACAAATGGAATGGTGGGGGGTATAAAAACGCCATACCATCATCCATTGCTTAGTCCAAATAAATTTCCCTGACAAAATCCGGAGAAAAAATTAGAAAAACGTATTCTATTTTTATTAGATTTTGTTAAATTAAAACTTAGCAAACTTTGTTGCCTAACAGCTAGTCTATTGACATATTCACTAAGCTGTATTTGTCACATTACCTCCTGCTGCAATGCTCATATTTTTATGTATGTATATTTTGGTGTGTGTGCATTTGTTTATACTTTGTTTTATCTTTGTAGTGTGTGCGGGTGTGTGTGTGTGTGGGTGTTTGGCTGTGGGTAATTTCTTTCATCCTAAAGAAAACTAACTTTGCCCTGACACTTTCAACTTGATACAATTTCCATAATTCCTAAATATTTTGCAAAAGTTTCATAAAACTTTTCTCGTTAACATTAAATTTGTTTTTTTTTTATTTTTTGTTGTTGTCTTTCGTTTTTGTTTTTAAATGTGTTTTTGTTTACACTTTTGTCAAAAGGAAGATAACAGAAAACTGTTGGAAAATATTCAAGTCGGTGAGTGTGTGTGTGTGTCTGCACTGAAGACTTACACATGTTTTATTTGTGGTGTTAAAGTCCCTAGTACCTTTTGAATATTAATGCAATAATTGATTTCAATCGATTATAATCAAATATTCATGTCAAGTCTTAAGATGCCTAAAATTCAAATGGTGAGGTTATAATTCTAAATAGCGAATGCTTTGTAATCTTTCTATATAACATATTAAGTTAAACCTTTTGAATCCCCTTTTTGGTCAGAACCATTAATGATTGGTTGATAATCATTGTTCAGACGAAACATCTTAAGCTGGAATCTTGAAGTTTCGGATGAGGGTTGTTCGGCACAGTTTCTGGAAAATCATTCAAGTACTAAATTATACTAAAAGTATCTACTTGTTTGATTCTTCAGAAGAAGTAGGAATGTGAAATATAAACAAACTATATTTTGTATTACCATTAATATTTTTAGAAAATTACAAATTACAATGTAACATCTGCGCAAAGTATTACCATCTGACTACAAAAACCGCGGCATTGAGTTCCAGACTTCTAGATGTATATTCTCTGTCAATGTCCGTTTATTTACCGCTCAACAGTTGAACCTTTATGGGGGTGGTTCCGAAGGAGTGAACCAATGTTGTTAATTTCGTATCTGACATAAGTATGATATAAATATTACCACGTGCCAGATTTGGAGCCTGTCGACTACTTCCTTCATTTTATATGAGATACGTATTCATATTTTTGGAAAATATTGAAATATCCATAAGGAACCAGATGCAGTGAAATAAATAAAATATTGGAATGTGCAAAATCGTAAGAAATATGACATTTTTATACCCTACAACACTATGTGTTGGGGGAATTATAAGTTTGATTGGCCCAAAAATTATGTAACATCACGAAATATTGGTTTCCCACATCGGAAAGTATATATGGATCTTCCTATCTCGCCGAGCTGAGTCGATCTAGCTATGTATGTCCGTCCGTCTGTCCATGTTAATTTGTAATCACTCTACAGGTCACAATTATGGCTCGATCTTCACGAAATTTAGAATGGAGGTGGGGCTAGGGTCAGAATAGAACCCTATTTCTTTTGGAGATGATCGCATAATATTTTGGGGTTGAAATGGACCAAAAACTGCAAAATTCCTGATTTTGCAGTTGCTCTACAGGTCGCAATTATAGAGCAATCAAAGCGGAAGTTAGCATGGGGCTAGAACTTAGGGCTGGGCAGAAGCCTTCCAATTTTGATGGTCATCGGGTAATATTTAGTGGGTGAAATAGGCCACAACATTTGTGTTAAATAAAAGTAAAATTTTCAATTAACCTGCGAATATTTTTAATCTCGGCGAAATTACAAATATTTTCACATTTTTTATCGCATGCGATTTTTTCAATTTGACTATTATAAGTCACTATTATAAGTCACTATTATAAGTCACTATTATAAGTAATATTTTTTCACCTTACAACACAGGTTGGGATATCATAAAGGTATTGCAACTATCGTCCGATCCTCACGAAAATTTTCACAAGAGTAGGGTTGGGTTCAGAAGGGTTAGGCCTATTGTTTTCAAAGATGTCCGCAATATATTAGGGGTTGAAATGGACCAACAACTAAAAATTTTCCTGATTTTGCAGCCGTTATAAAGATCACAAATAGAAACCAAAGGACACGAAATCTCGCATAAAGTTAGATTTTAGGGCAGCGGGTACAATGCACCACTAATTTTTTGTGAAAAAAACCAGCATTACTTACAAGCGATATCCGAAATATACAAAAGGCGAACTTCTGGCTTTTTTTATGCTGATTTCGTTGACGAATATTGCCCAATATCGCAGACAAGCAAATCATATAGATGAGTCTAAATTTGTTGATACAGAGGGGCTCCTTGCTTTTGGAGATGATCGCAAAATATTAGGGGTTCAAATGAACGAAAAACAGATAAAATTTCCTGATCACACAATTGAAGCCATTCGACACACCTGAGAAGAGCGTTAAGTACAGGGAAGAATTCTAGCATTTTGGATGACCATTGGACTACAACAACTAACAGCCCGACGGAGTGCAGTAATATTGGGCAAATGTCCCTAGTCAAAATCCTAATTTCAAAAGCGAAATCTTCCAATATGGGTTTGGACATAAGGGGGCTTCTAACATATTGTAGTGTTGTAGGGTATAACATAGTCGGCCCCGCACGACTATAGCCTTTGCTTACTCGTTTTTTTCAATTTAATTGTTAAAAACAAATTTTTCCCTTTGGCGGGATATACGAAAAGGAGTGGAACGATTAATTCGAAATTCACTACAGATCTTTGGTTGAGAGAAATATTTTCATATCCAAGTTTAAAAAGTGTCGCTAAGTTTTTTTTCGAATGATATGAGAGATAAAATATTGCAAATTGTGACCCCTTTGTGCAGGAGGTATTAGAATGAGTGTTTCGATATATACCACCTTTACACCAGATTTTGTGATAATGGAAATATTTGGATGTGCCGAATTTAAAACTAATCAGATGCTCATTTCGCATTTTATGAGCCTCATGGTTATTCACACTGTAGACCCATTGTGGGGTGGGTTCTATAAGGAATTCTCCGTCCTATCCGATCTTAATACCAGATCTTGTATTGGTAGAAATATTGAAATATGCTAAATTTGAAGCCAATCATAATATTTATGATTTATAATTATTAAAAATGTTGACCCTTCTTGGGGAAGTTACTTGATGGAATGGATCGATAAATTGCGTATTTACCTCACATTTCTGGTTGAGAATAATACTTTCATACATAAAGTTTGAGTTAAATAAATATTGAAAAGTTTGGCACTTTATGGGGGAGGTGGGCCGAGAGTGTGTGGGACGATATCTTTCATCTTCACACCAGATCTTATATTAATAGAGATATTGGGATGTGTGAAATTTGAAGGGAATTAAATGCTTACTTCGCATTTATGAGCGTTTTGGTTATTCAAAATTGTTTACCCCTTGTGGGGGAGGTACCGGAAGTAGTAAGCCGATATGTCCCATCTTCGCAAAATATTTAGAATGTATGTGATGCTTATTTCGAATTGATGAGTATTATGGTTATTCAAAATTTTGGCCCGCAGTGAGAGGGGTGCCACAAGGAGTGGCCTGATATATTCCATATTCACACCTGATTAAGCTTTAATAGAAATATTAGGATGTGCCAATTTTGAAAATAGTCCGATGCTCATTACGCGTTTTATAAACTTCATAGATATACAAAATGTTGACCTTTTTGTGGGGGAGGTATAAAAGGGAGTGGACCGATATATCCCATCTTCACACCACATCTTTTGTTAACAAAAATATTAGGATGTGTACAATTTTTAGAGAATCGGGTGCTTATTTAGTTTTTTTTTTTTTTATAAGAGTTATAAGTAATCAAAATGTTGACCCTTTGCGGGGGAGGTACCAGAAGTAGTGGACTGATATGTCCCATCTCCGAACTCGATCTAAGTTTGACAAAATGTTACGACGTACCAAGTTTGGACCAAGTCGGATGCTACCTTCGAGAGTTATAGTGCGCACCAGCCAGCCAGCCAGCCAGCCAAACTGACAGACATATGGACGGACGGACATCGCTAGATCGTCTCCAAATGTACTGCAACGGATTTGGCCCCAGAGACCTTGGGTCTAAAACCGTTATTTCGACTAGGCCCATTTTAACCGTATCAAATGATATATACCCTCTCTAGCCATATGGCTGAGGGTATAAAAAATGTCGAACTTGTCATTATCATCTCTGATGACAGTGATCATATGGCATTTAATTAGCTTCAAAAATATACTAATTTAAATACGACATTAAATATACGCTAATCTATTTATTTATGTATTTTATGAATATTTTGATTATTCTACAAAACAAATTCCTCTACAGTTCGTAGAGCAACAGCTAATTAAATAATGCATTTACATTTAAATTGAAATATTTTCGTACTCGTCTCGATATTGTTGCAAAAGTTCTGGAAAATAATATTTTACAAATTTACCAAGTATGAAGCATGCCAACGCTCAATGTTCACTGTAACGGACTCTTTTCGGAGCACAATATTGGTAGGCAACTAACTACCCAGCTAGCTTGGCCACAAAAATATCGTGACACGGAATTAATTAAAATGCGCTACATTTTTTTCTGATCTTCTCTTTTTAGGTGAGAAAAAGTTTATAATTAAAAAAGTTAAATTAATCTTTGCAGTAAAGCGTCTCCGCTACGAGACATTCGTCAACGTACCAAACTCCGTTAATGTGGTTTAGTTCATGATGACAAGTACGAACCAAAAATCCGCAATAATAAATGTCAATGCCATTGAACGAACGAAAACAGAGATGGGAGAGGGGAAAAGTTAAAGTTGAGCATGAGTTCGAGTATGGATTTTGAAAATGTGAAAATGACAGAATGTAATTAACAATTACAGGGAATCTAACACCGACATTGTTGGAAATGCATTTTTTGGAATTTTTAGGAAAAGTTTGTACGGAAATAGTGCGAAGATAAAACAAAAAATATTTTCTAAGAAAATTGATGAACGCCTATTGGTATAAAACTACCAATTATGTAATTGCTAGTCGACTTACAAGTTTTTAAATTAAATAGAAATTATGTCAACTTTAACAACGTTATATTGCGAAAATTAAGGATAAGTAGATTAGATTATACCCCTACCCATTCAAATAATTGCATAATTTCTCAAATACCAAATTTGTCCTATATCCAAAACCACCTCCATACCAAATTTCAGATGTGTAACTCTATTTCATTGTAAAATTAAGAAAGTAAAGTCATTTCAAAAAAGGCTATCCAACTCTGAATTTTCTGTAATTTACCGAGTCAATTGTTGCTGGATAAAGAACAAGTTCCCATCTCTGATTTCTGTGTATACAATGGATTTATAAATGTAAATTTTCACAATAATATGTTGCCAAATAAATAATTTTGAAAAAAAAAAAACAAGTAAGCAAAGGCTACAGTCGAGCGGGGCCATACCCTACAACACTATAATAAACGATACAGTTTATATAGGCGAAATACTCGAAAGAATTCCACAAGATATTGTGACAAATAATAAAAGAAAACCATCAGGTTTCGTTCTCTAATGTTCAAATAATAGCAACTTAAACTAATTTGCTCATTTCCAATTTATTGGTAGATGTTGCACTTAAATGGTCTTCCTAGATCTGGAATATATTCCCCAAAGATTTCCCCAATATTTCCCAAAGACCCATAATCTCTCAAAAGTGGCAAAAGATTAACATTTATTATTGGTTTTTGACTGAAACGCATCTATATGAGATACAGACATTTGACTATATTCTTCAATGAAATCAGCGTTAACGAAATAGTCAGAAGTGCGTCTTTCCTGTGTTTGTGAATTCTACAAAAAGTCTCTGGAATGGACATTTTCGTATTTTGTCTACAAAAGTTGGCAAACTCCTTCACACATTGAATATTTTTGGATGGCCATCCAAAACTGGTTGGCTTTTGCAATGTCCGGTAACCCCCATTCAAATGTGCGTGAGGATCGGGCGATAATTACGGCCTGCTGACAATTTTGCAGTTTTGTTGGTCCATTTCAACCGCTAAATATATGGCGATCATCTCCAAAAAAGTAGGCTTCTATTCTGACCCTCATTTTATCCCCATGCAAAATTTCGTAAGGATCGGGCCATAAATGCGATCTGTATATGATATCCTGATATCCTAACTACTTAGTTTTGTTAGCTGTAGAATTATTACCAAATGTTTAATTCAAAATGAAAATATGCCAAAATAAATATGACAAAATTGAAAAAATATGAGAAAATTTTACAAAATCAATATTTTCATCTTTAGAGAGATATTTTTATGCAATTTTTTTGAAGTTTTTTCTTTCCTGCCAAGAGACCATTTTGTATTCTCGACATATATGAGATCTTTCAAGCATATCTTCTTTGATAGACATATATATATAGCATATATTTGCTATATATTCCATTTTTTGGATGTTAACATCAATGTAAAGATCAGAAGTGGCTTTGTGATTTCGCCGGGATTTAAAATATTCGCGGTTTAATGAAAAATTTTGAATTTTTTCTACAAAAAAAATTGTCTATTTTACCCGCTAAATATTATCCGATGACAAATGACAAATTGGTAGGCTTCTTCCCCGCCCTAAACTCTAGCTACATACGAAATTCCGCGTTGATTGGTCTATAATTGCGACCTGTATAGCTACTGCAAAATCCGATATTTTTTCAGTATTTGGTCCATTTCAATCCCTAAACATTTGGCAATCATCTCCAAAAGAAATAGGGTTCTATTCTGACCCTAGCCCCACCTCCATTCTAAATTTCTTGAAGATCGGGCCATAATTGCGACCTGTAGAGTGATTACAAATTAACATGGACAGACGGACGGACGGACATACATAGCTAGATCGGCTCAGCTCGGCGAGATAGGAAGATCCATATATACTTTCCTATATGGGAAATCAATATTTCGTGGTGTTACATAATTGTTGGCCCAATAAAACTTATAATACCCCCAACACATAGTGTTGTAGGGTATAAAAACAAGCAAAAAAGTGGTAAGTTCGGCCGGGCCGAACTTTGAATACCCTCCACCATTTGGAACGAATTTGGGAATTCTCAAAAACAATAAAATCCATTAATAATTCGGTCTATACGACGACATGGACCCCCAAAATCGGTGAATAATGTAACTAAAATCATCAAAATACCGAATATCGGGAGGTACCGTTATATGGGGGCTATACGAAAACGCGGGACTGCACAGACAATTTTCTGTCTTAGGCTGTAGTATCTACTACGAACTTCAAATACCAAATTTGAAACAATTCCGATGACAATTCCGATGACTGTCGCTAAAATCATCAAAATAACGAATATCGGCAGGTACCGTTATATGGGGGCTATACCAAAACGTGAACCTACATGGCCCATTTTCAATACCAAAAGTCCTGCAGACATAACATACATTTGAGTAAAATTTTTTCCATCAAATTCAATTCGTTCGGAAGCTAGAGTGATTTTCACAGGCGGATAGACGGTCGGAAATCGCTAAATCGACATAGAATCTTATGCTGATACTGATTATATATACTTTGTGGGGTGCTACAAACGGAATGACAAACTTAATATACCCTCCATACTGTGGTAGAGGGTATAAAAATTTAAACATATGATTGCATGACTTTACCTCCTGAATTCTATCATGGTCAGGAAGAGATTCTCATATACCGAACTTTTCGTATTTTTAAAGTACTTATTTCCAATGCCACCTTCAACTTTCCAAATTCCAGCTCCATCCGTTCACCCAAACGGAAATTGTATCAAATTTAGTACAATTCTTCCATTTGGAACACATTTTCAAAACAACCTCGTAATACTAACCCTACCTCCCAGGTTTCATTTTAGCTCTAGCCGTTCATTTAATACAAAATCGTAACCAATTTAGTGGTTTTTGATACTTTTAATTTACTTATAGTTCGGATTTCCAAAAACCGTTTAGTACATCTATTTGTGTCTCTATTCCTAATTTCAGAATTCTAGCTTTATCCGCTTGACTAATGCAATGGATTCAATTTTTAGTACTTTTTACTACCTCCACTACACTTAGAGCTCGAGTTTCCAAAAATTTAGCTTTACTTCATCTCTACACACCAGAATTGACTTTTCATTCGTCCTGACGTTGATTTTGAAAGTACTAAATAGTACTTTTCGTAGTAGGATAAAAATACAATTCTGAAATTTCATATATAGATTACTGATGATATCTGGGAATGAGATTTGTCTGTGGTTTGGGAACTGCGTCATATACTTGTACGAAAAATACTAAATGGTACTAATTATTAATAAATGGTACTAAATATTGATAAAATTCTGAAATTTGGAAGAGATGTCGCTGTTGGTCTCTGTGGTTAAGATATGGAGGTGGTTTTGGAAATATGTAGTATAATAGTAGGAAATGTACTGAATGGTACTATGTTTGGTATTGGGTGAAGGGATAGAGATAAAATTCTGAGATTTGATATTGAATTTCTGTTGGTGTCTGGAGGTGGTTTTGGAAATATCATGCATAATTGCACGGAAAGTACAAAGTAGTACTAAATTGGGTATTGGCGAAAGGGGTAGAGCTGGAATCACTCAATTTGATATTGAGGTTTCTGGTTATATATGGGGTTAAGATATGGAGGTGGTTTTGGAAATATGTACTGTAATTGTACGAAAAGTACGGAACAGTACTATTTTTGTATTGGGTTAAAGAACAGATATACAATTCTGACATTTGTTAAATTACAAATATCACTAAAGGATCTATGTTAAATATTTGGCGGGGGTTTTAAAAATGTCCAAAAATTCCGTCGAAAAATACCACTCAAAGGAGAACCGTTATGTGTGGACTACACTAAGACGTGGTCCTGCATAAGTAATGAGTTGTTTCATCGGCTGTAGTAATAGTTACGAACTTAAAATATGAAATTTAAAACCATTCCGGTAAAAAATGTCGCTAATATCATCAAAATACCGAATAAAAGAAGGAGCCGTTATATGTGGGATATATGAAGACGTGAACCTACATAGACAAGATTTCGTCAGAGGTTGAAGTAGCCATTACGAGCTTCAAGTATGAAATTTGAAGCGATTCCGGTGACTAATGTCACTAAAATCATTCAAATTCCGAATTTCGGAAGATATGGTTATATAGGATATCGTAGACCTGTATAGGAATTTTTTTCATAGGCTGTAGTACCCATTACGAACTTTAAATCCGAAATTTCAAAAAAGTCTCTAAAATCCTCAAAATACCGAATATCGTTATATAAGGGATAAACGATATCTTGGACCTATATAGACAATTATCTTCTAGGGGGTAAATTACTCACAAGGAAATCCTTGTGTTAACAATGCCATTGAAAAATGTGGCTAAAATAATCGAAATACCGTATATCGGAATATCGCGTTATATGGGGGCTGTACGATATCGTGCACGGATATTGCCCATCTTCGAACTTGATCTGCCTGCAGACAAAAGACAGATCGGCGATGAACCGTAGCCGCATCTAAATTTTTAAGGTGGCACTTACTAGTCCTTTTGTCAGCAGATTTTTCGTCTGTTCTTGCGCAGCTTATTTATATGTATTCATGTGTTATTATATCCTCCGTACCTCCTAATATTTCGTATTTTGAAGATTTAGGTATTCACGTTTTTTTTTTTTTTTTTAATTGGGAAAAAAATATTGTGTATTATTTTAAATCCTTGGTTAATCCTACAATATCCACTCAATGGCTAACAAGATTTTTGTCACACTTTAATGTGATTATCAAGTGAAATTTAATAATTATAATTTCTTTTGCTGCTTCTTTTCATAATTACCTTATTTTCTTCAATGGATATTGGATCCTGAAAATTACATTTTATTTCCTTCATAAATAACCTAGAAATTGCAAGTGAGATTTTTTGCTAGAATAGTGAGTTTCAATCTAACTTAGGTTTTTATGACATTTCAGAACACCAGAAGCCGCAGCTCACCGTTATTGTGTGTTGCACTTAAATAGTTTGTAAAAGTTTTTTTTTAGCAACATTAAATGGTGCAGTAGAAAAAAGGATATACACCAGGAAGGACTATGCAACAAAAACTGTATTATAGCCAAAGAAATGTGGGCATCTGTTGAAATTCAACCGTTAAAAGGGAAGAAGCAATTCCGTTGTCTCTACCACACGGAACGGTGTTTCTGCGTAGTCAGTGCATTATATGCCACAATTGCAGCAAGTTTTCATATTTCCATTATGAAGCAATGTTTTTTTTTTTTTTGTTTGTGTTGGCTTGTTTTTCTTTTTTGTTTGGATCTCCATGCTAGTACGATGTTGTGAAGTCCTATTTACGTGTGTGTGATTGTGTGTTACAGACATTTCTTCTGAAAGCCAATTTTCACATACTTTAACATCGGCTTGGTCGTTATAATACGTTTCACCACATAGTGGTTGATGCTATTACAACTGTGCATTTGTGGGCATTATTAAAATGATGAAAAAATAGATCCGTAATTAGTTGTCGATATGTAGAAGACCCTCGTCCAATATAATCCAATATATATGTTGTTGTAATTTGAAAACTTCGATAAGGATTATGTTGGCATAGTATGAAGATGTATATCGAAGCTGTATAAAAATCTGAACCGATCTCGATAAAACTTGGTTTCTCCCTCCACCACTTGGAAGTATCTTGAAAAATTACAATGTTTGGAAGGAACTTGAAAAATATTGCTTAAATAAAAACTTTTTACTGAGCCTATACGAAGACGGGGACCAACATAAGTATTTTTTGTTATAGGCAGTAGTACCGATTCCGTCGCTAATATAGTTAAAAAACCCAATAACGGTGGTACAGTTATATGAGGGGTATATGAAGGCGTGGACTGGCATAGGAAATTTTCTGTCACTGATGGCAGCAACATCAAATACAAAATTTGAAACAATTCCGGTGAATAACGTAGCTTAAATCATCAAAATACCAAATATTGGGAGGAACCGTTATAGAGGGACTATGCTAAGATGTGGACCTGTATATGCCATTTTTTGTCATAGGCTGTAGTACTCGTTAAGATCTTCAAATACGAAATTTGAAACAATTGCTGTAAATAATATAGCTAAAATCATTCCAAACATGAAATATTGGGAAAACCGTTATATCGTGGCTATACGAAAACGTGGACCGACACGACCCGTTTACGAATTTAACAAGTCTAGTGGCAAAATATACATGTGTGATAAATTTTAGACTTCTATCTTAATTTGTTAGAAAGTTAGCGTGACTACAACAGACTTAGACTTAGAATTTTCCGCTGATCAAGAATAGGCCTGACAGGTCAGTATTTCAAGTACAAATTTAATATGCCATCCATAGTATGATGGAGGGTATACAAATACTAATATCAATTTAGCAGAAAAAAACTTCATGCTCAATTTCAGAATTTTAGCTCTACAATATTTATTTATTTTTTTTTTTTTGTAACTCTTAGTTACGAGTTTTCAAAAGTCCAGTTTTATAAAAACAAGCTGCCGTTAGCCATCAATTATCATCCAATTATTCCACTTTCTTCTGCAAATAGACCGAAGAGTACCGGGTATTGTCCAAACGACGAGCTCTATAATATTTTTATCACACTCATTGCAGGTGGGAAAATAAGCAAAACTGGTCCGGTTCTTCTCAGGGTCAGCCAGAAATTAAATGTTAGTCAATATTTTAATATAAAGTTTAACAAATTTGATCAGCTAGTAGAGCACACATTCTAGGAAACGTCGCAGCGAACGTTCGCATCAAAATAAACATACAACCACCAACTTAACTATAAAACTCTAAATAAATATTACGTAAAATGTAATTTAACTAAATATAAACTTAAATAAAAAATACTATTACATTAATACGTAAGT
The DNA here is from genome assembly GCF_030504385.1 of Musca domestica. Taxonomy (NCBI): domain Eukaryota; kingdom Metazoa; phylum Arthropoda; class Insecta; order Diptera; family Muscidae; genus Musca; species Musca domestica. Next base: position 2,810,485 of record NW_026712376.1, on the reverse strand, counting down.
GCACACATACATCTGTGTATGGGTCATGTTCATTTGACGTCAACTCTTCATCATCAACTCATATTTACCTTTTCTACTATTTTAATTTACTTTATGAACTTCCTGCTTACCTAAGCAAACTCAAAGTTGCAAAAAAATTTAATTGAAAGTGTGTTTGCTATGTGTGTGCTTTTCGAATTTAATATTGTAATTTGTATAAGTTTGACTGTGTATTTTAGCAAAAATAAATGTGTATTTTTCATTACCTTAAATGTTGTATTTTTTCAATCTTTGCAATGGAATACATTTTACTGAGCTCTTGTTTTAGTATTAGTATGTCAATTCTGGAATGTGTATCTTAACTTGGTCACCGGACTGTGTTATAAATACACAGACATAGGGTGCCACAAATGTTGCAGACTTCCACAAACAAAGTAATGGCAAAAGCACATCCTTTGAGATATTCTGCATTCATCTTAACACGAGTGAAATGTTCACTTTTTTCTCCGATATATTTTATATGCATTTGTGTAAATTGGCCTCGTCCTATGTAATCGTGTTAGAGGGCCATAGACGTCTGTGCTCACAAACTTCCTATGCCATGCTTTATTTTAATAGGGTTGGCTCTGGTGCTTGCTGCACGTATCTCAATTTATATGTATGTATAAGCATACGTACAATATTTTTAGCTGCCAAGAGACTCGTGCAGAAACACGAAACATCCATGTGTGCATAATATTAATCTATGTATATATACCTGTGATCTCTTTAGGCTAGAATATGTTTGTAAGAATGGGTCAGAAGGTAAATATAAACTAAATTAAAATTATGAAAAACTGCCGGTTCTAATTTTTTCACCAGCCAGGACAATTTTAATGTCAGAATTTAATCAGCTTGGTATTAGTGTTAATGCGAAAGAGCTCATATGCTTCGGTTGAAAAATTAACCGGGACTGGAATACACCTTAAAATATTAATCAAATTCATCATTATCCTTAAAAAAACCTTTAAAAAATTATTTTGAATAGCAATTATGACTAGTTTTTCGGTTTTGACCGAATAAAGGTGAGCAAGCTTTGCACGTTTTAGTATAGACTAATGAATTTATAGACAATGGAATCCTTTCAAAAATTCCAATCAGCTGATGCATCAAGCACTCTTTTAGTTGATGTCATATTACAGAAAAAACCGAACACACAAAATCCACCAGCCCCTTCTCCCTATCCCTCTGTTTCTCTTGTTTGATTTTGTAAACAATCAGCCCTCTCTCCCACAGATCATAGCAACATCAATACCGGTGTGCTATTAAGCCATAGATGCACAAAATGTAACTTGCGTTTGTGTGTGTGAGAGAAATTTAAAAGCACGTAAAAAATGTCGCTCTTCTTTCTTGTGGACGTTTTCTTACAAGAAACATGCTTTATGTTAGCAAAATGATTAAAAACATTAAATATAAGCTTAATATATTTATATTTTTTCTACAAAAGCTACCTATAATTCCTACATAAAACAAAAAAGTGAAGAGTACGTTCCGAAACTCCCACTCTTCGAGGAATTTTCACTCCCGACTAAAAACGAGCACACATACATATAGTATGGAAGGTATATTAAGTTCGTCATTCCATCAGTAACTCATCGAAATAATAACTTTGGACTTAACAAAGTATAAATAACCTTGATCAGCGTAAAATTCTAAGACGATATAGCGCTGTCTGTCCGTCTGTCTTATTACGCTAGAGTCAAAACAAATAAAGATAGGAAGCTAAAATTTAGCACCGATCTGCCTTTTATCAGCAGACAGTACAAGTTCGAAGAAGAACTATGTTGGTCCACGATATCGTATTGCCCCCATATAACGGTACCTCCCGACATTCGGTATTTTCAAGATTTTAGTCAAATCTTCAATGGAATTGTCTTAAAAATCAAAGGGGGTTCCATGTGAGTACATTACCCCCTGGAAGAGAATTGTCTATATAAGTCCACGATGTCGTATATCCCTTTTACAACGGTTCCTCACGATATTCGGTATTTTGATAACTGTGGCCAAATTTTTCTATGAAATTGTCTGAAAACCCACACAAGGAGTTTCATCTGAGTGCATGCCCCACTGTAAGAGAATTGTCTTTATAGGTCCATGTTTTAGTATAGTACCCATATAACGGTACCTCAGATATGTGACATTTCCATGATTTTAGAGACATTATTCATCGGAATTTTTTCAAGATTCGTATTTAAAGTTCAGAATAGGTAACACAGCCTATGACAAAAAATCCTCGTCTTTATGTAGCTCTCATATAATGGTTTGCATTTGAGCGGTACTTTCCGACGATTTTTTATTTAATTTTTCAAGATCTTTCGAAATTGTCCGCCCTGGCCGAACTTAGTTTCTTTTTTACCTGTTTATAGCCTACACCACCCTGTCGTCAGGGTATTATATCCTTGTGCATTTGTTTATAACATGGAAAGAGAAACGAGGTAAGCCGATCTTCATAGAATCGCTTTCTCGTCTTTCTGTCTATGTCTTTTTGTGAACAAAGTGCAGGTCGCAGTTGCTGCTCGATCAAAATGGAAATTTTTACAAATCATTTGTTCGACCCACAGACCAACGCTATTAGAGATATACGGTCGATGTTTAGATAAAGCTCCCATATATTTTTTCTTCCGATTTGCCTTATATTATGCACCAAATGTGTTTTTAAGTTCAACGAGGAAGAAATTTGGCCCCTGTGACCAAATTGAGCCTAAAGCAAGGTATCAAATTTTGTGAAAATCAATTAAGATATAGCTTAAGCTGCAATATCTATTGTTTATCCGATTTGTTAGTTTTGTCCCTCACAGCAGTAATATAAACTCGAGATCGGTTCAGATTTAGATGTAGCTTCCATGCATATCTTTATCAAATTTTATTTATTTTGTACCAAATGGTTAATATCACTCCGATTGGCCTTTCGACCGGGGGAATTTCCAGAATATTTATGCACTTTGTCGTGTTGTTAGGTATTCAGAACAATTTCACACGAAATTTGTGGTCCATTTTACAGCTAAATATAATCGAATGGTCATCCAAAATGCAAGACTTCTTCCCTGTACTTTACTCTCTTCTGATTCAAAATTCCGCGTCGATTGGTTTATAATTGTGACCTGGAGAGCAAAATCATTAAAATCTTAACTTTTTGTTCCATTTGAACCCCTAAATGTACATCTTCAAACACAATAGGCTTTAATTCTGACCCTAATCCTAACCCCATACAAAATTTCGTTAGCATCGCAAGATAATAGCGACCTGTATATTATACCCTCAACACATAGTGTTGCAGGGTGTAGAAAAACTTCAGAAAACGTACAAATCAAAATTGTAAAAATCGTTTGCGATAAAAATATAAAAATTGAAAGATTCCAAAAAAAAAAAAAAAAAATAAATAAAAAGTTTCCCAATTTTAAGCTGATTAAGAATAGACCTACATGTTTTGTAGAATCTGATGTACTTATTTAATTTTTAACATAATCCAATACATTTGACTGACGCTAAGGCGTTTTTACAAATATCAGCCCCTGCTAAAGTTCCAATTTTTCCCCCACAACAATCTGGCAGCACTGGCTTTAAAATAAGCTTGAATTCGAAAAAAATATGATATCGTTTTCGTTAACACAAACGCGCATCTACAATAAATATGCACACCTGCTCTTTGCCATTCTGACTATGCATTTGAATATTTGTATGTATGTATTCACACTCGTACCTACCATACACATGCAAATACCTGAGCATGCATTTCTATTGTTCATCTGCGTATTCAGATGACACTTCAAAGTTAAACCTTTTGACGAAAATAAACATTTTCTTTTTTTTTTGTATTTGCAATGCATAAAGCACCATAGCTGGTTGTACAGTTGTGGTGGAATAGAAAAACTTTGTTTCAAGTGCTTGTTTGGAATAAGTTATAGTGTTGTTATTGTTATCGAAAAGTTTCCACATTAGCATATACAGAAATTGAAAATCCATAATAGTATGTATTTATGGGTAATTGTTCATTGAGATGAGTTCAAAAATAAAGCAATAGCATAGAGACAGAGCGTTGGCTGTAAATGGCATAGGTAGGTCACATGTGCTGTTCTCCGGAATATAATTTATTAGCCGATTTGATTAAAACTTGAAATTGCTTGAATGCCAAGAGCGGTTTGCAGTTTTGCATTCTGAATATATCTACGATGAATAACATTATGCCCAATTAACAACATTAATTGAATTTATATATTTGGAGCAAGGTCAAGGCAAGTACAAACAAGTAAGCAAAGGCTATAGTCATGCGGGCCCGGCCATGTGATACCCTACAACACAATAATATGTTAGAAGCCCCATTATGTCCAAATCCATTTTGGAAGATTTCGCTTATGAAATTATGTAATAGAGCACTGGTCAGTTATTACCCTTAGCTTTGACCAGGGACATTTCCCCAATATTCACGCACTTTGTCGAGCTGTTTGTTGTTGTGGTAAATATAATCCAATGGTCATCCAACATGTTAAAATTCTTCCCTGTTCTTAACTCTCTTCTCAGGCGTGTCGATTGACTTAAAATGTGTGATCAGGAAATTGTTTTTGCGATCAGGCTCCTCTGTATCTCTAAATTTAGACTCATCTATATGATTTGTTTGTCTACAATATTTGGCTATATTCGTCAACGAAATCAACATAAACAAGTAAAAAAACATTAAGTTCGGCCGGGCCAAACTTTTAATACCCTCCACCTTAGGGTAAAGGAAACATTAGAAGAACTGTTGCAAAAACCATTAAAATGCCGAATATCGGGAGGTACCGTTATATGGGGGCTCTACCAAATCGTGGACCTACACATACAAGGTTCCGCCAACGGATATACCAAATCATGGACCCATACATGTAATGTTTCGCCACCGGAGCTGGAACCCATTATGACTCACAAATACCAATTTTTAGACAAATCCGTTAAAAAAATGTGGCAAAAATAATCAAAATATCGAATATCGGGAGGTACCGTTATATGGGGGCTATACCAAAACGTGGACCAATACATGCAATGTCTTGCCACACGTACAGGGACCCGTTATGACCTACAAATACCAACTTTCAGACAAATCCGTGAAAAAATGTGGCATAAATACCAAATATCGGGAGGTACCGTTATATGGGGACTATACCAGAACGTGGACCGATATATCTCATTTTCAATACCAACCATCCTAGACACAATACCAATTACTCTGCTAAATGTTGGTGCTCTACGTCAAATAATGTGGGCTGTATCGTGATTTCAACAGACAGACGGACAGACAGACGGACATAGTTAAATCGACTTAGAATTTTATGCTGATTATGAATATATATACTTTATGGGTCTACGACGAATATATAAGGATGTTACAAAAGGAATGACAAAGTTAATATACCCTCCTTTCCAAGGTGGGGGGTATAAAAAGCCAGAAGTTCGCCTTTTGTTACAAAATGAGTACATACAAAATGAGTGATTGATTCTACACGCTGCTCTCAACTCTAATTTCATGCGAGATTTCGTGTCCTTTGATTTGTATTTCTGACCTTTATAACGGCTGCAAAATCAGGAACATTTTTAGTTATTGGTCCATTTCAACAGCTAAATATATTGCGGAAATCTTTGAAAACAATAGGCCTATCCCTTTTGAGCCTAACTCTACCCTTGTGAAAATTTTCGTGAGGATTGGACGATAATTGTAATCTGTATATAATAACCCAATCAATCACAATCTGTGTTGTAAGGTGAACAAATTTTACAAAATGTACACTTCAATAATATAAATCAAATTGAAAAAATCGCAAAATCTATATTAACATCATTATTACGATCTTTTTTATCCGATTTCTTTTTAGATATTATTCTTTTATGCCAATAGGGCATTCTGAATTGACAAAAATTGTCAAAATCGGTCTAGCCATTTTTCAGATATAAGCATTCTATCTAACATCCCCTACCTTTGTATATACACATCGTATATATTTTGCTACATATATCCCCGATATATTTACTATCGACATCTACGTAATGGTCAGAATTGACCTGTTTGTCTATTTGTAATTTCGCCGGCATTAAAAATATTCGCGGTTTAATGGAAAATTTGACTTTTATTTAATACAAATGTTTTGGTTTATTTCACCCACTAAATATAACCCTATGACCATCAAAATTGGAATCTGCCCAGCCCTAAGTTCTAGCCCCATGCTAACTTTCGCTTCGATTGGTCTATTATTGCGACCTGTAGAGCAAATGCAAAATCAGGAAATTTTTCAGTTTTTGGTCCATTTCAACCCCTAAATATTATGCGAACACTCCAAAAACAATTGGCTTCTATTCTGACCATAACCCCACCTACGTTTTCAATTTCGTGAGGATCGGGCCATAATTGTGACCTGGAGCGTGATTATAAATTAACATGGACAGACGGACGGACGGATATACATAGCTAGATCGATTCAGCTCTGCGAGATAGGAAGATCCATACATACTTTCCTATTTAGAAAACGAATATTGCGAGGTGTTAAATAATTTTTGGCCCAATCAAACTTATAATACCCCCAACACAAAGTGTTGTACGGTAAAAATATGGAAAAAATATAATTATTTCTACCAAGTATCGTGTGGCGCTTTTCTCTCAAAATACACCAACAAAACAATTCGCATTCTAGAATTTTGTGCCCGTTCGATATTTAATGACATCATGATATTAGTGTGTGATATACGATATGATTGCATATATGATAATAACTTGTAGTCACAAATGTACATTTCTATTGTGCAAACAAATACCGGACATACATACCAACTAAACACAATTATTATGAAACAATGGTTAATGAATTAAACAATTAATATATGTTAGCACTTGAAATTTTCAAAATGCGAAACTAATATTAAAGCAATATTCAAAACAATCAATAACAGCTGGATAGAACATTATTGTTCGCCATTCCCTTGGACTAAATAATATAATAGAATACGTAATAAATCGAAATTTGAGCTGAAAACAATATTATTCACATAATGAAACAAGATGCAAAAAATGCCTAAAATTTGAAAATATCGGAATGGGACTAAATAATATAATAGAATACGTAATAAATCGAAATTTGAGCTGAAAACAATATTATTCACATAATGAAACAAGATGCAAAAAATGCCTAAAATTTGAAAATATCGGGATGGGTTTGAAGACATACCTCCAAGCATTATTTACCGGAACTATTTCAAATATGGTATTTGAAGGTCGTAATGGAAACTACAGGCTAAGTCAGAAAATTGTATGTGCAGGTCCACGTCTTCGTATAGACCCCATATAACGGTGTATTTGAAGGTCGTAATGGATACTACAGCCTATGCCAGAAAATTGCCTCTGCAGGTCCACGTTTTATAACCCCCGTTACCACCCGATATTCGGTATTTTGATGATTTTAGCTACATTATAAACAACATGTTTTCAAGTTTCGTATTTGAATATTGTAATAGCTTGTGACAAAATTTGCTTATGCAGGTCCACATCGTCATATTGACCCTAGTATACGGCTACTTTCGGTATTTTTAAGATTTTAACAAAATTGTTAACTGATTTAATTTTTTGAAAATTGCCAAATTTGTACCAAATGGTGGAGGGTATTCAAAGTTCCGCCCGATGGACTGATATGACCCATTTCCTGTGCCAATTATTCTGGATGCATTCCCAAGATATCTATCTTATATATTGCGAAGACTTTTGTCTTCCTGATATAAATGCATACCTGGCGAATAGGTAAAATTTAGACTTTGCCATTTTTTAGGACCTACGAGTATACTATAATTTTTTGACAGATATTTGACTTGTTACGAAAGCGATTATAGGGAGATGGTAATGGGAGATGGCAATGGTCTCAAAAGACCCTCTTGTTGAAACGCATGAGTCTTAACATTTTCGATTAGAAAAGTTCTCGTGTTTATACCCTACACCTTATAGTGGTAAGGGTATTATGTCTTTGTGCATTTGTTTGTAACACGGAGAAGGTAGCGAGATAGGCCCATGGTTACTTTTGAGGATCTTCATAAAATCACATTCTGAGTCGATTTATGTCATGTCAGTCCATCTGACCATGTATCCTTGTAAACAATTGATTGAGATAAAATTTTCCAAACATTATTATTTTTTTTTTTTTGGCCCAAGGATGAACCCTATTGAAATTGGTGAGGATCGGTTCAAATTTAGATATAGCTGACATATATTAAATTTTAACCGATTTCTGGTTAATTGTGCACTAAATGGGCAATATCAGTCCAAATCACCTGAATATTGGCACATTTGACTGAATTCAGTGTGAAAGCAAGTACATCAAATTTCGTGAAAATCGTTTCAAATATAGCTATAGCTCCCATTTATGTGTTTCATTAGATTTAGAGTTTTAAGACCCACACATTCCTAATATGCCCTACACAACAACTATATTTGGTACCAGATATGAGATATAACTCAGAAATATGTGCACATAGTTTTGTGAAGATCTGTTCAAATTTGAATGTATCTCCCATATATATCTTTATCCGATTTAATTTTTATTGTGCAACAAGTGACCAATATCACCCCAAGTCCGACAAAATTCAGCCCAGAACAAGTACATCATATTTGGAGAATATCAGTTCAGATATAGCTATAGCTCCCGATCTTCCGATTTGGGGTTTTAAGTCACACACATGCATAATATGCACTCCACAAGAATGATGTTTAGTTCCAGATAACTAATGGAGCTCAAAAAAACCTCTGTCAAATTTTATCGACATCGGGTCTTATTAGGATATAGATCCCATATACATCTTTATCCGATATAGTTCATGTTGATTGTGCACCAAATGACTAATATATTTTAAATAGTGAGTGAATTTTTGGGCTTCTAGGTGAATGCAGAATAGAATCAAATTCAAATTTGGTGAAAATTGGTTCAGCTATATAGCTCCCATATATATGTTTCACCTGATTTGGTGTTTAAGCTTCTCACATTCATAATATGCACTCCACCACAATGATATTTGTCAGCCCAAATTGTATAGATTTTCTCACATTCAACCGATTTTTTTTGCTCCGATATATATTTTGAAAAAAATAATTCTCGAATTATTCACACTCTATAGCAATGTTATTTGGTATGAGCGGTAAAAATGCGACAGTCAAAATTGGTGAAAATCGATTCAGAGTTAGGGATATACCTCCCAAATATTAGTTCCCTATAAACTTTTTTTGCTACGGGAGCTCTAGTAAATAAAAGGTGATATGAAAACACTGCAACCAACTTCAGACTGCTGTCATTTCTAAGCCAGCTCATTATAATGCTTACAAGCGTACGAAAGTATTTTGGTGAGAATTTTCCAGAAAAAAAAGTTATTATTGACGGAATTCAAGAGTGATAGTGTGATTTCTTTATATTTGGCTGGAACATCGCAAGTGGCTATCGTTAGAGCACTCCAGCATTTAAATGTGAATAAACCTTTTGTGTCTCGTATCGTCGCTCGTTGCCGTGATACTGGTAGCGTAGCCCGATGTCAAGGAAGTGGACGGAAGAAAACATTGTGTATTAAAGTGTATTCTGGAGTGTGTATTATAGCCTTGGGCACGCAAACTTTTTGGCCGCAGACCTTTGACATTCCAACAGGACTCAGCACGCGCCACCCAAGAATGGTTACAAAATGAGGTTCCTCGCTTCATTTCCAGCTCACAATAGCCACCAAAATCTCCGGATACCAATCCGTTGGACAATTGTGCCTGGAGTATTTTGGAAAGCAAGGTTGGCACTAAAAAAAACCCAAGTGTCGATCACTCCAAACAAGCGCTTCACCGGGAATGGGGAAAATACCACAGAGTAACATTCGGGCAGCGTGTGACGGTTTCTTTGCCCGTTTGAAGGCCATAATTCGCGTACGAAAGTATTTTGGTGAGAATTTTCCAGAAAAAAAGTTATTATTGACGGAATTCAAGAGTGATAGTGTGATTTCTTAAAATTTGGCTGGAAAATCGCAAGTGGCTATCGTTAGAGCACTCCAGCATTTAAATGTGAATAAACCTATTGTGTCTCGTATCGTCGCTCGTTGCCGTGATACTGGTAGCGTAGCCCGATGTCAAGGAAGTGGACGGAAGAAAACAGTGTGTATTAAAGTGTATTCTGGAGTGTGTATTATAGCCTTGGGCACGCAAACTTTTTGGCCGCAGACCTTTGACATTCCAACAGGACTCAGCACGCGCCACCCAAGAATGGTTACAAAATGAGGTTCCTCGCTTCATTTCCAGCTTACACTAGCCACCAAAATCTCCGGATACCAATCCGTTGGACTATTGTGCCTGGAGTATTTTGGAAAGCAAGGTTGGCACTAAAAAATACCAAAGTGTCGATCACTTCAAACAAGCGCTTCACCGGGAATGGGGAAAATACCACAGAGCAACATTCGGACAGCGTGTGACGGTTTCTTTGTCCGTTTGAAGGCCATAATTCGTGCCAAAGGTGACCAATTCGTACAAATCTAAACTTATTCTAAAATTTGATGCTATTTCCGACATTTTTTGCTTTCATTTAATGAAATTTAAAAAACCGTATACATAGTGGTGTAGGGCATCATATAGTCAGCGCCGCCCGACTTTTGATTTACTGGTTGTACCTTTGAATACCAACCAGTAAGATTGGTATTCTAATTGTTTCAGAGAGCTCTTGACATTCGGTTCTTACAGGCCTCTACTTGATATAGCCTTCATTTACCTTGCTATTTTAAACTTTCCTAAAAATCTAGGATTCATCTCGTAAAATATATTAATTGTAGAATGAAAAGGCAGTCTCCAAATGTTGTTATTTTGAAAGTACTTTTTAGGTACTTTACACTATGTGTTGGGGGTATTATAAGTTTGATTGGGCCAAAAATTATCGAAATATTGGTTTCCCACATAGGAAAGTATATATGGATCTTCCTAGCTCGCCGAGCTGAGTCGATCTAGCTAAGTATGTCCGTCCGTCCGTCTGTCCGTCTGTCCATGTTAATTTGTAATCACTCGATCTTCACGAAATTTAGAATGGATGTGGGTCTGGGGTCAGAATAGAACCCTATTTCTTTTGGAGATGATCGCCAAATGTTTAGGGGTTGAAATGGACCAAATACTGAAAAAATGTCGGATTTTGCAGTAGCTATACAGGTCGCAATTATAGACCAATCGACGCATGTAGCTAGAGTTTAGGGCGGGGAAGAAGCCTACCAATTTGGGTGGTCATCGGATAATATTTAGCGGGTAAAATAGATCATATATTTTGTGTTGAAAAAATTTAAATTTTTTCATTAAACCGCGAATATTTTAAATCCCGGCGAAATCACAAAGCCATGACAAGGTTACTTCTGATCTTTACATTGATGTTAACATTCAACAAATCGGATATATAGCAAAATATGTGCGATATATACGTTTATCAAAGAAGATATGCTTGAAAAATCTCTTATATGTCGAGAACGGCTGAACTGATTTCCACAGTTCTCATTAATTCAGAATGGCCTCTTGGCAGGAAAGTAAAAACGTCTAAAAAATCGCATAAAAATATCTCTCTAAAGATGAAATTATTGATTTTGTAAAATTTTCTCATATTTTTTCAATTTTGTCATATTTTTGGCATTTTTATACCCTACACCACATAGTGGTAAGGGTATTATGTCTTTGTGCATTTGTTTGTAACATGGAGAAGGAAACGAGATAGACCCATAGTTACTTTTGAGAACCTTCATAGAATCACTTTCTGAGTCGATTTATGCATGTCAGTCCGTCTGTCCGTCCGTCCGTCCGTCCGTCTGTCCATGTATTCTTGTGAACAAAATGCAGGTCGCATTTATTATCCGATTGAGATGAAATTTTCCAAACAATATTTTTTTGGCCCAAGGACGAACCCTATTGAATTTGGTGAGAATCGGATCAAATATAGATATAGCTCCCATATATATCTTCATCCGATTTCGGGTTAAATGTGAACCAAATGTCCACTATCAGTCCAAATTACCTGAATTTTGGCACACCCAACCGAGTTCGGCCTAGAAGCAAGTATATCAAATTTGAAAATCGGTTCAGATATAGCTATAGCTCCCATATATATCTTTCATCCGATTTGATCTTGAAGTCCCTCACATTCCTACTATGCACTCCACAACCGTGATATTTGGTACCAGGTATTAGATGGAGCACAGAAATAGCTGTTTTAAATTTTATCGAAATCGGTTCAGATTTGGATATAGCTCCCATACATATCTTCATCCGATTTCGGGTTAATTGACCACCAAATGGCCAATATCAGCCCAAATGGCCCGAATTTTGGCATATGTGACCGAGATTAGCCTTAAAGCAAATACAACAAATTTGGAGAAAATCGGTTCAGAGACAGCTATAGCTCCCATATATATGTTTTATCCGATTTGGTGTTTAAGCCTCTCACATTCGTAATATGCACTCCACAAGAATGATATTTGGTACCAGATATAAGATACAGCCCAGAAATAGCTGTTTGTAATTTTATCGAAATCGGTTTAGATTTGGATATAGCTCCCATATATATCTTCATCCGATTTCGGGTTAATTGTGCACCAAATGGCCGATATAAGTCCAAATGGACTGAATTTTAGTACATCGGACCAAATTCAGCCTAGAAGCAAGTATATCAAATTTAGTGAAAATCGGTTCAGATTTAGATATAGCAACCATATATATGTTTCATCCGATTTAGTGTTTTAGACCTTTACATTCGTAATATTCACTCCACAACCGTGATATTTGGTACCAGGTATTAGATGGAGCACAGGAATAGCTGTTTTAAATTTTATCGAAATCGGTTCAGATTTGGACATAGCTCCCATATATATCTTCATCCGATTTCGGGTTAAATGTGCACTAAATGGTCAATATCAGCCCAAATCACCTGAATTTTCGTACATAAGACCGAATTCAGCCTAGAAGCTAATACGTCAAATTTGGAGAAATCCGGTTCACAGATAGTTATAGTTCGTAAAATGCACGATAGAATTAGATAGATTTTGATTTTGTACCAAATATCTCATAGAGCTCTGAAATGCCCTGTATAAACCTTTTTACGAGAGCTCTACTAAATATGCATAGTGGTGTAGGGTATCATATAGTCGGCCCCGCCCGACTTTTGAGCTTTCCTTACTGGTTTCATTTTGAATTACACATTTGGTAATATTTCTAAAGCTAACAAAATTAAGTAGTTAGGATATCAGGATATCATATACAAATCACATTTATGGCCCGATCCTAACGAAATTTTGCATGGGGATAAGATGAGGGTCAGAACAGAAGTCTACTCTTTTTGGAGATGATCGCCATATATTTAGGAGTTGAAATGGACCAAAAAACTGCAAAATTGTCGGAAGGTCGTAATTATCGCCCGATCCTCACGCACATTTGAATGGGGGTTACCGGACATTGCAAAAGCCAAGCAGTTTCGGATGGCCATCCAAAAATATTCAATGTGTGAAATAGTTTGCCAACTTTTTTAGACAAAATACGAAAATGTCCATTCCGGTGGCTTTTTGGAGAATTCGCAAATACAGGAAAGACGCACTTCCGACTATTTCGTTAACGCTGATTTCGTTGAATAATATAGTCAAATGTCTGTATCTCATATAGACGCGTTTCAGTCAAAAACCAATAATAAATGTTAATCTTTGGCCACTTCTGAGAGATTATAGGTCTTTGGGAAATATTGGTTCCAGATCTAGGAAGACCATGCTATTATGCTATTATTCGAAAAATAGAGAACGAAACATGATGGTCTTCTTTTATTATTTGTCACAATATCTTGTGGAATTCTGTCGAGTATTTCGCCTATATAAACTGTATGGTTTATATTAGTGTTGTAGGGTATTCAACTGTCGGCTCCGCTCTACTGTAGCCTTTGCTTACTTGTTTTATTACAGGCTTGATTTGGGCCAAAAAGTCTTTAACTCTTCGAAATATTGATTCTAGACCCACTATTTCGTCAATAAGTTTTAACCACTCTACAGGTAGCAATTATAACATGATGACGAACGGAATTTTTTTGTGTTTAACGGCGAATATTTTTCTTACTGATAGTCACGTCCATCAAAAATCGCAAACCCTTGAAAGTGGCACTTCTGCTACTAATTCTGTTGTGGTATATTGTCAGATATTGAAATACAACAAAATATATACAGGCTTCTAAGTTTTGGGAGTATTGCTTGAATGTGTATATTACCCAACCGGTTCTAAACCGAACCGGTTTTAAAACGAACCGAACCGTGAACTAAAACATTGTCTAAGAACTTTTGAACCGAACACAAAAATCGTATATCAATTAAAAAATATGGTTCGGTTCAATATCCCTCAAAATTAGGGCTTTTGTGTCGAAACGTAAACAAGGCTCTATTATATATTTATAAGTTCCCTATAATAGTTAATTAAAACCATAAAGTTAAATATGTTTTTACTATAAATGTTTTGAAAATAGCTTGGAAGCTAGCCACAGTAACAAATTTAATGTATTTTGGCAACGTAATATCAATATTTTTACACATAACAGTGAAACAAGCCGAACCGAAACCAGGGTTCGAGCAGCCTGAAAAACCATTTTAAACTTTTGTAGAAAAAAAATAATGTTTGCTATTTTTAGCCCCCAGGTAATGCAGAAGGTATGTATTAGTATTAGGCATTAGTATTGCTGATGATATGAAATAGTAAGACTGCCAAAATTTTGCTTGGTTCATATTCGTGATCGTAGTTACGATTGTCAATAATTGGTTAGATATTCAGGGTCCGAATCCTTGAAAATAGCTGCCCATATAGGTCTAAATTTCGGTATTAACCCCACACTTCTGTTTTTCAAATGATTTTTCTCAATGTTGGCATTTGGAGTTCTCAATAGGTAACATTTTCTCTGGCAGTATGGTCTTCATTCCCTCTCAGATATTTGGTACATGGATTATTTTAGACACATAATTTAAGGGAATTTTCCAAAATTTGTATTTGGAGCTCGTAATAGGTCCGTAACAGATTTGTCTATCCAGGTCCACCGTATCGTATATTTGGAAAATTTTAGACAAATTTTTCAACAGAGTTACTTGGAGTTCGCAATAGCTCCCACATTTTCTGGTAGATAGTTATATATTCAGGTCTATGTGTGTGTAGATGTGTATTCGGCATTTTTGATACATTTTGCATTGTTAGAAATTTGGTATTTCGAGTTTCCAATAAGTACCACCTTATCTCAGTAATTTGATGATTTTAGCAACATTTTCAATATAATTGTTTGAAGGTTAATATTTGAAGTTCGCATTGAAAACCATCCCCTCTAATAGGTATTATATACAGTCCAGGCTCAAATTTGGTACCTTGGACAGGACCTCCCAACGAAACGAATTTCGTTTCCCTAAACGCAAAAAATAGGTATTATATACAGTCCAGGCTCAAATTTGGTACCTTGGACAGAACCTCCCAACGAAACGAATTTCGTTACCCTAAACGAAAAAAAAAAAAACACTACTACTATTGACCGAACAAAAAATGCAATTTAATGGATTCATTAATAGAGAAATGAGACCAAAATATCTTTGCTTAACTAAATTCTTTACCAAAATGAATTCCCTAACATATTCCTCGATATTCCCAGTGGCACTGCATTCCAGCGTACACTTCAGTTACCCATGTTTACTCATGTTGTCTGTGTATCACATTTATGCTTTTGTATGTACATACATACACATATCTTTGGCCTTCACTTATGTTCGTAAGAACACAAGAAAAAACATATGTCTGCGTGATGTATAAAAATATCTGAATACTCAAGGCACTCACAAAATATATGCTTGCCTTCATCTTGAAACATAAAAACAATAAATTAATATTTAAGGACACACTGTTACGGTTTATGTTTGAATACCCATAGTTGTGTTGCAGTGAACATATGTACATGTATGTATGTGCAGTGCGGGACAATGCAATGCAATTTGATTTACGAACTTGAGAAATGTCAGGACGATATTTCATGGGAAAATATTTAGAATGCCATCGAGCAAGTAAGATGAGCTGTATTAAAGAACAACAAAATTTCAGTGGAATTCAAAACAAATATAATTCAAAATATATCTGTAACAGGAACGTTCATATATTATTTGTATATTTCACTTGGTGGGACTAAAATGCTGATTATTTTCACATTGTTCTAATACAGGCAAAAATATGCAAGTTTGATTGAATTTGAACACTCATTTCCCATATTTTCAAAATTTTGAATCAGAAAGAGTAGAGTGATATATGTATGTTTGTTAAAAAAATGAAGATATATGAAATTTAAAAAAATTCGCTGACTTGTTCCACATGTCATGAATGTTAATATTATCCAAAAATATGAACCCCTTTTGTAAGGATACATGAAGGATTAGGTCAATAGGTCTCATATTCACACCTAATTACAAAACAAAATTTAGTACAATTCAATCAAAATCACAACCACATACTCCTAGAGTGACATCCATATCGAATTCAAGATTTTAGCTTTATTCCTTCAGCCAATGCCAAATATAGTAGCGTTCAGCACCTTTTGTACAATTATAGTACAGCATTATATGTCCAGGCTACACCTGAACAGCGACCCTAATACCAAATTTTAGATTTAAAGCAGTATCTCTTCATCCAACTCCAAATTGTAAAACATAAAGTACTGTGTAGTAATTTCCGCGCACTTGTAGCATAACCCTACCACAAACAAAGAGCCCAATACAAATATACAAACTTCAGCATAGTTTCAAATTTCAAACATTATTTTCATAAAATTGCGTAATATTACATATTTGTAACACAAGTGGTTTTCTCCTCCTTAAGTAATATCTACCACCTCTTAATACGACTTTGTACTTCGTACATAATGTCAAATGTAATTACATTTCCAAAGGAGTGACGATTTGTAATTGCCGCCTTTACATTATTCTACCGACTCCACGAGTACTAACAAGCATAGTATTATGTCCTACTGCTAAAAACCCTGTCTACAAAGGTAATATTGTTCCACGAACAACCACCCAATAAAAATATACAGTCCACTGCTCAGTTGTAAAAAATATTAATTAATTTTGTTTTTATTTTTTCCATTTCTTCTACCAATTTTAGTATCATTTAGTACAGTTCGCACACTAAGTACACATTTCCAAAGCCACTTTCATATATCAAACTTACTTTCCAACCTTGATTTTCATACCAAACTTCAAGTTTTTATACTCTCCACCATACGTAGTATGGAGGGTACATTTATTTTGTCATTCCGTCGTATGTCATCGAAATAATAATTTTACACCGTCCGTCCATATGTCTGTGTGTCCGTCTATTGTAACAACGCTAGAGTCAAAACGAATTAAGATAGAAAGCTAACATTTTGCACAGATCAGTCTTTTGTCTGCAGGCAAGATGGGCTACATCGGTCCACGTTATCCTATAGCCCCCAAAAAAGGGAACCCTCCGATATTCGGTATTTTGATGATTTTAGTCACATTTTTAATGGAATTGTCTGAAAATCCACACATGGAGTTCCTTCTGAGTACTTTACCCCCTGAAAGAGAAGTGTCTATATAGATCCAGGATAATGTATATCCCCCATATTTTGATGATTGTAGCCAACAAAAATCAATGGAATTATCTAAAACCCACACTAGGAGTTCCTTCTGAGTACTTTACCCCCCCGGAAGAGATAGGTCCACGTTTTAGTATAGCCCCATATAATAGTACCTCTCTTTATTAGGCATTTTTATAATTTTAGCGACATTTTTCGGAATTGTGTCAAATTTCTTATTATACCCTACAACACTATGTGTGGGGGGTATTATATGTTTGATTGGGCCAAAAATTATGTAACACCTCGAAATATTGGTTTCCCACATAGGAAAGTATATATGGATCTTCCTATCTCGCTGAGATGAGTCGATCTAGCTATGTATGTCCGTCCGTCCGTCTGTCCGTCTGTCCATGGTAATTTGTAATCAAGCTACAGGTCGCAATTATGAACAGATCCTTACGAAATTGAAAATGGAGGTGGGGTTATGGTCAGAATAAAACCCTATTGTTTTTGGTGATGATCGCACGATATTTAGGGGTTAAAATGGACCAAAAACATAAAATTTTCCTGATTTTGCAGTTGCTCTATAGGTCACAATTATGAACCAATCGACGCGAAAATTTACATGGAGTTAGAGTGTAGGAGTGGGCAGAAACCTACCAATTTGAGCGGCCATCGGGCAATAATTAGCGGGTAAAATAGACCCAAATTTTATGTAAGAAAATAGGAAAATTTCCACTTAACCGCGAATATTTTCAACCCCAGCCAAATCACAAATACATTAAAAGGTCACTTATGACCATTAAAGTGATGCTGATAGCCAAGAAATCAGATGTATTGCAAAATAGGTACAATATATATGTAAAAGAATTGATCTTATTTATTCTGCTTATAAATCAAGAACCGCTGGGCCGGTTTCCACAATTCCCATTAATTCGGAATGGTCTTTTGCCAGAGAAGCAGAACATCTAAGAAAATCGCGGAAAAATATTCCAATAAAAAAGTGAATATTTTTTGTTCCATTTTTTCAATTCTTGACATATTTTTTATCGCATGCGATTTTTTCAATTTGAGTTACAATTTTGAATTGTAAATTTTCTAAATGTTTACACCTTCAACACTACGTTTTGAGGGTATTATATGCATGTTGCAATTATCGTCCGATCCTCACGAAATTTGGCATGGGGGTAGGGTTAGGGTCAGAATTGAAGCTTATTGTTCTTAAGATGTAAATTTAGAGGTGCAAATTGACTAAAAAAAAAAATAATTTTTTCTATATAATTTTTGTAGTCTATCTATAGGCCACAATTAAAAAAAATCGACACGGAATTTCGCATCGGAAGAGAGTTAAGGACAGGGAAGAAATCTAGCATTTTGGATGACCATTGAAGTACATTTAGCTATAAAATGGACCACAAATTTTGCCAAATTCTCCGGTCCAAAAAACTAAGGGTAATCTCTGGGCGGGGCACTTTGACATTATTTCAAAAGCGAAATCTTCCAAAATGGATTTGGATATATGGGGACTTCGAACATATTGTAGTGTTGTAGGGTATCACATGGTCGGCCACGCACGACTATAGCCTTTGCTTACTTGTTTAAAGTTCATAATGAGTATTACAACCCATGACGGAAAATCGACTTTGCAGGTTTACGTTATGTTTTTTTCTTTCAAGTTTCGTATTTGAAGTTGGAATCGGTTCTACAGCTTATGACAAAAATATGCAGGACCACGTCTTTGTATAACCCCCATATAACGGTTTCCTTTGATCGGTATTTTTATACCCTACAACACTATGTGTTGGGGGTATTATAAGTTTGATTGGGCCAGAATTTATGTAACACCTCGAAATATTGGTTTCCCATATAGGAAAGTATATATGGATCTTCCTAGCTCGCCGAACTGAATCAATCTAGCTATGTATTTCCGTCCGTCCGTCTGTCCATGTTAATTTGTAATTACGCTACAGGTCGCAAATATTGCCCCGATCCTAACGAAATTTGGCATGAAGGTGGGGTTAGGGTCAGAAGAAGCCTATTTCTTTTGGAGATGATCGCATAATATTTAGGGGTCGAAATGGACCAAAAACAGAAAAAAAGTCGGATTTTGCTTAACAGGTCGCAATTATAGACCAATCGACGCGGAATTTCGCATGTAGCTAGAGTTTAGGGCGGGGAAGAAGCCTACCAATTTGGGTGGTCATCGGATAATATTTAGCGGGTAAAATAGACCATATCTTCTGTGTTGAAAAAACTCAAAAATTTTCATTAAACCGTGAATATTTTAAATCCCGGCGAAATCGCAAAGCCATGACAAGGTTACTTCTGATCTTTACATTGATGTTAACATCCAACAAATCGGATATATAGCAAAATATGTGCGATATATATGTTTATCAAAGAAGATATGCTTTAAAAAATCTCTTATATGTCGAGAAAGGCTGAACTGATTTCGACAGTTCTCATTAATTCAGAATGGCCTCTTGGCAGGAAAGAAAAAAACGTCTAAAAAATCTCATAAAAATATCTCTCTAAAGATGAAAATATTGATTTTGTAAAATTTTCTCATATTTTTTCAATTTTGTCATATTTTTGGTATATTTTCATTTTGAATTAAATATTTGGTAATATTTCTACAGCTAACAAAACTAAGTAGTTAGGATATCAGGATATCATATACAGATCGCATTTATGGCCCGATTCTTACGAAATTTTGCATGGGGATAAGATGAGGGTCAGAATAGAACCCTACTCTTTTTGGAGATAATCGCCATATATTTAGGGGTTGAAATGGACAAAAAAACTGCAAGTCGTAATTATCGCCCGATCCTCTCGCGCATTTGAATGGAGGTTACCGGACATTGCAAAAGCCAAATAGTTTTCGATGGCCATCCAAAAATATTCAATGTGTGAAATAGTTAGCCAACTTTTGTAGACAAAATACGAAAATATCCATTCCAGTGTCATTTTGGAGAATTCACAAATACAGGAAAGACGCACTTCTGACTATTTCGTTAAGGCTGATTTCGTTGAAGAATATAGTCAAATGTCTGTATCTCATATAGATGAGTTTTAGTCAAAAACCAATAATAAATGTTAATCTTTTGCCACTTCTGAGAGATTATAGGTCTTTGGGAAATATTGGTTCCAGATCTAGGAAGACCATTTAAGTGCAACATCTACCAATAAATTGGAAATGAGCAAATTAGTTTAAGTTGCTGTTATTCGAAAATTAGAGAACGAAACCTGATGGTCTTCTTTTAGTATTTGTCACAATATCTTGCGGAATTCTTTCGAGTATCTCGCCTATATAATCTGTATCGTTTATTATAGTGTTGTAGGGTATTCAGTCGGCCCCGCTCGACTGTAGCCTTTGCTTACCTGTTTCGATTGAATTTCTTTGAAAATTTTCAAGTTCCTCCCAAATGGTGGAGGGTATTAAAAGTTTGTCCATAGAGCTGTTATAGATTTTATTAAAAACAAGTAAAACAACATTAAGTGCGGCCGGGCCAAACTTTTAATACCCTCCACCTTAGGGTAAAAGAAACATTAGAAGAAATGTGGCAAAACCATTAAAATGCCGAATATCGGCAGGTACCGTTATATAGGGGCTAAACCAAAACGTGGACCTATAATTACAATGCTTCGCTACACGAACTAGGACCCATTTTGACCCACAAATACCAATTTTTAGACAAATCCGTGAAAAAACGGTGCAAAAATCATCAAATTACCGAATATCGGAAGGTACCGTTATATAGCGGCTAAACCAAAACGTGGACCTATAATTACAATGTTTCGCTACACGAACTAGGACCCATTTTGACCCACAAATACCAATTTTTAGACAAATCAGTGAAAAAATGTGGCAAAAACCATAAAAATACCGAATATCGGGAGGTACTGTTATATGGGGGCTATACCAAATCATGGACCCATACATGCAATGTTTCGCCACCGGAGCTGGAAACCATTATGACCCACAAATACCAATTTTTAGACAAATCCGTAAAAAAAATGTGGCAAAAAAAAACTAAAATACCGAATATCGGGAGGTACCTTTATATGGGGGCTATACCACAACGTGGACCCATATATGCAATGTTTTGCCACACGCCCAGGGACCCGTTATGACCTACAAATACCAATTTCCAGACAAATCCGTGAAAAAATGTGGCATAAATCATCAAAATACCGAATATCGGGATGTACCGTTATATGGGGACTATATCAGAACGTGGACCGATATATCTCATTTTCAATACCAACCATCCTAGACACAATGCAAATAGCTCTGCTAAATTTTGGCGCTCTACGTCAAATAATGTGGGCTGTATCGTGATTTCAACAGACAGACAGACGGACAGACAGACAGACGGACATCGTTAAATCGACTTAGAATTATATGCTGATTATGAATATATATATTTTATGGGGTTCCAAGACGAATATTTAAGGATGTTACAAACGGAATGACAAAGTTAATATACCCTCCTTTCCAAGGTGGAGGGTATAAAAATATATCGGAACCGAGTTCCACCAAATGAAAACGTACCTCTCAAAACATACTCCATTTGGGCTAATATTAGCCATTATTTGCACAATAAACCTGAAATCGGATTAGGGATATATATGTGAGCTATATCTGAATTTAGCCGATCTCAAAAAATTGGAAAAGTTATTTGCGAGCTCTATAATATATCTGGTACCAAATATGATTCTTGTGGAGTGCATATTTCGAATCTAAGGGACTTAAAACTAAACCTAAATCGGATGAAACATATATAATTTTGACATTGTGTCAGATGGTTGTGTCGCGCGGCTGATTGAAATCAAACAAAACAAACAAAAATATAACGGAAAATACGAAATACGGCATATTATTATATATGGGAGCTAAAACTATATCTGAAACGATTTTCGCCAAATTTGATGTATTTGCTTCCAGACTAAATTCGGTCGGATGTGCCAAAATTCAGATGATTTGGACTGGTATTGGCCATTTGGTGTAGAATTAACCCGAAATCGGTTGAATATATATATATGGGAGCTATATTTAAATTCAAACCGATTCTAGCCAATTACAATAGGGCCCTCCTTGGGCCAATCGAATATTGTTTGGAAAATGCATGGCAGACGGACTGACATGTATAAATAGACTCAGAAAGTGAGTCTCTTTCGTTCTCCATGTTACAAACAAATGCACAAAAACATAACACCCTTACCACTATGTGGTGTAACATCGTACCCGCAAAGCGGATTAGGTCAGCTAGTGTTATGTATTTAACTTTTAGCTCCATCGATTATTAAATAAATGGTTTTTGAAACGAAAACTTGCATGCGACTTAAAGTCACTGCTGATTTCAGTCGTCACCTATTTAAAATACCTTAATGTATCTATATTAATATTTATAATAATTGTTTGAATAATCTTAAAAATTTACACAAAATGTATTCTCGGCGAAAGAATGAAAGAAATAAATCCACCTTACATTCTTGTTTTGTTTCGCAAATAAACATAAATTCAATGGAAATTGACATTTGTAAATTTATAGGAACATTGCCCGAAATTGGTAATGTGTATGTGTATTCCTGTATTTTCTTATGGCCAACATTCTTCATGAGTGCCAATAATGGCCATGCCAAAGTATTCTGGCAAGCTGTAGCCAACAACGGCAGTAGGTGGTGCTGCACCATTTCCATTGGCATTCCTTTTGGATTTTTTTTAGGGACCTAATAAATTTGTTATTTTCTTTTTTTTTTTTTTTTGTACGTTTTTCTTAAATAACGAAAATGGCAAATGTCTTATGGGGGATGATAGTCATTTTATAAGCTAATTTACTACGACAACATTGTAGTAAATTAAACGTACATTGGTTTTTGTACTTTTAATGGGCGTCATGCTTAAGAGATGACGACCAGACCAAAAAAAAAACTGAACTTCTTACCTACCCAGCCAACCATGCGGCCCACTTTCGCTCCCTTTACATATCGATATTTATGGGCAATATTGCTAATATCCAGTTTCTTTTTCTTTTTTGCATTTATGCCACTGGCATTCAGCCAATGTTGTATTGACAAAAGAGAAAAACAAAAATTTCCTACGCCAATAATGTGACAGGGTGTGTGTTTGGTTGCACCCCGATTATAGCTTTCTTGGGTGTTAAAGTGAATTGCCGCTGGCATTGAGACTGTTTGCTTTAAATGGAGAAGGAAGAAGGGGGAATTGTTGGCAAACAAATATTAATCCAAAATTCATATGGAATAAAAATTTAAACTTGGAATTTGTTTGTGTGAATTAAAATGCAGTTGTGTGGTTTAGATTATTAACAATTTTTTTTTTTCCAGCCTCTACAAACGTTTGATTGAATATGATTGTTGTTAAACGAATTTCGGTTTGCTTCAAGTGGAGCTCGGAATAACAAATGAAAACGATCCCTTTTATTTGAATGTTATGTCTTTTGCTTTTTGTTTTGTTTGGGCAATGAAAAAATATATATTTTTTGCGCATTCACTTTTTAAGGATTGTGTGAACAGAACGTAGATTTTGTTGCTGTTAAAAAACATATGATAAATAAATACATACACTTTTATTAAAAATGCAGAACAACTTATCTCTTTTAGAAATAATAAAAAAAAAAAAAACAAATAAAAAGCTGTAAGTTTATATCAAATTTTGAATACCCTTCACCATTAAAACAAAAAAAAAATCCGTTAAAAATTCTGTTAAAATCATAAAAATGCCAAATGTAGGGATTTTCCGTTTTATTGCGCCCTATATAAAGACGAGGACCTGCATAAGCAATTTTTGTCATAGGTCGTTACAATATTCAAATACGAAACTTAAAAAAAAAAGAATCCCTTAAATAATGAAGCTAAAATCTTCAAAATACAGAATATAGAGAAGTATCGTTATATCAGGGCAATTCGAAGACCTGGACCCATAAAGACATTTTTCTTTCCTAGATTGTAGTACTCATTAGGAACCTAAAATACAAAATTTGAAACAATTTCGGTGAATATTGTACCTAAAATCGTCATAATACCGAATATAGGGAGGTACTGGTATATGGGGCCTATACGGAGACCTGGATCTGCATAGACAATTTTCTGTCATAGACTGTACGTCCCATTATGAACTATAAATACGAACTTTGAAACCACTCCGGTGAATAATGTCGCTAAAATCATCAAAATACCGGATGTTGGGAGGTACCGTAAGACGTGGGCCTGCATAGACTATTTTCTGACTTTAGAACCTATTAGGTACTGCAATACCAATTTGAAACGATTACGGTGAATAATGTCGCTGAAATCATCAAAATCTATATCTATAAAAGAGGAAAATGTTTGTATGTTTGTTTGTTTGTTTGTTTGTTTGTTTGTTTGTTTGTTTGTAAATTATGGACTCGAAAACCGCTGAATAGATTTTCCTGAAAATTTCCATATATACTGCAACATCGCCTGAAAGTAACATAGGCTATATACATTTTTGAATTTCCACTTGGAACTGGAGATATAGCATCAGAATCGGAGGTACCTCCCAAAAATTTTGATTTTATATGCACATATCTATTGATTGGTTGAAGATACAGTTTCCAAATTTGGAATACGTAACGGAATTTGGAACAAAAATAAGTTTGCCAAATTATATTGTAATCGGTTCAGATTTGGATATAGCTCCCATATATATTTTCGACCGATTTCGTTCATTTGATGCCTCAAATACAATATGAATGTTCGATTCCAATGAAATTTGGAATGTGTGACGGGATTTAATCCGAAAATAAATTTGTCAAATTATATTGAAATCGGTTCAGATTTGGATATAGCTCCCATATATATTATCGGCCGATTTCAAGCATTTGATGCACCAAACACGCTATGTATCCCCAATTCCAATGACATTTGAAACGTGTGATAGATTTTATCTAAAAAATTGATTTCCCAAATTATATTGAAATCGGTTCAGATTTGGATATAGCTCCCATATACATTTTCGGCCGATTTCATGTATTTCGTAGACCAAACACGATATGTATTTCCAATTGTAATGAAATTTTAAATAAGTAACGGAATTGGGAGCCAAAATGAATTTGTCAAATTAAATTGAAATCGGTTCAGATTTGGATATAGCTCCCATATATATTTTCGACCGATTTCATGTATTTGATGCACCAAACACGCTATGTATCTCTATTTTCAATGAAATTTGGAATGTGTAGCGGAAATTAAAACAAATATTCATTCGTCAAATTATATTAAAATCGGTTCAGATTTGAATATAGGTCTCATATATATTTTCGACCGATTTCATGTATTTTATGCACCATACACGATATGTATGTTCGATTCCAAAGAAATTTGGAATATGTAACGGGATTTTGATTAGAAAATAAATTAGTCAAATTATATTAAAATCGGTTCAGATTTCGATATAGCTCCCATATATATTTTCCGCCGATTTCACATATTTGATGCACAAAACACGATACGTATTTTTGATTCCAACGAAATTCGGCATGAGTGGCTAAATTTGGTATAAAAATAAATTTGACAAATTATATTCAAATACGCTCAGATTTGATTATAGCTCCCATATATATACTTAGCCGATTTCAAATATTTGATGCACCCAGAGAGAGAGACAAAATCTGGCACCAGCAAAAATTGCCAAATTATATTGAAATCAGTTGAGGTTTGGATATAGCTAACATATATATTTCGGCCGATTTCATACATATTATGCACCAAACACTATATATATGACCGATTCCAATGAAATTCAGAATGTGTGGCGGAATTTGGTTATAATAATAAATGTGATAAATTAATTGGAAATTAGTTAAGATTTAAATTTGGCTCCCATATATATATTCTCGGCCGATTTCACATATTTGACGCACCAATTTCAATGAAATATGAAAGGTGTAGCGGAGTTTGGTGTAAAAGTAATTTTTTTTAAATTATATTTAAATGGGATCAGATTGGGATATGATTTTAATAAGAACCATTGACCCACAACGCCTTAGGCTAACACTGAAAGACAACACAACAACTTATTTGAAATACGCTTATTACGGCGAAGTATGTTACTATCCCGAATTCAATAATTGCAATAGAAATGCCACTCAACTTGAAAAAATTGCAGTTTACTGCACGCTTGGTATTTGCTATGAAAAAATTGCAGTTTACTGCACGCTTGGTATTTGCTATGAAATAAATAAATCCGAAGAACAAACACTTCGTGTATGTATGTCATGTTACTGCTTTTCTAATGGTTTTGGTTATTTACGCATTAAAGTAGTGCAATAGTTTTTTTTTTAATTTTTAAATTTGTTTTTTTTTTAACCAACATATATTCGTAAATAAAATTTTGAATGCATATAAAATCAAAAGGGGTAGCGAAGCGCACCGGGTTCAGCTAGTACCATATATAAGGAGGTACCGTTATATGGGGGCTATACGAAGACGTGGGCCTGCATAGAAAATTTTCTGTCATAGATTGTAGTACCCATTATGAACTTCAAATATGAAATTTTTAGCAATTCCGATATATAATATCGCCAAAATCGACAAAATACTGAATATCTGGAGATACCCTTACATGGCGCCTATACGAAGGAGTGGACCCGCATAGTCAACTTTCTGTCACAGGCTGTATTACTCATTACGAACTTTAAGTACGAAATTTGAAACAATTCCGGTGAACAATGTCGCTAAAACCATCAAAATACCGAATATATAGGGAGGTACCGTAAGACTTGGATGTTATGGACTATAGTATGCATAGGAAACGTCAAGTATGAAATTTGAAGCAATTCCGATCAATAATGTCGCTAAAATTCTCAAAATACTGAATATAAGGAGGTACCCTCACATGGGAGCTATACGAAGACGTGGACCCAAATAGTCAATTTTCTGTCACTGGCTGTAGTACCCATCAACAGCTTACAATACGAAATTTGAGACCATATCGGTCTATAATGTCGCTAATATCTTCAAAAATCCGACCACTTAGCGTTATAAGGGGGCTATACGAAAACATGTACCGATATGACCCGTTTCCGAACTTAACCTGCCTACAGACAAAATACACATGTGTCCAAAATTTTAAACTTCTATCTAAATTTTTTTCGAAAGATAGCGTGATTAGAAAGACAGACGGATATCGTTAAATCGAAATTACAATTCAAAATTGTAAGTCAACTTGAAAAAATCCCATGCGATAAAAAATATGACAAAAATAGAAAAAAAATAAAAAAATTATTCACTTCTTTATTGTTATATTTTTCTGCGAATTTTTTTTCCTTTTCTGGCAAGAGGCCATATCGAATTAATGGAAATTGTGAAAATCGGCCCAGCGGTTTTTGACCGATAAGCAGAATAAATACGATCTATTTCTCTAACATATATATTGTACCTATTTTGCTATATATCCGATTTCTTGCCTATCAGCATTCCTGTAATGGTCGATATGGCTGAGATTAAAAATATTCGCGGTTTAGTGGCAATTTTCCTATTTTCTTACATAAAAGTTAGGGTCTATTTTACCCGCTAAATATTGTCCGATGGCCGCCCAAATTTATAGGCTTCTGCCCAGTCCTAAACTCTAGCTCCATGTAAATTTCGTCGATTGGTTCATAATTGTGACCTATTGATAAAATGCAAAATCAGGAAAATTATCTGTTTTTGGTCCATTTCAATCCCTAAATATTTTGCGATCATCTCCAAAAATAGGTTTCTATTCTGACCCTAACCCTAACCCCACCTCCATTTTCAATTTCGTGACGATCGGTTAATAATTCCGACCTGTAGCTTAATTACAAATTAATATGGACAGACGGACGGACGGACATACATAGCTAGATCGACTCAGCTCGGCGAGAAAGGAAGATCCATGTATAGGTTCCTATGTGGGAAGCCAATATTTCGAGGTTTAATATAAAAAAAGAGATTGAAATTGTTGCCAATATTTGCCTAAGTACAGTATTTTAATTATTGCTCAGGTTGAGGGGTATAACAAGAAATTATCCTCGTTTTTCGTAATGTTTGTCAATTATATGCTGCACATTATGTCATGATGTTTTATTAGCTCAACTGGAAATTTTAAAAATGATAGTTAAGTTAGTGTGCTTTCATCTAGCGGATACATAGTATGCCACATATATACAATAAAATATATTCGCCCATATGTTTTAGTTGTCCCGTGTTTGTTATATCCTTGAAATGGATATAATCACTTAGACACAATTTGTAATGTTTGATACTGTATTAACAAAAATAGAGAAACAAACAAACAACAGCAGCAAAAAAGGCAAATATTCAGTAAATCCTTAATGGATGTTTTTATTGACCGGTTTTTATCGGCATTTACCACAGGAGGCGTATGCATGCAAATTGATTAATATGTATTCAAATTCAATGAATGTGAAATAGTATATAAAATAGCAAATATATTGAACGCCAATATATATTTTAACATTAACGTTATATACTTTAATATTATATATATATATGAATTTTCATTCAAATTATTCGTATTATAATATTTAACAAGTAAGCAAAGGCTACAGTCGAGCGGGGCCGACCGTTGAATACCCTACAACACTATAATAAACGATACAGTTTATATAGACGAGATACTCGAAAGAATTCCACAAGATATTGTGACAAATAATAAAAGAAAACCATCAGGTTTTGTTCTCTAATTTTCGAATAATAGCAACTTTAACTAATTTGCTCATTTCCAATTTATTGGAAGATGTTGTTGTTGGAACCAATATTTCCCAAAGACCTATAATCTCTCAGAAGTGACAAAAGATTAACATTTATTATTGGTTTTTGACTGAAACGCATCTATATGGGATACAGACATATGACTATATTCTTCAACGAAATCAGCGTTAACGACATATTCAAAAGTGCGTCTTTCTTGTATTTGTGAATTCCCCAAAAAGTCACTGGAATGGACATTTTCGTATTTTGTCTACAAAAGTTGGCAAACTCCTTCACATATTGAATATTTTTGGATGGCCATCCAAAACTGCTTGGCTTTTGCAATGTCCGGTAACCCCCACTCAAATATGCGTGAGGACCGGGCGATAATTACGACCTGCTGACATTTTTGCAGTTTTTGGTCCATTTCAACCCCTAAATATATGGCGATCATCTCCAAAAAGAGTAGGCTTCTTTTCTAACCCTCATCTTATCCCCATGCAAAATTTCGTAAGGATCGGACCATAAATGCGATCTGTATATGATATCCTGATATCCTAACTACTTAGTTTTGTTAGCTGTAGAAATATTACCAAATGTTTAATTCAAAATGAAAATATGCCAAAAATATGACAAAATTGAAAAAATAGGAGAAAATTTTAAAAAATCAATATTTTCATCTTTAGATAGATATTTTTATGCGATTTTTTTAGACGTTTTTTCTTTCCTGTCAAGAGGCCATTCTGAATTAATGAGAACTGTCGAAATCAGTTCAGCCGTTCTCGACATATAAGGGATCTTTCAAGCATATCTTCTTTGATAGACATATATATCGAACATATTTTGCTATATATCCGATTTGTTGGATGTTAACATCAATGTAAAGGTCAGAAGTAACCTTGTCATGGCTTTGTGATTTCGCCGGGATTTAAAATATTCGCGGTTTAATGAAAAATGTTGAATTTTTTCAACACAAAATATATGGTCTATTTTACCCGCTAAATATTATCCGATGACCACCCAAATTGGTAGGCTTCTTCCCCGTCCTAAACTCTAGCTACATGCGAAATTCCGCGTCGATTGGTCTATAATTGCGACCTGTATAGCTACTGCAAAATCCGACATTTTTTCAGTATTTGGTCCATTTCAACCCCTAAACATTTGGCGATCATCTCAAAAAGAAATAGGGTTCTATTCTGGCCCAACCCCGACCTCCATTCCAAATTTCGTGAAGATCGGGCCATAATTGCGACCTGTAGAGTGATTACAAATTAACATGGACAGACGGACAGACGGACAGACGGACAGACGGACGGACGGACATACATAGCTAGATCGACTCAGCTCGGCGAGCTAGGATGATCCATATATACTTTCCTATGTGGGAAACCAATATTTCGTGGTGTTACATAATTTTCGGCCCAATCAAACTTATAATACCCCCAACACATAGTGTTGTAGGGTATAAATATTATGCTACCAGTAGACTAAAAATGGTTTAATTAGATTTTTGGTATCCTGAAAAGGATACAAATAGACTACTTGCATTAAATAACATTAATTGGAATTATTATAAATACTTGTAATTAGTTATATAGTCACTAATGTTAAATGAGGTTTTACATACCGCTCATTAACTCAAAGAGTGTCATTCTCAAAAATACAGTTTCGAGAAACACGTATTTTAGTTATGAATCCTCCTTGAATTCTACAGATATTAACATGAAACAAAGATAAAATAAGATTCGTAAAAAATATACATTTCTAACTCAAACAAGTGAAAAAGCACCTTAGTTCGGCCGAAACTTTAATAACCATTTGGAAGGAACTTGCAAAATGTAAAAAAAATCAATTGAAATATTCCGCCTTAATTCAAAAATTCCAATTATCTGCCAAAGATGATGATGCCTATTATGAACCTCAAATACAAAGTTTGAGATAATGCTGTTAAAATATTTAGGTAAAATCCTCAAAATACGGAATATAGGGAAGTATCCTTATATGGGAGCCAAACTAATTAGTGGACTTGAATTGAACATTTTTTGCAAGGAGAGAATAAACCTACTGAGAACCCCAAATGTAAAGTTTCATCTAATTTGGTTGGAAATTGTGCAAAAACCTTCAAAATACCAAAAATTTGGAGGTAGGTAGATGAGACCTATACCAACTAGTAAACCTGAATCGAACATTTTGGCGAACATACCTACCAATTGTTAAGTTTCAACTAATTTGCTTGGAAACATTCAAGATATCGAAAATCGGATATGGGTACTGTGCCACTAATTGGGATTAGTAGGAATTTTTTTCAGGGAGAGAACAGATCCCCAAATCTGAAGTTTCAACTAATTTTGTTGGAAATTGTGGTGGAAAGCTTCAAAATACCGAAAATCTGGAGGTACCGTTATATGAGGGCTATACATAAACATACCAATCAGCCTGCATATAATATATACCATTGTGCCAAATTTCAATGCTCTAGATTAAATAATGTGGACTCTATCGTGATTTCAACAGACCGACGGGCGGACAGTCCAATATCGCTTTATCTACTTTTATTTTTATTCTGATCAGGAGACTATACTTTTTGGAGTCTCCGACGAATATTTCGAGGTTTTGCAAACTGAATGACAAATATAATATACCCTTTTTTGTTTGGTGGAGAGTATAAAAACGCGTTAATTTCGACCAGGCCGAACTTTTAATATCCTCCACTATGAGGTAGAGGAAACCTTTAAAAATAAAAAAAAAAAAAAAAAATCGGGAATGATTCGTAAGTCCACTTCCATTTTTGCTAGTTAGCAAAAAATCTTAGAAATGCCGTAAAGTCGATGGTACCGGTTTCCTGCTAAGTGGTTGTTATCTATTGCAATTTCCAAATTACAAATTAAAAAAAAAATGCGGCTAAAATCACCAAAACTCCAAATATTCGGAGTGAAAAAAAAAAAATTATGAGACTACTCCAGCAGTTTTTTTTCTGAAAAGGCAGAAACCATTACTCACTCTAAATTCCGAATTTTAAACGACTCCTATGATAAATGTGTCAAAAATCATCAGAATAACCAATATTTAGAAGTGCTGAAGTATGGGGGTTACTTATGGAGGAACTTAACCTGCCTACTGACAAAATACACATATGTGGAATTTTTTATCTTAATTCTTTCGAAAGATGGCGTGACTACAACACATAGACGGACATCTCTAAATCGACATAGAATTTTACGCTGATACCAGAATACACATAACATGTTGGGTCTAACATGAGAACTTCGAGGAGTTACAAAATGTGACTGACGAAGTTAATTAACCCCCCATACTACCATGGAGGGTATGAAGAGAATACGTTGAAAAATACCGATAAAATTTTAACAATTCCAAACAGCATGTGTTACTGTTACATGGGACTATAAAACCTCTCTAATCCATTATATGCGTCGACGGTGCCTCTTAAAACCTCCAAATACCAATTTTGAGATAATTCCGGTAAAAAGTGTAGCTAAAATCATCAAAATACCGAACTTATACCATTACATGGGGGTTATACGAAAACATGGACCTGAATAAGCAATTTTTTACCAGTGTAGGTAGGTAGTATCCATTACGAACCAAATTTGATACAATATGACACAAATTTGATACAATATGACGCAAATCATCAAAATACCGAATATCGGAGGTATAATAATATGAGGACTATGGCTAAAATTTGCTACATGCAAAAACACAAACTGACAATTTACAGAAAATTCAGTTGAAAATTATGACTAAAATAGACAAAACACATTAAATCTGGCGGTACAGTAATATGGGGGCTATATCAAAATGTGAACCTATATGACCCCATGGAAATCACTCTAGCTTCGGTACTTTCTTATATTGGGTATTTTGGTGAAGCAACATTATCCATCGAAATTGTATCAAATTTCGTATTTGAAGTTCTTAATGGGTAATGCCATCTTTGACAGAAAATTGTATATGTATACAGGTCCAAGTCTTCTTATAGCCCCCATATAACTGTACTTTCGGTATTTTGAATAGAATAGTAATTTTAAATTTTACTGTGCACCTAATGTGTGTAATATCAGGCCAAATGGGATGGTATTTGGTGTCAAGTTTGGTGAAAATCGGTTATGATATAGCCATGGGTCCTACGATTTTATATTTATGATCGATTTTATATTTATGTCCCTACATCCGTAATATTCACTTCATACCCATGATATTCTGTGCAAGATATCATATACATCCTACCAACAAAACCATTTGCTAAATTCTTTTGAAATCGATTCAGGTTCGGATATGGCTCCTATATATTTCCTCGCCCAAGTTAAAGTTCATTGTGTATCAAATGTGTAATATAAGAACAAATTTAATGGATTATGGGATATTAGACCAAATTGGTATACATCAGATAAATCAGGTTCAGATATAACTATAGCTCTGATGTAGATGCTTCACCAGAACTAATTTAAGCTTTCTAAATGTCATTACCTGCATTCTACTCCGTTGATATTATGTAAGAGAGATCACAGGAATACCTCTGTTAAATTTTGTGATATAGCTTCCATATGTTAGTTCCATCCGATTTCAAATTTAAATCGCTGTAAGGCAACCAGTAACGATCATAGTTGGTATGATCAATTTCAAATATATTCCCATCATAAATGTTTATTTGTTACAGGTTGCTTTACTAAATATGTACGGTGGTGCAGGGTATCATAAATTCGGCCCCTCCCGACTATTGTCCTTTCCTTACTAGTTTTTCTACCCTACAACACTATGTGTTGGGGGTATTATAAGTTTGATTCGGCCAAAAATTATGTAACATCTCGAAATATTGGTTTCCACATAGGAAAGAATATATGGATCTTTCTAGCTGAGCTGAGTCGATCTAGCTATGTATGTCCGTCCGTCTGTCCATGTTAATTTGTAATCAAGCTACAGGTCGCAATTATGGTCCGATCCTCACGAAATTGAAAATGGAGGTGGGATTATGGTCAGAATAGAACCCTATTGTTTTTGGAGACGATTGCACAATATTAAGGGGTTGAAATGGACCAAAAACAGAAAAAATTCATGGCTTTGCAGAAGCTCTATAAGCCACAATTATGAACCAATCGACGCGGAAATTTAAATGGAGTTAGAGTTTAGGGCTGGACAGAAGCCTATCAATTTGGGCGGTCATCGGACAATATTTAGCTGGTAAAATAGACCCTAACTTTTGTGTAAGGAAATAAGAAAATTTCCACAAATCCGCGAATATTTTTAATACCAGCCATATCACAAATACATTAAAAGGTCACTTATGACCATTAAAGTAATGCTGATAGCCAAGAAATCAGATGTATTGCAAAATAGGTACAATATATATGTAAAAGAATAGATCTTATTTATTTCTTCCTATAAGTCAAAAACCGCTGGGCCGATTTTCACAATTCCCATCAATTCGGAATGGTCTCTTTTTAAATTTGTACATTCCGCAACACTACGTTTTGATATGCATGTTGCAATTATCTTCCGATCATCACGAAATTTTGTATGGCGGTAGGGTCAGGGTCAGAATTAAAGCCTATTGTTCTTAAGATGTACATTTAGGGGTTCAAATGGACTAAAAAATAAAAATTTTCAAATTTTGTCGTCGCTCAATTGACCACAATTGACAGGGCATTATTTTTAATATTATTTCAAAAACAAAATCTTCCAAAATGGACTTGAGCATAAGGGGACTTCGAACCAATTGTAGTGTTGTAGGGTATCATGTTCGGCCACGCACGACTATAGCCTTTGCTTACTTGTTTAATATTATCATTACTTGTTAACTTGGTATTTCCCGTTCCTAAATAATTGTAATCTGTTAAAAATTGGTCTTAACTATCACCATTCAAAAACCCCAAAAATTCGTGGGCTAGATTTAAACCTTCCATTTTCGGTTAAAATATTGTATGTCATTTCCCGACATATTTATCATGCAACATTTAACACTCTTTATACAGGGGCATTGTTAAAAGTTTTTATTTATTTCGAAGTTTCTTTCAATTCTTGGCAACAAACCGACAGACATACAGACAGTCAGACCGAACACACTGTAAAATTTAATATTTGTAAAACTTAATTTCATATCTGTATTTTGCTTTCCGGATCGCTTAGTTTTTGTCGCTGTGTCATTTTTCATTTCAAGATGAATGTTTACAACACAAATGCTAACAGACAAACAGACCGAACGACGAACACACAGACAACATGGTATAGTTTTGTGACTCTGGTCTTGTCACTGGGACAGTAATACTGTTGCTTTGTTTTTCATTTCCTTTTCGTTTTTGTTTCGAGTGGATGTGGCTGTTTTTTGTGTTTGTAAAAGGAATATTTGAGTGTTTGTTTTTTATGGCATTGTTCGTTATTTAGTTTTATACACACAAACACACACACACGCTCACCTACATATATAGAATTCTTTCCGCTCTGGCAAAGGCAACATTAAATGTACCTGTTTGCGTTATAAATTATGGCAGAAAACAAAAAACACGACATACGATATGTTATTGTAGATATTGTAAATGTTTTGCCATAAATTTTCTTAAATTGTTTATTACTCCCTGAAATTCTATACACACACACTCTCTATCTCTCTCTGCCATGTTCGTCACGCATACACAAGCAAGTCCATGGTTCGTTGGTTACTTTGAATTATATTTATTAACAATGGCCCCACTCACGTTCTCGCCCACAGTGAAGTTGCATTGATATGGATATGTTCGGAGAGCACATATCCGAGTAACAGTTGGAATTTGTCCCGATAGGAACATGAAGTCTAATGACAACTTCATTAAGCTAACATCATTAATTGTTGGAGAAACATTTCAAGAAAATCCACATCAGAATATTTTATTTTGGAAAGAAATAGGCAAATTGTGAAACCACAAATTGATGGAATATTTTGTATTTTATGGATTATGGATGTAAAGCAAATACGCTTGTGCAATGCAGACTCAATGAAAATCAAAAATTGAGATAGACCATGTGAAGTTGTATTTTATAGATATATGAATAACTGGTAAGGAATCATAGTCGAGAGACTCTAGTGTAAGTAATCGAGTACTAATTAAAACTAAAATCAAGATTTCGGTATGGGATAAATTCCAATTTATCGAGATTAAAACAGGTTTTAAGCAAATAATTGATGATATATTGCTATGATACTATGATACGAACAAAGTATTCAAGAAACAGCCAGAAACGTAGACACGTAATAAAGGAAATTGTAAAATTGGTGAAGAATATTTCCTCTTTTGACACTTTCTATCTAAAATGAAGACTTAGATTAATTTCATGTGTAAACTAAAAAACTTGGTTTTTCCTACAATTATTGAAAAAAAAAAACTGTAAGGAAAAGTCAACATCGGGCAGGGTCCACTATGTGATACCCTACACCACTATGCTTATTTAGTAGAGCTATAGTAACAAAAGAATTTATTTGAAGTAGATCATACCACCTATCAACATTTGGCTTTAGAGCAGTTCTATTTCGTTTTCAGAGGGAACTAATATATGTGAGGCCTAACTAATTCTGAATCGATTTTCACTAAATTTGAGGGAATCATTTTAATCTTTTATACCAAATAACATTGCTATAGAGTGCATGATAACACTTTCAGAAGGATTATATTAAAAATATGTATATCAGGACCGAGTTCCATTAAATGGAAACGTACGTCCCGAAATTCACACCATTTGTGCTGATATTGCCCATTATTTGAATAATAAACCTAAATCGGATTAAGGATATATATGGGAGCTATATCCAAATCTTAGCCGTTCTCGATAAAATTTAGCAAAGGTATTTCTAAACTTCAAAAGATATCTGGTACCAAGTATCATAAACACGAAATTGAAAGAAACATATATGGGAGCTATAGCTATATCTGAACCGATTTTCTCCAAATTCGACGTACTTGCTTCTAGACTAAATTCTGTCGGATGTACCGAAATTCAGGACTTTTTAACCGATATTGGCCATTTGGTGCACAATTAACCCGAAATCGGTTGAAGATATATATGGGACCTATATCCAAATCTGAACCGATCTTGATAAAATTTGGTAGAGATATTTTGAAGCCCTATAAGATATCTGGTACCAAATATCATTGTTGTGGAATGCATATTACGTTTGTGAGGGGCTTCTAACAACAAATCGGATAAAAAATATATATGGGAGCTATAGCTATATCTGAACCGATTTACACCAAATTTGAAGTACTGGGTTATTGGATGAATTCAATAGAAATTGCCAAAATTTGGGCTGGTATTAGCAATTTGGTGCATAATAAACCTGATATCCAGCATTTAAATGTGAATAAATCTTTTGTGTCTATTGCTTGTTACCGTAATACTGGTAGGTAACGTGGTCCTACGTCAAGCAAGTGGATGGAAGAAAACAATAACATTAGCAGAAATGGTTCGAAAAGTAAAGAAGCGACTTGATCGAAATCCGCGTCGCTGTGGCCGAAAATGGCTCGTGAGCTGAACATATCGCAATATTCCATTCGGCAAATATTGAAAAATGAGCTCGTGGTAAAGCCATTGAAATTTCAAAAAGTGCAATAACTTACACCGCAACAGAAAGAAAATAGACTCAAAAGAGCTAAAGAGCCACCAGAACTCAAACATCGGCCATGGTAATGGTGTGGGCAGCCATAACAGCCGATGGTCGCTCTCCGCTCGTATTAATCGACCGTGGCATCAGAATAAATGCCGAATATTATCGCTAAAATGTTATGGAGGGTGAATTAAAGCTTTGGACACGCAAACATTTCGGCCGCAGACCTTGGACACTCCAACAGGACTCCAACATCAAACAAATCTAAACTTATTCTAAAATTTGAAGCTATTTCCGACATTTTGTTCTTTAAAATTAAATATTAAAAAATATGTAAAAATTGTGCCGTTTGACTTTGTTGCAGTTTTTTTATCTCACCCTGTGTTGGTCTGAATTCCATTTACCACTGAGGCCAAGAGAAAAAAAAAACAGAATTATATTTTTGCATGACTATATGACATGGTTCTAAGGATGAAATAGATTACAAAGGATCGTTCGAATAGACGACAACATCCGACCTTTAAATTGAAAATAAACACATTGTTTAGAAATCTTACAATTGAAAATTAGAGAACAAACTTTGATATTTTGAATGATATTATAACTTGTTGAATTAAGCATCAAAATATCTTGCGGGGTTCGTTTATTCAATTCGAAATTATTTCTAAGCTAGATTTAGTATAGGTTATCACATTATCGGGCCAGGTCATTTAATATTTGCACTTATTTGCTGTATATGCATTCATTAAGTTTTCGATGTAGTTACTTTTATCCACGAAACCTAATAAAATCATTTAAGTTGTCAATATCCATATTTAATTTATAATTTGTATATTTTAAATAATAATTCTGAAATAAGATTTTCATTACAATATAAGGGATCCACATAATTACCATATTTCTGGTAATAGACATGATCTAGGATACACTTTTAGCTGAATATTATTATTTCTTATTCATCTGAAATGTGAAAAAATACATACATATTTACTTTGTAAAAAAACATCCACTTCTTATTTGCCGTACACTGCCCCAACACCCCAACATTTTTCAAAAGTTTCCTTTGCTTTTAGTCTGTACACATTGAAATCTGTTTTCATCAGAAGACATGGCGACATTCTGAGAAAGAGTGAGAGTTTATATTTTTATACCCTCCACCTTGGAAAGGAGGGTATATTAACTTTGTCATTCCGTTTGTAACATCCCTAAATATTCGTTTTAGACCCCATAAAGTATATATATTCATAATCAGCATAAAATTCTAAGTCGATTTATCGATGTCCGTCTGTCCGTCTGTCTGTCTGTCTGTCTGTTGAAATCACGATACAGCCCACATTATTTGACGTAGAGCTCCAAAATTTAGCAGAGCTATTTGCATTGTGTCTAGGATGGTTGGTATTGAAAATGAGATATATCGGTCCACGTTCTGGTATAGTCTCCATATAACGGTACCTCCCGATATTCGGTATTTTGATGATTTATGCCACATTTTTTCACGGATTTTTCTTAAAATTGGTATTTGTAGGTCATAGCGGGTCCCTGAGCGTGTGGCAAAACATTGCATGTATAGGTCCACGTTGTGGTATAGCCCCCATATAAAGGTACCTCCCGATATTTAGTATTTTAGTTTTTTTTACCACATTTTTTCACCGATTTGTCTAAACATTGGTATTTGTGGGTCATAATGGTTTCCAGCTCCGGTGGCGGAACATTGCATATATGGGTCCATAATTTGGTATAGTCCCCATATAACGGTACCTCCCGATATTCGGTATTTTGATGATTTATGCCACATTTTTTCACGGATTTGTCTTAAAATTGGTATTTGTAGGTCATAGCGGGTCCCTGAGCGTGTGGCAAAGCACTGCATGTATAGGTCCACGTTGTGGTATAGCCCACATATAAAGGTACCTCCCGATATTTAGTATTTTAGTTTTTTACCACATTTTTTCACGGATTTGTCTGAAAATAGGTATTTGTTGGTCATAATGGGTTCCAGCTCCGGTGGCGAAACATTGTAATTATAGGTCCACGTTTTGGTATAGCCCCCATATAACGGTACCTCCCGATATTCGGTGATTTGATGATTTTTGCCACATTTTTTCAGGGATTTGTTCGAAAATTGGTTCCAGCTTCGGTGGCGAAACATTGCATGCATGGGTCCATGATTTGATATAGCCCCCATATAACGGTACCTCCCGATATTCGGTATTTTGATGGTTTTTGCCACATTTTTTCACTGATTTGTCTAAAAATTGGTATTTGTGGGTCATAATGGGTTCCAGCTCCGGTGGCGAAACATTGTAATTATAGGTCCACGTTTTGGTATAGCCCCCATATAACGGTACCTCCCCATAATCGGCATTTTAATGGTTTTTGCCACATCTCTTCTAATGTTTCTTTTACCCTAAGGTGGAGGGTATTAAAAGTTTGGCCCGGCCGAACTTAATATTTTTTTACTTGTTTTTTATCCCAATTCGTTGCCTCGATTTATTATGCACTTAGCGAGCATAATGTTTTCGAAGAATCTGCCAGTAACCCCTTTTAACGCCCTGTTACTTACGAAATAAATGCGGATTACATTTTACTGTTTTTAGCGGTTTTTCATATCGTTAGCAACAATTTGGAATGTAATGCCATTTCTGTTGGAATGTAATGCCATTTCTGTTATCACTCAAATATATGGTTAAAACGTTTTGGGTTGAAAAATAATCAAAAAAAAAAAATTATGGGAATATGTGCATATTTACAACTCATTTTTTCTCTGTGACAACTAAAGAACAAATAATGACATATTAGAAAAAAATATATTTCATTCCATTTCGGGTTGGAAACTGAGGTATGAATGTTCCACAAAAACCATGTATATGAATGCATATTAAAATTAGTGTAAATGGTCTGTTCATAATAAATTTTGAAGACATATGTAATTTTGAGAAAATTACTGTGTATATTCTTTGAAACATCTGCAATACTGGTATTTATTAAAGGCTGATTTTTTAAGAGCTTGAAATTTTTATTTGAATTGGTAGTCCGTTGCATATAATTTATTGTTTGAAGATTATTTTATGCAAAGGTTAATCGGGACAGCGCCGCATTTACTGGTGCATTCGCTTAGTCCAATTTTGGCATACTCTACCCCACATTTCGGCAAGTATCTCACGTATGAATGCTTCAATATTGTCTTCAAATGCATCAATAGAAACGGGCTCGTCTAAATAGACATCGGTTTTAGTAAAACCCCACCAAAAGATTGTCTACAGGTGTTAAATAACACTATCTACTGGCCAATTAACTCATCTCGAATGTGAAATAAAATGTTCACCGAACTCGCTCTCAATAAATCCTTTATTACTACATGTCATGCAAGTAAAGTCGGATATCATCTCACCATTCACAGTAATATTACGATTCACAGCATAAACTGGAACAAACTATTAATTTTTATACCTTAACCCATATAGCTACAGAAGTTATATATCATTTGATACGGCCAAACGTGCCGAATCGATATAACCCTAGACCCTAGGTCTCTTTGGACCAAATC
Organism: Musca domestica; assembly: GCF_030504385.1. Taxonomy (NCBI): domain Eukaryota; kingdom Metazoa; phylum Arthropoda; class Insecta; order Diptera; family Muscidae; genus Musca; species Musca domestica. The sequence goes on along the minus strand of NW_026712376.1, from coordinate 2,769,036 downwards.
TGTTTCAAGAAATTTGGAGTCGACCTCCACGATAACTCTCCAAGGAAGTATCTGATTTGGCCCAAACTTGGCATATCGAGTTCGGAATTGGGCAATATCGGTCCACACTTTCTGGTACCCCAATACAAAAGGTAAACATTTACATAGAAAATAATTTACCAAATATAACCAGAAAGGATCATTCAATTCACACTTCGCAAAACTGGATAGCCGTATCACTACTAGGTCAGGTGCGAAACAGTGATATTGTCACACCTCCCCAACAAAGGGTCAAAATTTTGAATAACTATAACTCATATAACATTTGAAATAATGTTTGAAAGTCTTCGAATTTCGACCATCTCAGTATTTTTACCACCACAAGGTCTGAAGTGAAGTCGGAATATATCGGACCACTCCTTCTGGTACTTCCCACACAAAGGGTCAAAATATTGAAAATTAATATCTCTCAAAATTGCAAAATAAGTGACAGCTCATTATATTGGGATAGCTCATAATATAGCTTACAAGCCTCCAAAAGCATTTTGTTGAGCATTTTCCAGAAAAAAGTTATTCGTGATGTAATTCAAGCGTGATACTGTAATTTCTTTATATTTGGCTGGAAACCACAATTGGCTATCGTTAGAGCACTCCAGCATTTAAATGTAAGGTAACGCTCGTTACCGTGATACTGGTAGCGTAGCCCGACGTCAAGGAAGTGGACGGAAGTAAACAGCAACATCAGCAGATATGGTCCGAAAATAAAAAGAAGCGACTTGATCGAAACCCGAGTGGCAGTGACCAACAAAATGGCCCCTGAGCTCGGGGTAAAGCCTTTGAAATTCTAAAATGTGCAAGAACTCACACCGCAACAGAAAGACAATAGACTCAGATGAGGTAAAGAGTTGCTTCGCTTGGCCGAAAGTGGTGAACTGCCGAATTTGGTTTTCTTCGATTAGAAAATACTCGTTGTCTAGCAGTTTGTAAACAAACAAAACGATCGTGAATACTTGCCAAAGAGGTCAGCTGAAAATGTGCACCTTCGGTTGGCCACCAGAACTCAAGCGCCGGCCATGGTGATGGTGTGGGCCGCCATAACAGCCGATGGTCGCTCTCCACTCGTATAATTCGACCGTGGCATCAGAAAAAATGCCGAATATTATCACGAAAATATTCTGGAGGGTGTATTAAAGCCTTGGGCACGCAATAAATTTTGGCCGCAGACCTAGCACATTCCAAAAGGACTCAGCACGCGCCACCTAGGAATGGTTACAAAATGAGGTTCCTCGCTTCATTTCCGACGCACAATGGCAACCAAAATCTCCGGATACCAATTCTTTGGACTATTGTGTCTGGAGTACCTCAAGCAAGCGCATCGCCGGGAATGGGCCAAAATACTGTGGAGCCACATTCGGGCAGCTTGTGACGGTTTCATTGGCAGTTTGAAGTCCATAATTCGTGCCAAAGGTCACCAATTCTAACAAATCTAAACTTATTCTAATATTTGGTGCTATTTCCGACATTTTTTGTTTTCATTCAATAAAATTAAAAAAAATTTCTTGATAAGTATAAAATTCTATGTCGATTTAGCGATGTCCGTCGGTCTGTCTGTCTGTGGAAATCATTCTAGCTTCCGAACGAATTGAAGTAGTTTGATAATATTTTACTCAAATGTATATTATGTCTGCAGGACTTTTGGTATTAACCAGTAAGGAAAGCTCAAAAGTCGGGCGGGGCCGACTATATGATACCCTACACCACTATGCATATTTAGTAGAGCTCTCGTAAAAAGGTTTATACAGGGCATTTCAGAGCTCTATGAGATATTTGGTACAAAATCAAAATCTATCTAATTCTATCGTGCATTTTACGAACTATAGCTATCTCTGAACCGAGTTTCTCCAAATTTGACGTATTAGCTTCTAGACTGAATTCGGTCTTGCCATTGGGCTGCCATTTGGGCTGATATTGGCCATTTGATGCACAATTAATATGAAATCAGATGAAGATATATATGGGAGCTATAGCTATATCTGAACCGATTTTTACTAAAATTGGTGTACTTGCTTCTAAGCTGGTTTCGGTCGGATTTGCCAAAATTGATGCTATTACGGCCATTTGGTAGTCAATCACCCGAAATCGGATGAAGATATATATGGGAGCTATATCCAAATCTGAGCCGATTTCGGTAAAATTTAAAACTGCTATTCCTGTGCTCCATCTAATACCTGGTACCAAATATCACGGTTGTGGAGTGAATATTACGAATGTAAGGGACTAAAACACTAAATCGGATGAAACATATATATGGTTGCTATATCTATATCTGAACCGGTTTTCACTAAATTTGATATACTTGCTTCTAGGCTGAATTTGGTCCGATGTACTAAAATTCAGTCCATTTGGACTTATATCGGCCATTTGGTGCACAATTAACCCGAAATCGGATGAAGATATATATGTGAGCTATATCCAAATCTGAACCGATTTCGATAAAATTACAAGCAGCTATTTCTGGGCTGTATCTTTTATCTGGTACCAAATATCATTCTTGTGGAGTGCATATTACGAATGTGAGAGGCTTAAACACAAAATCGGATAAAACATATATATGGGAGCTATAGCTGTTTCTGAACCGATTTTCTCCAAATTTGTTGTATTTGCTTTAAGGCTAATCTCGGTCACATGTGCCAAAATTCGGGCCATTTGGGCTGATATTGGCCATTTGGTGGCCAATTAACCCAAAATCGGATGAAGATATATATGGAAGCTATATCCAAATCTGAACCGATTTCGATCAAATTTAAAACAGCTATTCCTGTGCTCCATCTAATACCTGGTACCATATATCACGGTTGTGGAGTGCATAGTAGGAATGTGAGGGACTTAAAGATCAAATCGGATGAAAGATATATATGGGAGCTATAGCTATATCTGAACCGATTTTCTCCAAATTTGATATACTTGCTTCTAGGCCGAACTCGGTTGGTTGTGCCAAAATTCAGGTAATTTGGACTGATAGTGGACATTTGGTGCACATTTAATCCGAAATCGGATGAAGATATATATGGGAGCTATATCTAAATTTGATCCGATTCTCACCAATTTCAATAGGGTTCGTCCTTGGGCCAAAAAAATATTGTTTGGAAAATTTCATCTCAATCGGATAATAAATGCGACCTGCATTTTGTTCACAAGAATACATGGACAGACGGACGGACGGACGGACAGACGGACTGACATGCATAAATCGACTCAGAAAGTGATTCTATGAAGGTTCTCAAAAGTAACTATGGGTCTATCTCGTTTCCTTCTCCATGTTACAAACAAATGCACAAAGACATAATACCCTTACCACTATGTGGTGTAGGGTATAAAAATGGGCCATGTAGGTCCACGTTTTGGTATAGCCCCCATATAATGGTACCTCCTGATATTCAGTACTTTGATGATTTTAGCGACATTATTCAGCGGAATTGTTTCTAATTTGGTATGTGAAGTTCGTATTGGATACTACCGCCTAAGACAGAAAATTGTCTGTGCAGGTCCCCGTCTTTGTATAGGCCCCACATAACGGTGCCCCCCTTTATTACCGATTTTTCTAAGTTTCGCATTTGAATATTGTAATAGCTTATTACAAAAGTTGCTTATGCAGGTCCACGTCGTCGTATTGAACCTTAATAACGGCTACATTCGCTATTTTTAAGGACAGATTTTTTAATTTATTTTTTTGAAAATTTGCCAAATTCGTTCTAAGTGGTGGAGGATTTCCAAAGATCGGCCCGGCCAAACTTACAATATTCACCGGAATTTTTTTAGGATTTCATATTTGAAGTTCCTACAGCCTAAGACTGAAAATTGTCAGTGCCGTTCTACGCCTTCGTATAGCCCCCATGCAACGGTACATCCCTATATTCGGTATTTTGATGATTTTACCTACATTATTACCGATTTTTTTAAGTTTCGCATTTGAGTATTGTAATAGTTTATTACAAAAGTTGCCTATGCAGGTCCATGTCGTCGTATTGACCCTACATAACGGATACATTCGGTATTTTTGAAGTCAGATTTTTTATATTTTTTGAAAGTTTGCCAAATTCGTTCTATGTGGTGGATAATTTTCAAAGATCGGCCAGGCCGAACTTACAGCTTTTTTACATGTTAATAATTACAACTCTTTTAAAATGTGAAATATAAGTCCGATTGTCTTCTAGCTTCGCGCATCTCAGTATTTTTACTAACATAAGATCTTGTGTAAAGTTGAAATATATCGGACCACTCCTTTTGATACCTACCACCCAACTGGCCTCTCATGAAATACAAAATAGAAATTAGGATGGAATGTATCGGTCCATTCATTCTGATATCTCTCCCCAAAAGGGGTGAAAATTTTGAATAATTATATCTCTCTTAAATTGCGAAATAAGCTTCGGATTCCTTCTAAACTTCGTGCATTCCAATACTGATAATAACACAAGATCTGGTGTAAAGTAGATATATATCGGCCCACTCCTTGTGGTACCTCCCCCACAAAGGGGTCACAATTTCCAATATTTATATCTCTCATAATTCATAACATAGCGATACAAGTCATCGATTCTTTTCAAACTTTCTATGTCTTAATCTTTTTTCAAGCAGTGATCTGATGGATTTTACCGACCAATTCCTTTCGGTACCTTCCCCACAAAGGTTCAATATTTTGATTATTCGCATAAAAATGTAAGATTTTCTTTAAATTTTTCACATACCAATATTTTTATACCCTCCACCATACTATGGAGGGTATATTAATTTTGTCATTCCGTTTGTAACTCCTCGAAATATTCATGTCAGACCCAACAAAGTATATATATTCTTGATCAGCGTAAAATTCTAAGACGATTTAGCCATGTCCGTCTGTCTGTGTGTCTGTCTGTCTGTCCGTCTGTCTGTTGTAATCACGCTATCTTTCGAACAAATTGAGATAGAAGGCTAAAATTTTGCACACATGTATTTTTTCCCAGTAGGCAGGTTAAGTTCGTAAGTGGGCCATGTAGGTCCAAGTTATCATATAGCCCCCATATAACGGTACCTCCCGATATTCGGTATTTTGATGATTTTAGCGACATTATTCACCGGAATTATTTCAAATTTGGCATTTGAAGTTTGTAATGGATGCTACAGCCTAAGACAGAAAATTATCTGTGCAGGTCCACGTCTTCCTGTAGCCCCCATATAACGGTACCCCCGATATTCGGTTTTTTGATGATTTTAGCGACATTGTTTACCGAAATCGTTTCAAATTTGGTATTTGAAGTTAGAAATGGATACTACATCCTAAATCAAAAAATGAGCCATGTAGGTCCACGTCTTCATATAGCCCCCATATAACGGTACCCCCCGATATTCGGTATTTTGATGATTTTAGCGACATTGTTTACCGGAATCGTTTCAAATTTGGTATTTGAAGTTCGTAATGGATACTTCATCCAAAGTCCAAGAATGAGCCATGTAGGTCCACGTCTTCATATAGCCCCCATATAACGGTACCCCCCGATATTCGGTATTTTAATGATTTTAGCGACATTATTTACAGGGATTGTTTCAAATTTCGTATGTGAAGTTCGTAATGGATACTTCAGCCCATGCCAGAAAATTGTCTGTGCAGGTCCACGTCTTCGTATAGCCCCCATATAACGGTACCCCCCATATTCGGTATTTTGACGATTTTAGCTACATTATAAACAGATTTTTCTTCAAGTTTCGCATTTAAATATTGTAATAATTTATGAAAAAAGTTGCCTATGCAGGCCCACGTCGTCGTATAAGCATTCGGTATTTTTAAGATTTTAACAGAATTTTTACCGTTTTTTTTTATACCCTACACCACATAGTGGTAAGGGTATTATGTCTTTGTGCATTTGTTTGTAACATGGAGAAGGAAACGAGATAGACCCATAGTTACTTTTGAGAACCTTCATAGAATCACTTTCTGAGTCGATTTATGCATGTCCGTCCGTCTGTCCGTCCGTCCGTCCGTCCGTCTGTCCATGTATTCTTGTGAACAAATGCAGGTCGCATTTATTATCCGATTGAGATGAAATTTTCCAAACAATCTTTTTTTGGCCCAAGGACGAACCCTATTGAAATTGGTGAGAATCGGATCAAATTTAGATATAGCTCCCATATATATCTTCATCTGATTTCGGGTTAAATGAGCACCAAATGTTCACTATCAGTCCAAATTACCTGAATTTTGGCACACCCAACCGAGTTCGGCCTAGAAGCAAGTATATCAAATTTGGAGAAAATCGGTTCAGATATAGCTATAGCTCCCATATATATCTTTCATCCGATTTGATCTTTAAGTCCCTCACATTCCTATTATGCACTCCACAACCGTGATATTTGGTACCAGGTATTAGATGGAGCACAGAAATAGCTCTTTTAAATTTTATCGAAATCGGTTCAGATTTGGATATAGCTCCCATATATATCTTCATCCGATTTCGGGTTAATTGACCACCAAATGGCCAATATCAGCCCAAATGGCCCGAATTTTGGCACATGTGACCGAGATTAGCCTTAAAGCAAATACAACAAATTTGGAGAAAATCGGTTCAGAAACAGCTATAGCTCCCATATATATATTCATCCGATTTCGGGTTAAATGACCACCAAATGTCCACTATCAGTCCAAATTACCTGAATTTTGGCACACCCAACCGAGTTCGGCCTAGAAGCAAGTATATCAAATTTGGAGAAAATCGGTTCAGATATAGCTATAGCTCCCATATATATCTTTCATCCGATTTGGTGTTTAAGCCTCTCACATTCGTAATATGCACTCCACAAGAATGATATTTGGTACCAGATATAAGATACAGCCCAGAAATAGCTGTTTGTAATTTTATCGAAATCGGTTCAGATTTGGATATAGCTCCCATATATATCTTCATCCGATTTCGGGTTATTTGTGCACCAAATGGCCGATATAAGTCCAAATGGACTGAATTTTAGTACATCGGACCAAATTCAGCCTAGAAGCAAGTATATCAAATTTAGTGAAAATCGGTTCAGATATAGATATAGCAACCATATATATGTTTCATCCGATTTAGAGTTTTAGTCCCATACATTCGTAATATTCACTCCACAACCATGATATTTGGTACCAGGTATTAGATGGAGCACAGGAATAGCTGTTTTAAATTTTATCGAAATCGGTTCAGATTTGGATATAGCTCTCATATATATCTTCATCCGATTTCGGGTTAAATGTGCACTAAATGGTCAATATCAGCCCAAATCACCAGTCTAGAAGATAATACGTAAAATTTGGAGAAACCCGGTTCAGAGATAGCTATAGTTCGTAAAATGCACGATAGAATTAGATAGATTTTGATTTTGTACCAAATATCTCATAGAGCTCTGAAATGCCCTGTATAAACCCTTTTACGAGATCTCTACTTAATATGCATAGTGGTGTAGGGTATCATATAGTCGGCCCCGCCCGACTTTTGAGCTTTCCTTACTGGTTTTTTTTTTGGAAATTGCCAAATTTGTACCAAATGGTGGAGGGTATTAAAAGTTCGGCCCGGACGAACTTACATCTTTTTTACTTGTTATGCTTCGGTATGCTACATATGACACCTCTCACATATGACACCTCTCACATATGACACCTCTCACATTATATATATATATATGGATACTTCAGCCCATGCCAGAAAATTGTCTGTGCAGGTCCACGTCTTCGTATAGCCCCCATATAACGGTACCCCCCATATTCGGTATTTTGACGATTTTAGCTACATTATAAACAGATTTTTCTTCAAGTTTCGCATTTAAATATTGTAATAATTTATGACAAAAGTTGCCTATGCAGGCCCACGTCGTCGTATAAGCATTCGGTATTTTTAAGATTTTAACAGAATTTTTAACGGTTTTTATACCCTACACCACATAGTGGTAAGGGTATTATGTCTTTGTGCATTTGTTTGTAACATGGAGAAGGAAACGAGATAGACCCATAGTTACTTTTGAGAACCTTCATAGAATCACTTTCTGAGTCGATTTATGCATGTCAGTCCGTCTGTCCGTCCGTCCGTCCGTCCGTCCGTCTGTCCATGTATTCTTGTGAACAAAATGCAGGTCGCATTTATTATCCGATTGAGATGAAATTTTCCAAACAATATTTTTTTGGCCCAAGGACGAACCCTATTGAAATTGGTGAGAATCGGATCAAATTTAGATATAGCTCCCATATATATCTTCATCCGATTTCGGGTTAAACGTGCACCAAATGTCCACTATCAGTCCAAATTACCTGAATTTTGGCACACCCAACCGAGTTCGGCCTAAAAGCAAGTATATCAAATTTGGAGAAAATCGGTTCAGATATAGCTATAGCTCCCATATATATCTTTCATCCGATTTGATCTTTAAGTCCCTCACATTCCTACTATGCACTCCACAACCGTGATATTTGGTACCAGGTATTAGATGGAGCACAGAAATAGCTGATTTAAATTTTATCGAAATCGGTTCAGATTTGGATATAGCTCCCATATATATCTTCATCCGATTTCGGGTTAATTGACCACCAAATGTCCACTATCAGTCCAAATTACCTGAATTTTGGCACACCCAACCGAGTTCGGCCTAGAAGCAAGTATATCAAATTTGGAGAAAATCGGTTCAGATATGGCTATAGCTCCCATATATATCTTTCATACGATTTGATCTTTAAGTCCCTCACATTCCTACTATGCACTCCACAACCGTGATATTTGGTACCAGGTATTAGATGGAGCACAAAAATAGCTGTTTTAAATTTTATCGAAATCGGTTCAGATTTGGATATAGCTCCCATATATATCTTCATCCGATTTCGGGTTAATTGACCACCAAATGTCCACTATCAGTCCAAATTACCTGAATTTTGGCACACCCAACCGAGTTCGGCCTAGAAGCAAGTATATCAAATTTGGAGAAAATCGGTTCAGATATAGCTATAGCTCCCATATATATCTTTCATCCGATTTGATCTTTAAGTCCCTCACATTCCTACTATGCACTCCACAACCGTGATATTTGGTACCAGGTATTAGATGGAGCACAGAAATAGCTGTTTTAAATTTTATCGAAATCGGTTAAGATTTGGATATAGCTCCCATATATATCTTCATCCGATTTCGGGTTAATTGACCACCAAATGGCCAATATCAGCCCAAATGGCCCGAATTTTGGCACATGTGACCGAGATTAGCCTTAAAGCAAATACAACAAATTTGGAGAAAATCGGTTCAGAAACAGCTATAGCTCCCATATATATGTTTTATCCGATTTGGTGTTTAAGCCTCTCACATTCGTAATATGCACTCCACAAGAATGATATTTGGTACCAGATATAAGATACAGCCCAGAAATAGCTGTTTGTAATTTTATCGAAATCGGTTCAGATTTGGATATAGCTCCCATATATATCTTCATCCGATTTCGGGTGATTGACCACCAAATGGCCAATATCAGCCCAAATGGCCCGAATTTTGGCACATGTGACCGAGATTTGCCTTAATTTGGAGAAAATCGGTTCAGAAACAGCTATAGCTCCCATATATATGTTTTATCCGATTTGGTGTTTAAGCCTCTCACATTCGTAATATGCACTCCACAGGAATGATATTTGGTACCAGATATCAGATAAAGCACAAAAATAGTTGATTTTAATTTTATTAAAATCTGTTCCGATTTGGATATTCCTCCCATATATATCTTCATCCGATTTCGTGTTAATTGTGCATCGGATGGCCAATATCAGCCCAAATGGCATGAATTTTGGCAAATCCGACCGAAACCAGCCTATAAGCAAGTACACAAATTTTAGTAAAAATCGGTTCAGATATAGCTCTAGCTCCCATATATATGTTTCATTCGATTTGCTCTTTAAGTCCATTACATTCGTAATATACTCTTCACAGGAATGATATTTGGTACCAGATATCAGATAAAGCCCAAAAATAGTCGATTTTAATTTTATCAAAATCTGCTCTGAAATGCCCTGTATAAACCTTTTTACGAGAGCTCTACTAAATGTGCATAGTGGTGTAGGGTATCATATAGTCGGCCCCGCCCGAGTTTTGAGCTGTCCTTACTGGTTTTTTTTTTGGAAATTGCCAAATTTGTACCAAATGGTGGAGGGTATTAAAAGTTCGGCCCGGCCGAACTTACAGCTTTTTTACTTGTTATGCTTCGGTATGCTACATATGACACCTCTCACATTATATCTCACATTAAGTGAGTGAAGAAATCGATATAGTCCGAATCTGGCTCATTGCGATATTTATATCAGACTTCGGTGAGATACAAAATGGACAATAGTGGCCCACTTCTTCGGAACTTTCCCCATAAAAATTTCGAACAATCATAACGCCGGACTGAGGGTGTATACCTGTCGGCAAAACCGACTGATACTTTTTATACCCTCCACTATACTATGGAGGTTATATTAACTTTGTCATTCCGTTTGTAACTCCTCGAAATACTCATGTCAGACCCAACAAAGTATATATATTCTTGATCAGCGTAAAATTCTAAGTCGATTTAGCCATGTCCGTCTGTCTGTCTGTTGTAATCACGCTATCTTTCGAACGAATTGAGATAGGAGGCTAAAATTTTGCACACGTGTTTATTTTTTTTTTTTTCAGTAGGCAGGTTAAGTTCGTAAATGGGCCATGCAGGTCCACGTTTTCATATAGCCCCCATATAACGGTACCTCCTGATATTCGGTATTTTGGTGATTTTAGCGACATTATTCACCGGAATTGTTTCAACTTTGGTATTCGTAATGGATACTACAGCCTATGACAGAAAATTGTCTGGGCAGGTCCATGTCTTTGTTAGCCCCCATATAACGGTACCTCCCTATATTCGGTATTTGGATGATTTTAGCGACATTATTCACCGGAATTGTTTCAAATTTGGTATTTGAAATTCGTAATGAATACTACAGCCTACGACAGGAAATTGTCTGTGCAGGTTCACGTCTTCGTATATTGTCTGGGCAGGTCCATGTCTTCGTATAGCCCCCATATAACGGTACCTCCCTATATTCGGTATTTTGATGATATTAGCGACATTATTCACCGGAATTTTCAAATTGCGTATTTAGAGTTCGTAATTTACAGTCTGTGACAGAAAAATGTCTATGCAGGTCCAGGTCTTCGTATAGGCCCCATATATCAGTACCTCCCTTTATTCGGCATTTTGACGAAATTGTTTGAGATATCGTATTTGACGTTAGTAATGGATGGTATAGCCTGTGACAGAAAATTGTCTATGCTATGTCTTCGCACATCTCCGATATAACGGTACCTCCCTATATACGATATTTTGATGATTTTAGCTACATTATTCACCGTTTATTTCAAGTTTCGAATTTGAATATGGTAGGCCCACGTCGTATAGATCCCAATATAACGGCTATATTCGGTATTTTTAAAATTTAACAGAATTTTTTAAGGATTTTATTTTTTTAAATTTCCAAATTCGTTCCAAATGGTGGAGGGTATTCAAAGTTCGGCCAGGCCGAAACTTGTTTTCTTGTTCTTTCTACGCATATATTTTGTCAAATTGCAACTGGCACTTCTTGTATTTATTATATGTTACTTCAGCAGTAAGGACCTCTAACCCGTGTAATAGTTAAATGCATAATACACATGTATGTGTTTATAAAATTACATCCTTACTCTTGACAACATCTTAAAACATAAAATTTCATATGCATCCTTACTAATCCCATAAACACCATGTATCTTTTGATTTTGTTTCATCTTCTCCAGTTTATCAACATCTTTATTATGGGTTATGCTGGCATCAGCCTCAACAGAGTCATCATCATTGCAGCGGTCCCACTTATGGTTTGTTAGTCGAAGAGTATCTTCAGTTAATTGTCAAATATTTGCTTAAACAATGTTTATCAATTAAAATGTTAAAATTACATACTTTCAATACCGCCACCAGCCCACTTTACATTGTTGTTAACACAAGTCCTACAAACTCGTCGCATCCCTCCTGTGTGCATGTACTACACTATATGCAAACATGCACAGAGTACCATGTCCATGGATCTTCACAAGGAAGTATAAATCCACTTGGAGACGGAACAAGAACATAACAACCAACCAGCATGCCAGACATCCAGTAGCAGAAAATTGCATGAAACTTATGAAACATTATGCCATTGCATTGTTTGCTCTACAAGTGCAATATGAGGGCCCATGCATCAACTCCACTTGACTTTTGAAGAGCAGACCAAAGCATCAAAGGATGAACTCTTTGCGTTCTGTAATATAATGGCCTGTTATACGCTTGCGAGCAGCAGCAGTCAACGAAAACATTTCCTCCATTAGACTTCAGTCGATTAGAGAGAAATGGAAAGTTATTGCATTTATTTCATAAATTATGCTAGGATGCAAATCCTACTAATATTTTCAAAAAAGAAAAATTAAATATTCTCACTTTTTCGGAAAATTTACTCTTAAATTTAAAAAGGAGTTATAAACTAAAGATAAAATATGCTACATAATATTGGAGATTAATGCAAAGAAATCGGAGAACATTATAATCATGTAAATTGATTCCGTAAGTGATGGCTTGAACGAAAGCAAGTTACTACGATCTATACCCTTCACCATCATAGTATGGAGCATATATTAAGTTCGTCAATCCGTTTGTAACTCCTCGAAATAATAATTTTTGACTTAACAAAGTAAATATATATTCTTGATCAGCGTAAAATTCTAAGACGATTAAGCCCTCAAAACGAATTAAGATAGGAAGCTAAAATTTTGCACAGATCTGTCTTTTGTCTGCAGGCAGGTCAAGTTCGCAGATGGGCTATATCGATCCACGATATCGTATAGCCTCCATATAACATTACCCCTGATATTCGAAATGTTGATGATTGTTGCCAAACACAACGAGTTCCTTCTAAACAGTGTAGCCCCTGGAAGGGTATTGCCTATGTACGTCCACGGTATCGTATGTCCCTCATGTAACGGTACCCCCCCATAGTCGGTATTTTGATGATTTTAGGGATATTATTCGCCGGCATTGTTTCGAATTTCGTATTAGAAGTTCCTAGTGGGTACTACTGTTTGAGACGGAAAATTGTCTATGCGGGTCCAGGTCTTGTATAGCCCCCACATATGTCGGTACTTCCCTATATTCCGTATTTTGATGATTTTAGCGTCATTATTAATCGAAATTCTTATTTGAAGTTTCTTATGGGTACTATAGTCTATAACAGAAAATTTTCTATGCGTGTCAAGGTCTTCACATAGCCCCATATATCGGTATCTCCCTATATGTTATATTTTGATGGTTTAAGATACATTATTCACCGGATTTTTCAAGTTTCGTATTTGAATATTATAATGGCCTATGACAAAAATTGCCTATGCAGGTCTACGTCTTCGTATAGACCCCAATATAACGGCTACATTCGGTATTTTTAGATTTTAACAGAAATTTTAAAGATTTTTTTTTTTTTATTTTTAATTTTCGTACCAATGGTGGAAGGTGTTCAATGTTCGTCCGAAATTACTGATTTTTTACATGTATTTCAATGCTCCTCTGACTTATGAAACTAATATTTCAACTCCGTTAGTAACAATACATGAATGTGTAAACCAGCTGAGGCCCTACACGGTACTTCGCTTTATCATGCGTAGAATATTTTAAGTTTGCTTTTCGGATACATGTAGTCGTATGAAAAATGTCATCTCTTTTTGGGTCTTATCTATTAACAATAGGACGAAACGTAATTTCGGTCGGGCCGATGTATGTATAGTCTCACACCATGAAATAAATATTGAGTATAAAAACCAGTAAGGAAAAGTCAAAAGTCGGGCGTGTCCCACTGTATGATGCCCTACACCACTATGTATATTTAATATAGTTCCCGGAACAAAAGAATTTATTTGAAGTAGACCATACCACCTATCAACATTTGGCTTAAGAGCAGTTAAAAATTGGTTTCAGAGGAAACTAATATATGGGAAGCATTTTCAATTCTGAATCGACTTTAATTAAATTTGATGGAAGATATTTTTATCTTTTATACCACATAACATTACTATAGGGTGCATGATATCCCTTTGAGAAGGATTATATTGAAAACATATATATCGGAACCGAGTTCCACTAAAGGGAAACTTACGTCCCGAATTTCACTCCATTTGGGCTGATATTAGCCATTATTTGCACAATAAACCTGAAATCGGATTAAAGACATATATGAGAGCTATATCCAAATGTTAACCGATCTCGAAAAAAATTGGCAAAGATATTTCTGAGCTCTATAAGATATCTGGCACAAAATATCATTGTTGTCGAATACATATTACGAGTGTAAGGGACCCCAAATCGGATGAAACATATATATGGGAGCTAAAACTACATCTGAAACGATTTTCACCAAATATGCCAAAATTCAGGTGATTTGGACTGATATTGACCATTTGGCGCAGAATTAACACGAAATCGGTTAAAGATATATATGGAAGCTATTTCTAATCTGATCCGATTATCACCAATTTCAATAGGGTTCGTCCTTGGGACAAAAAATATTGTTCTGACAATTTAATTTCCATCGGATAATAGATGCGACCTACATTTTGTTCACAAGAATACATTGACAGACGGACAGACGGACAGACGGATTGACATGCTTAAATCGACACAGAAAGTGTTTCTATGAATATCCTCAAAAGTAACTATGGGGTCTAACTCGGTTTCTTCTCCATGTTACAAACATATGCACAAATAGATAATATCCTTCCCACTATGTGGTGTAGGGTATAAAAAGAGTGGAACTGCAGAGACAATTTTCCGTCATAAGTTGTTGTGCCTATTACGAACCTGAAATACGAAATTTGATATAATTCCGTTTAATAATGTTGCAAAAATCATAAAATATGCAATATAGGAAGATATAGTTATATGGGGACTGTACGAAGGCGTGGACCTGCACAGACAATTTTCCATCATAGTTTGAAATACCCCTTATGAACTTCAAATAAGAAATTAGAATAAATGTGAAAACTGTCGCTAAAATCATCAAATACCGAATATCAGTGGTACCGTTGTATGGGGGGTATGCGATATCGTGGACCTAAGTATACAATTCTCTTCGAATGGTTAAAGTACTCAGAAGGATCTCCTTGTGTGGATTTTCAGAAAATTTCATTAAAAAAATTGGCTACAATCACCAAAATACCAAATATCCACTATATCGTATATCCCTTAAATGAGGGATATACGATATAGTGGACCGACATAGTCCAACTTCGAAGTTGATCTGTCAGCAGACAAAAAACTGACCTGTACAAAATTTTGGCTTCCTATTTTAAATTGGTTTGACTCTAGCGTGATTATAACAGACGGAAGGACGGACAGGGAATTTTACCCTAGTCAAAAATATATTTACTTTGTTAGGCCTACAATTAATATTTCGACGAGTTACAAACGGAATGACGAATTTAATATACTCGCCATACTATGAATAACGGAGGGTATAAAATATATATATGAGAAATCTCACCATAGCCATCGTCCTGGAAGGTATCTATTTCATTTCCCTAAACCCAGGATCATTGGAATTCTATAAAAATGTCCGATATGTTTGACATAAATAATATCCCAAATTACACTTTGTATATCTATTAAATTCGATGTCATATTTGTTAGTAAATTCTCTTGTATTATTAATTCTTCAAATTATTATTATCAGTATTCTTATTACTTATTACCTGTCCCTTTCACCACCATGCATTTACTACACAGAGTAATTGCATTTGTATGTATACATTAGTGTAAGTAAAGATTTCTTTTTGCCATCTCTTAAAATCCAATTAGTTAAAATAAAAATATGGGAATTTTTGTCATGGCCATCGCCTTCCTATTCTGTAATATTATTTACATACGCCCCAGAAAAGTCAAAATGTAAAATAGACAATCTCATAATGGATATATTCCATTTGAGCAGTCTCATTATACGGGTAGCTGCATGCATGCATACATACGTACAAACACACACATAGCTACCACACGACACATGCTACCACAATGCCTGCTGATGTTTGGTAGGGAAAACTCAAGCAATCAATATTAGATTGAGTGTATCTTTTACAGACGACATGCAAATTGTATTGAAAATCTGCATCCCATCCAGGCAATCCCTTTATGTGGTCGTATCGATTTCCACAGGAAATACCTTTTACAAATTCCGATTGTAAAACACACAAAGACAGATGGATTGAAATAATGGAAAATAGTCAAGTCATAAACACACAGACAGATAGACAAACGGACAGACAGACCGAAAACAGATAGAGAGATATCATGGGGAATTCCTTCCAACTAAACACTATACAGTTTATGGCACATGTGACCAACGAAAATACACAGACACACACACACTCCCATACACACACACATACAGGGACATACAGTACAAATTGATTTAGGAAATCAAAGCCAATGATACTGGTCCTACCTGTCGACTGAATATAAATAGAATTGACACCAGGCAGCCTGCACTTCATACGTCTGACATATTGAAGCCAGTGATAATGTCATCATCCCAGTGCTATAACACGTCTCGTTCGGCATTCATTTTATATTTTGCATTATTGGTATTCGTCGTCAAGTGTTCGGCCGGTGGACAAAGGATATGTGGATCTGCTTTAACCGATGTATTGGCGTCGGTTTGTGTAAACGGTTTCAATTATCGCATAAAAAGATGTCGTAAGTACAGAATACAAATAAGGATGGTGTTTTTTCAAATTCTTTGATAAATATTTGAATAAATCGAATTGGGAATTCTATAATATAGATGTAATGTAATTGATAAAGTAGAATACAAATCTAATAAAATACGGCTTCATTCAATCATCTTCCCATCATGTAGTAATACATTCTAACAACTTATCGATATATATGTGTGCATACCATATTCGGTACTTCCCACCGAATTTAGTCTAGCAGCAAGATAATCAAATTTGGAGAAAATCGGTTTAGATATAGCTATAGCTCCCATATACATGTTTCATCCGATTTGGGGATTTATGTACCTCACATGAGTAATATGCATCCCAGAAGAATGATATTTGGTACCGGACATCAGATACTGCTAGAAAATACCTCTGTCAAATTTTATCTAAATCGGTTCAGATTAGGATATCTTTTCCGATATCAGGTTTAATGTGTACTAAATTGCTAATATCAGCCCAAATGTGCTGAATTTTAGCATTTACGACTGAATTCATAATAGATACCAGCACTTTAAATATAATTTACACATGCGTAATATGCATTCCAAACAATAATTGTCTTTTTTACTAGATATCAAATACAGCTCTGAAATAGGTGTATAAAATTTCGTCAGGATCGGTTCAGCTTTGGATAAATCTCCCATATATATGCCCAACCGCTTTCGGATTAATTGTGCACCAAATTAAATTAAATTTGGTGAAAATCGGTTCAGCTATAGCTATAGTTCCCACATATATGATTCATCTGATTTTGTGTTTAAGTCCCTCACATTCGTAATATACATTCGACATCAATGATATTTGATACCAGTTATCTGATACAGCCCAGATATACTTCTGACAAATTGTATCAAGATCGGTTCAGATTTGGATATAGGTCCAACCGGGTTAATTGTGCACCAAATGGCCAATATTAGTCCAAAAGTCCTGAATTTTGGTTCATTCAACCAAATTCAGTCTAGAAGCAAAAACTTCGAATTCGGAGAAAATCGGTTCAGATATAGCTATAGCTCGTATATATGTTTCATCTGATTTGGTGTTTAAGTCCCTCAAATTCGTTATATGCATTCGACAACAATGACATTTGGTAAAAGTGCAATGGTTTTGTTGCTTGTGTGGCAGGAAGCAGAATATTAACGTATCCAGATCAACACCATCTAATCCGGCCATAAAATACTACAATTATCTCTCGATAACACAATCCAGTTAAGGTAACTCTTGATCCCGGAGAAAGAAAGGATGGGAAAGCTTCTCAACAATAACTCTAGGATTTTCCGAACCCCTGATGCAAAGATATAGAATTTCAACGATACTATAGAAATTCAAATGAGCCTCATTATTTTGCGATAGAATTTCAGATCAATATCATGCCTTTCAAAAACGCAATTATGGAAACCTTCGTTTTGTTGATGATCGGCCGGCTTGAGTTCTTGTCTTAACTTAACTTGAACCAATGCCCAAAACAACGACGATAAATGGACAAATCTGGGGTTTCCTCAACAATTTCGGCTAAACAGCAATATTCTGAGTTGTTCTTGAGCTGGATAATTCAAAATAACGCATCTGGCTGGAAAACCTGGTACTCAAAAAAAAAAAACACTTTTAAAATTGACCTCATTAAATAGCAAAATTTAAAAGAAATTATTATATTGGATATTGGCCCTAAATTCTACAACAATCACAGAAAATATATGAAAATATCTCAAACAGTTGAGAAGTTATAGCATATTTATGAGAAAAAACATAATTCCGAAGCATTGACGTCTAAATCCTGAAACATGTTGACGTACATTTTTGGCTTCCTTCGTTTTTACAATCGAATATTGATTTAATATTTTTCTAACGAAAATCGCCTTGAATCTCATTAGCATTTCCAGAAATCGGGGAAGTCCGACATAACACATGGATACAGTCGGTTTAGAAGTTCACATCGCAAAGTAACTTAAATCGAATGGGGCAAGCTCCATTTTCGAAGTTGGATTTAAATTTTTGAATTTGGATTCCTTGGAATCCGTTGGTTTTAGATATATAGTGTCTACGGCAATATTGCAGATAAAAGCGCTAGATTTGGTTAAGCTATACAATACCAAAGGGTTATTTTTGTTCGTTATTTCAAATATGGTTAAAAACTCCCTTTAAACATGATGGGGACAAGTCGAAATATTCTACAAAATTATTTGTCATAAAATTCGACTATGGGCCCTAAATCTTATCCTGAACATATTTATTAAATACATATTTCAATGTCAAAGTCGTACTCTATATTACTCTCTATAATTATTAATGATTTCTCAAATCACAATGATCGATTACTACTATTTTCATTAAAAATCTGTTATTTTCTTTTAGTGGAAATGGAATATGGACCAACCAAAACGTCACCGCCTGACGACAGCTGGTATTATCGTATTAAGGAAATTTTAAGTAAACTCGAACCGAAATCGACCGATGAAACAGATGATAAGGTCTTCATTGAAATAAGTTCCCATACCCAAACTACTCACAAAGTGATAATACGCAATCGTAGGCAAAGCGCTGTCGGACGTAGCCGTGGTGTTGCCGATGAATGCTGCACCAATGGCTGTGTCTATGCCGATATACTAATGTATTGCGCATAAAAATGTTTATTTGTCTTGGATAATTTTGCATTTCGAAACATTCAATAGAATATTTTTCTTTTTCGCCAAATAAAAGCATTGAATGGAATTGTGTTAGTGACACATTTTGCTTTAAAGAATCACCATGACAAGACAATTGAAGGTAAGATTCCAGAAGTTATGTAAGTAAGGGCATTAGGGTTTTTGCAGATATTATCTGCTAACGGCTTATGGCAGATTGAAGTATTCAAATATAAATACCCGGTTTTGCTAAGTCAAATGAAAACAAAATAAAGACAAATGAAAACAAGTAAAAAAAAACATTATGTTCGGCGTGCCGAACTTTTAATATCCTCCACCATTTGGTGGAGTGTTCCACTTAAAACTATAAATACCAGTAAGACCGTTTGGATAAAGCAGTTAAAAAATTTCAAAAAAAGTGAGTGAGTCCGTTAAGTGGGAGGCCATACAAAAAGGAGTACAAATTTAAAAAACTTAAATGATAAATCTAAAAAAAATCCGTGGGTAAATGTGACAAGGATTATCAAAATATCGGAAACCATGGAGCTAGATATTCAATGTTCTGCTACTGAAGCGAAAACCCATTAAGAACTTCAAACATCAATTTTTAGACGAATTCGTGGATAATGTGACTAAAATCATCACAAAACTGATGTCGCTAGGTAACGTTATATGGCGGTTATACGAAAATGTGCACCTACACAAACATCGCAATATTATTATCAAACTTAGATTGAGTTCGGAGATGGGAAATATATGTACACTCCTTCTGGTATCTCCACACAAGAGGTCAACATTTTCACCGAAAATAACTATCCGTATAGAGCATGAACGGGCTATTCAATTTTGTTCAATTTTCAAATCCTATTAGTTGAATCAGTGCGATAATGGGCAATATCGAACCACTCTATCATGTACCTCCCATACAAAGGGTCAACATTTTGGATAATTATTACTCTTATAAAATACGAAATTAGAATCAGAATATCTTCAAATTTCACACATCCCAAATTTTTTTACCCTCCACCATTGTATGGGGGTATATGAAGTTTGTCATTCCGTTTCTAACACCTCGAAATATAAATTTTAGACCCAACAGGATTCAACGGAATTCTTTTAAATTGCGCTAAATTTTCTGTGACAGAAAATTGTTTATATAGTCCCATATATCGGTACCTTCCTATATTCGGTATTTTGATGATTTCAGCGACATTATTCACGCAAATTATTTCAAATTTCGTATTTGAAGTTCCCACTAGGTACTACAGTCTATCAGAAACTTGTATTTGCAGATCCTGGGGTATCTATAGCCCCCATATATCGGTACATCCCTATATTCGGTATTTTGATGATTTCATCGACAATATTCACCGGTATTGTTTCAAATTTGGCATTTGAAGTACGTAACGGGTAGTACAGCATGTGCCAGAAAATTGCCTATACAGGTCCAGGTCTTCATATAGACTCCTAATAAGGGTACTTTCCTATATTCGGTATTTTAATGATCCTGGCTACATTATTCACCGGAATTTTTTCTTGTTTTGGTTTTTAAAGTTTGTAATGGGTACTACAGTCTATGACAGAAAAATGTATATGCAGGTCCAGGTCTTATATCGGTATATCCCTACACGATTAGTCGGTATTTTGACGATTTTCGCTGCATTATTACCGGAACGTTTTTCAAGTTTCGTATTTGAATATTGTAATGGCCTATGAAAAAAATTGCCACTGCTAGTACACGTCTTCGTAATGACCCTACAACTTCCTAAATTCGGAACTTTTAGAATTTTACAAGATTTTATTTATTTTTTATTTTAATTTTTTTTTTAAATTTCCAAATTCGTTCCTAGCGGTCATTTAAAGTTCGGCCCGGCCGAACTTATTGCTTTTTTACTTGTTTACCTATCAGGAATGTTCCCCTTTCATTATGTCATTTTGACTTCTTATAATATAGAAATGCTATTTACATAAAATTCTTCATTTGATACAGCCCTTACAGCGGTCTTGATTATATTTTACAAATCAAATTGCCTTTAACTTGATTTTTTTTTGAGCGTAGAATACTTATTCGCAAAGCATTTCAATGACCAAAAAAATTAAAATATGGACCAAATTGGAGACTCATTATGGCCCTTTGGCATTTAGGGTGCATTGTCAGGAAAGAATTTTAAGAAGAGTCGCATTACAGATATTGCTAAAATTATGATATCGATCATTACACAACATATGTTCTTAGTAGAAATCTTAAATATTATGTGCGATTTTAGAAGAAAATGAGTGAATTATTCTAAATACTGGCACTTTGTGGATTAGGTAAGAGTTTATCCACCTGACCTACGATGTGCGAAGTTGCAACCAGATTGATTACTCCCTTGGCTTTGTGTGGTATTTGATGTCATAATTTCAGAAGAAACTCCTTATCATAGCTCCCATTCTCATTAGTATCAAGTATCTGAAACATCCCAGCTGTAATATTTCACACGTTAACCCCCGAAACCCTTAAAGGAACGAATATACATACGTAGTTAATTTTAGCAAAGAGCATGGGTGTCTCTGTTTGTTTTTATTTGTTTACCTGTCAATGCCCGAAGAAAATTGCTAATGTTGTTATGGTGTCATGGATTGAAACAAACAAGAATTATTTCCAAGAAATGCATGTTTATTTACATCGTACGTAAGGGGTACGGTCAGATGTTGAACTGATAAATGAGGAGCTACAATAAGAGGTTGTAGATAAATGGAGTCTGATTATCACAGGGGCAGGTAAATACAAATAACAACAACAATGCAATTTGGTTCACGTGGGTTTCAGTCATTGACAACCCGATATTCTGATTTAAAATATTATTTATTTTGCCAGAATATTGTAGACGAATTTTATGCATTCTTTGGGGTAGCCATTATTCATAATTGTAAATCTCTATTAAATTCTACATTGCAACGCATCCCAATTAGGTTTGCTTAATTTTAAGTTAAACTGTGCAACGAACCCCTTATTCAATGTCGCATCTGCGCCCACATAAAATATGTTATGATGGCAGACACCGTGGTAGATATCTGGAAATTTTCTTATAAATAAAACATTGAAACCTTATCACAATATCAGTATTCTTACAATATCGATCATAATCATAAATGACTATGAAAATTTTGGGAGTAATTGTTATACTAATATTGGCTTACGCTAAAAATGCATTTGGCAATACCCGCTTATGTGGTGCAAAATTGGATATGGCCCTATTGGATGTATGTGGCCAGACGGGATTCAATACAAGACTGAAGAAATCAAACGGTAAGAGTTACTATTTCCTATTTGCTCTGTACAAATGTATATGTGTTGCGGGTGTTTGTTTTTTATTCCATCTTCTGGATGCATTATTAGTTTCACCGGATATCATGGAAGTTCTAAATCCCATGGCAACTTTAAGCGATGTATTTCGGAGTCAAGAAGAAAATTTTCTGGCGAAAATTCGTAGACGCCGACAGGGCATTGTCGATGAATGTTGCAGATTGAAAGGTTGTACGTACAGCGAATTGAGTCAATATTGCAGTAGTAGTCAGCTGTGAAGTTAAATCAATCATGAAATTATAATAAACGAAACTAAGTGAGAGGTCATGGTCCTTTGCCAATTTTTTCTAATTAATATTGAATCCCAAAAAAAAAATGGTATACATTCTACAAGTATGTTGTAAAAAATTAAATAATTCTATAAGATTTAATTCATTTTGGATATTATGTGATTTTATTTTTATGACTGATATTGTGGGCAAAAAACGCCTACATATCCCTATGGAACAATGAGGGTGTAGGGAAAACCACAAAAATCTTTTGGGGCGAACCCGATGAGATAAAAACGAAGAACCTTATATTACTAGGTAAAAAGAGATCAGTCAGGTAACAGGCTTCCTTTCGGGGCACCTGAGCCTACAAGCTCATCTGTACAAGATAGGATGTGCAGAAAACAGTATATGCTGGGCATGTGGGGAAGATGACGAAACATTGGAACATTTTCTCTGCCAATGCCCAGCGGTTGCAAATATCAGATCCAGTTTCTTAGGGAACGACTCCATACCAGACCTTAATCAGACCATGATAAATGATATAATACAGTTAAGAAATTTCATAAAGGCAACTGCATTTCAAATATAACAGACTGTAAACTGCCCGCCTTCTTCAAAAACCCTTAGTCTAGAGCGGATAACAGGCCTATACTGGCTTAAATGTATGTCCAACAGGGCATCTGGCGAATTGCTTCACCGCTCTTTTCAACCTAACCACAAATGGCTATCGTTAAAGAACTCCAGCATTTAAATTTGAATAAATCTTTTGTGTCTCGTACCATCACTCTTTACCGTGGTACTGGTAGCGTAGCCCGACGCCAAGGAAGTGAACGGAAGAAAAAAGCAACATCAGCAGAAATGGTTCGATAAGTAAAGAAGCGACTTGATCGAAACCCGCATCGCAGTGGCCGAAAAATGGCTCGTGAGCTGAACATATCGCAATATCCCATACGGCAAATATTAAAAAATTTGCTCGGGGCAAAGCCATTGAAATTCCAAAAAGTGCATGAACTTACACTGCAAAAGAAAGAAAATACACTCAAAAGAGCTAAAGAGTTGCTTCGCTTGGCTGAAGGTCGTGAACTGCCGAATTTGGGTGTCTCCGATGAGAAAACATTCGTTGTCCAGCAGTTTGTACACAAACAAAATGATCGTGTTTACCGATGGTCGCTCTCCGCTCGTATTAATCAACCGTGGCATCAGAATAAATGCCGAATATTATAGCGAAAATATTCTGGAGGGTGTATTAAAGCCTTGGGCACGCAAACATTTTGGCCGCAGACCTTGGACATTCCAACAGGACTCAGCACGCGCCACCCAAGTATGGTTACAAAATGTGGTTCCTCCCCCATACAAGGTACTTCCCGATGTTCACAATTTTGATAATACTAGTCACATTTACCCACAAAATTGTTATTTTATACCCTACACCACATAGTGGTATGGTTATGATGACTTTGTGCATTTGTTAGTAACTTGCAGAAGGAAACGAGATAGACCCATACCTGTGAGGATCTTCATAGAATCACTTTCTGAGTAGATTTATACATGCCAGTCCGTCTGTCCATGTTTTTTTTTTTTTTTTTTTTTTTTTTTTTTTTTTTTTTTTTTTTTTTTTTTTGAAAATGGATGATTTTTTTGTTTAGCCCACAGATGAACTCTACTGAAATTGGTGAGTATTGGTTCTAATTTAGATATAGCTCCCACATATATCTTCGTCCGAATTCGAGTTAATTGTGCACCAAATGGCCAGTTCAAATTATCTGCATTTTGGCACTTCCGACAGAATTCAGCCTAGAAGTTTGTAATTCAAATTTGGTGAAAATCGCTTCAGATACAGCTATAGCTCCCATCCGATTCGTCTAATTTGATGCTAAATTCCCTCACATGCGTAACATATATATAGTTCGATAATAATTCTGCCAAATTTTATCGAGATCGGTTCAGTGTTAATTATCTTCGAAAATAGTTCTACCATCGAGATCGGTTCAGATTTTTAATTACCTTCGATATGCATCTTCATCCGATTTTATGGTTATTGTCCACGATATATGCAATATCAGCTCATATTGGACAGTTTATGGGCTGGTGGCATCGAAACGGCTCAAGCTGGAATATTGAAAATTTGCACGAGGAGTAGCCTTGCTGCAGAGGCGGGTGATAAGACTGGAGTTTTGGAAATTCCTACTAAAAGGACACGAAAAGTACTAAAATGTATTAAAAATTTAATACTTTGTATTGGACAAATGGAATGTGCTACAATTCAGAAATTGAAAATGATGGAGTGCAGGATATATGCATCAAAGGGTATCGTATACTACAATTGCACTAAATGGTACTAAATTTGGTAATGGGGGAAATTATAGTGCTGAAATCCTAAAATTTCTACTGTTGGTTTCACAGGGTTTTCATATGGAGACGTTGGACAGTTTTGGACAGAAAAATTAAATGTGGGTCCATTGTGCAACGATTTTACTAATATTCTCGCCGGTAAACTTAAACCCCACAAAATATATTCTTGATCAGCATAAAATTCTACGTCGATTCAGCGGTGTCCGTCCGTCTGTGGAAATCACTCCACATTCCGAACGAAATGAAGTAGGTTGGTAAAATTTTGCTCAAATGTGTATTATGTCTGCAGGACTTTTGGCATTGCAAATGGGTAATGTAGGTCCACGTTTTGATATAGCCCCGATACAATGGTATCTCCCGATATTCAGTACTTTGATGAATTCTTTAAAATTTGGTATTTGAAGAAAGAATTTTTAACGGATTTTATTTTTGAAAATTGCCAAAACCGTTCCAAATGGTGGAGTGTAATCAAAGATCGGCCCGGCCGAACTTATTGCTTATTTTCTTGTTTCTTTTTAAAAGGGAAAAACTTGAAAAATGTATAAAACCTAGAAAGTCGGAAAATTTAGTACGAAATATGAAGTTATGATAAAAAAAATTGTCATACTGAACAAATTGCACTTTTTTGGCACTAAGAAGGCCCAACACGAACTGTTGAAACGAATTTCAAATTTTAAGGCGGACTTGTCACTGACAAAGTAGCAGGCACTTTCAAGTAAAATATACTTCTAAAAAGCATATGTTTCGCTGAACGAATTACACAAAATTAAATAAAGCCTTAATAATTGGAAAAACATTCTTACTTTCCTTCCCAACAACAAAATAAGTTGCATTAAACTTATGAAGGCATATGCGCCGCTAAGACGTACCTAGCTGATCATCCATCCGTCCATCCACAAACTTTGTGTGCTGCCAAAAATCTGCTGTCCTAACAAAATCATGAAGACTGGGTCACAAGCGAAGATTTTGGCCATGTGCAAAAAAAAAACCCAACTTTTTTCTTAAATCCAAAATTAACTAGTTTGCCCTTTTGTGTGTATCTTTCTTGGAGTTCCACTAGAGTTCTTTTTTATGTTTTCCTTCTTCTCCACAATTTTTGGCTTCATTCTTGTTTACTTATCGTGGTCCGAACTAAGTTTTAAGGATATGAAAATGACAAGAAGGACTTCATTTTTGTTCTTGTGCATGTATGTGAGTGTGTGTTGTGCTGTGGCACAGCTTTTGCGGCACTTATCTGATGCCAAGTTTGATTATTTATATGGGGCAACATTTGTCGTTTGCAGAATCTCTCTAATGGATGTCACATGAAATTAGCACATGTGTCATAATTTATAATGCTATAATACAGCAACGTTGTTGTTCTTGTTGTATATCGTATCGTTGTGCTGTACATCCTGTCCAGTGAATTTCTGTGGTCACATGTTAATTGGTAGAATGGTAATTTCGGGTCAGATTATGTGCCACAAAAAACAGACACACACACACATATACGCAGCGCACCGCATAGACAAACGTTTCTAATTGAAAAAGGCAAGATATTATAATTAAATCGGATTAAAGTGGTAATGAAACTCAATCACCACAAAAAAAGAAAAACTCATGTTAATTTCAATACAAATTAAGGTAATTACGAAAGGATCAATATTTCAAACTATTAGTGTTCAGGCAGAAAGTCATAGTCTCAATAGCTAATTGGAATATACGAAGTTACAGGACAATTATACAGAGAAAAAGTCAGAATTTGAGGAAATTGGAGAAGAGGTCAAGTAGTTAATATAATCGACAAACCCGTTTGAATAAATAATTGAATATATCCTGTCTGGCTTGTCTTTTCCTTAAATAAACAGTAATAGCTTAGAAATCTAAATCTTAAAATGTGTTAAAGAAGACCTATCAAAGTGTTATATTCTTAAAAATCCTCATAAAATGCCGTCTGTAGATAAAAGACTTCTGGTTTGATTTTCTGTTAGCTGCGACGGCAATATTTTTCAAGAACAAAAAATCAGAATAATACATATTTTGTGGGGACCCCTAAAGGCGTTCCCTGTTTACATACGATAACTGGTTAAAAATAAATTTTAGAAAAGTAGCCATTTATAAATTGGCCCATGTATTTGTATAATCTTATTTGTATAATCCCCCTGGGTATTAAGTCACAATTGATTAGAAGAAAACATGGACATATGTTGCTTCCGAATTTGATTTTCATATCCGAAACCCCAATTTTGGCGTCACCGATTCTTTGTAATTATAGGGTGAATTCCAAAAAAAATTCACAGGATCTCGAGGCTACTGTTAAGAGTAAGATAAACAATTTGACATCATTTTATGGATGAAATAAGCTACAAAACGTATATACAATTTAAATATTCATTATGCAAATATTTCTCCACTCAAAAAATCAAATGCAAAAAAACAGCAGGTTCGTCGAGGTCTAACTTTGAATACTCTCCATCTTTTCGCAGAAATTTATAAAATTAAAAAAGAAAAACCGTTGAAAAATACTTCTAAATTCAAACAAAAAATTCCGAATGTAGGAAATTACCATTATATTGTCGCCTATACGAAGACATGGACCTGCATATGCAATTTTTGACATAGGCCTTTCGAATAATAAAATACAAAACTTTAAACAATTCCAGATAATAATGTCGCTAAAACAATCAAAATATCGAATATAAGGAGGTACCGTTGTATAAGGCTACATAGGCATTTTTTCGTCACAGATGGTACCACCCATTACGAACTTCAAATACGAAAATTGAAACAATTCCGGTAAATAATGTCGCTGAAATATAGGGAGGTGCAGTCATATGTAGACTATACAAAAACTTAGAACTATATTGACAGTTCTATGCAAATATGTTTCTGACATAATGGGACGAATTCGTGTAAAAAATGTGACTAAAACACCTACAGACCTTAATCTATAGACCTAACACACACCTGAGTAAAATTTTATTAAACTGTTTTACTTTGTTCGGAAGCTACATTAATATGCATAGACGGACGGCCTTCGCTAAATCGACATAGAATTTAAGCTGATGAAAAAAAAATATTTAAATACCTCGTGAGGTCAAGCGGAATGACAAACCTAATATACTCTCCATACTATGGTGGAGGGTACAAAAATTTGATTTTTCCCTTGGAGCCAATATCGGTGATGGAAAATATTGTTCCAGATCTAAGAGGATTATTCGAAAGGGGTATATCTAATTTATGTATTGAAAAAAAGTAAGCTAAGGCTTAAGTCGGCCGGGCTCACCATATGATACCCATATGATATGAGTAGATTTGAAACTCGTTTGTCAAGAATGAAGTAAATTTCAAGATATAGAGAACCCAGTATCTATTACTGAAATAAATTAAAACTGCTCGTTTTTCAATTATCGATTAAAACGGATATGAATAATGGAATAAATTCCAATTTGAAGTCAATATTATGTTCACCCATTCGAACAATTCTCATATATAAGAAACAAACATTTTCCAACAAAAAAAAAAAAAAAAAAAAAAAAAAAAAAAAAAAACAGTCAGCGGGGCAGATTAATGATGCCAAAAACAAACAAGAATCGGTTTGAAGTAGATCATACCACCTACCAACATTTGGCTTTGGAGCAGTTATAATTTGGCTTCAGACGGAACTACTGTAGTTGAAGCATATCCAATTCTGAATCTATTTTCACTAAAATTGACCGAGACATTAGAGACATTTTAATCTTTTATACCAAATAACATTGCTATATAGTACATGATATCACTCCGAAAAGGATTATATTAAAAAAATAGAAATCGAGCCTAGTTCCACAAAATGGAAACGCACGACCCGAATTTCACTCCACTTGGGCTGATATTAGCCATTATTTGCACAATAAACAAGAAATCGGCTTAAGGATATATATGGGAGCTATATCCAAATCTGATCCGATGTCGATAAAATTTGACAGATGTATTTTTGAGCTCCAAAAGTTATCAGGTACCAAAGATCATTGTCCTGGAGTGCATATTGTGCAAATATGTGTAGTGCAAATTGCAACAAAGTCAAACGCAATAATTTTTTTTTGTTAATTTTATTGAATGAAAGCAAAAAATGTCGGAAAAAGCATCAAATTTTAGAATAAGTTTAGATTTGTTCCAATTGGTCACCTTTGACACAAATTATGGCCTTCAAACGGCCAATGAAACCGTCACACGCTGCCCGAATGTTGCTCTGCAGTATTTTAGCCCATTCCCGGCGAAGCGCTTGTTTGAGGTGATCGACACTTTGGTATTCTTTAGGGCCAACCTTGCTTTCCAAAATACTTCAGACACAATAGTCCAACGGATTAGTATCCAGAGATTTAGGTGGCCATTGTGGCTGGAAATGAAGCGAGGACCCTCATTTTGTGCCCATTCTGGGGTGGCGCGTGCTGAGTGCGATGGTGCGATGGTTCCTGTTGGAATGTCCAAGGTCTGCGGCAAAAATGTTTGCGTGCCCAATGCTTTAATACACCCTTCAGAATACAACGAATGTTTTCTCATCGGAGAAATCCAAATTCGGAAGTTCACCACTTTTGGCCGAGCGAAGCAACTCTTTAGCTCTTTTGAGTCTATTTTCTTTCTGTCGTGGTGTAAGTTCTTAAACTTTTTGGAATTTCAATGGCTTTACCCCGAGCTCATTTTTCAATATTTGCCGAATGGAATATTGCGATATGTTCAGCTCACTAGCCATTTTTCGGCCACTGTGACATCGATCAAGTCACTTCTTCACCTTTCGAACCATTTCTGCTGTTGATAGACCAATCGACGCGGAAGTTAGCATGTGGCTAGAGCTTAGGGCTGAGCAGAAGCCTTCCAATTTTGATGGTCATCGAGTAATATTTGGTGGGTGAAAGAGACCATAACATTTAAATAAAAGTCAAATTTCCCATTAAACCGCGAATATTTGTAATCCTAGCAAAATCACAAATAGACGAACAGGTCAATTCTGACCGTTTTGTAGAGGTCGATAGTAGATACATCGGATATATATGCGAAGCGAAGGAAGGCGATGTTAGCTAGAATGTTTATATCTCAAGAATGGCTGGACCGATTTTGACAAATTTTGTCAATTCAGAATGCCCTCTTGGCATAGAAGAATAAAATCTAAAAAAATCGCATAAAAAGATGCCAAATACAATGTTAATATATTTTTGTAGTATTTTGTGACATATTTTTGTTTTGTTTTTTTTTTTTTATTTGTTATCGCATGCGGTTTTTTCAATTTGACTTGTAATATTAAAGTATACATTTTGTAATATTTTTTACCTTACAATTTCAATAGTGTTCGTCGTGCACAAGATTATATCACAATCGAGATATAAATGAGACTTGTATTTTATTGCTCAAAATTACATTGACAGATAGACAGACCTACGGTAATGCATAAATCCATTTAGAATATGATTCTACGAAGATGATCGACAAGATCTATGGGCCTATCTCGTTTTTTTTTTACATATTACAAAGAAATGCACAGAGACGCAATACCCTGTACAACAGTGTGGTGTGGGGTATAAAAAACGCTGGCTGGGTACTTTCTGAAATAGACAACAAATAACCCAGTTCAGAAAACCTGAATATTTAGAAAACCAAGGCATGTGTATTTAGCACCGTATATCTAGAAACCATAACATATCTCCTATCCAAAAAAGTTCATAGTTTTATATAAGGAAGTATTTAATTCAAATTATAAAAGTTTTCAAAATTGACTTACCTATTCTTGCATTGGTACATTCGATGAGTAATGACCAAACTAGAAGTATAACTTGTAAAACGCCTGCATTTCTACAGCTGTAGTGATTGAGAACAGACATGTTTGATGGAACTGTATTCGTTCTGCTCTCCTCTGCGTCGTTAGGTGGGCTATTGTCGTTGTCTTAGTTAGTTGTATTTTATAAAAATTTTATATTTTTCCTAACGGGGTTTTGAATATGCTTTGATTTCAGTTTTTTTTTTGAAAAAAAATTTAAATTCCTTTTTTTTAAAAATCGTTTCAATTTTAATGGTTCACGTGGGGTTTTATCACCTTGGGTTTGCGTGTTAAGATTTTTTTATTATAATTTGTTTTTTTTTGTCTTGTTCTTCTTCTTTTAAATTTCACACATACAACAAAATTTATGTAAGGTATTATAATATCCACATATGTATATAGAGTTTTGTATTAGGCAATAACAACACTTTCAATGCCACCGTGAGCAATTCTTCGAACTTTATTTCTTGCTGCTATACTTTATGTCTGCGAAGGATTGTGTTTCGTTTCTTTTTGTTCTGTTTCATGGATTTATTTGTTTTCGCAAATGGAAAATACCCACTGTAAAAGTTGGCTCAGAAAGTTGCTTGGTTTTTCCGTGGAATTTTAACTTTACATTGTTTGATGTTTCCACTGCAATTCTTGGCATTTAGGGTCTACCTTTTACTGTACAATTTGCAAAACTTAGTTAGTGGTAGTAGGGTACTATTTTCTTCTTCTTTTTTTTTTTTTTTTTTGTATTTTGATAAATAAACGTTATTAAATAAATTCCTTATTTGTATATTGTGTCGTCAAGTAAACGAAACACTTTGTGATTACTTTTTTCTCTCAGCCGTGTATATTTGGCAGTAGGATTAAGCCCTTAACGATATTCTCACTTTATGGCTTAAACAAAACTCACATATTCACACACACACACGAGCACACACATAGCCAGGTATATATAAATTGCGACTTATTGCCACACATGTATGGCTTTTGGGCTTTTGTTTTACATTCGTTTTTAGTTTGAAAAGGCAGAAAGGTAAACCTTCGTTTGCGAATATGGCCTCTGTTTCTTCTTCTGCTGTTGTATGATTGGGAGCCTGGAAATATTTTCGGGGGGCTTTATGGCGGATCAGCAAAAAACTTGATAACTTTTCTTATTATTTTTGTATTTGGAAAACAACTTACTGGCTCCTTGGCTTTGCGAGCAGACAAAGCGTATTTATGTCCATGAAGGGAAAAAATCACCGTATCGCTGCAATGTTGTTAAATCACATGTGTAAGCCAAGTTTTTTTTTTCCTCAACGTTTCACAGCGAAACTCAACCGCTTGCTTTTCAGGTTACATTTACTCTGACGTTTGTTAGTTTGTTTGTATTTATGTGAGGAAGCTTTCCCCTGGTGTTGGCGACCCCCAAAAAGCAAAACAGTTTATTATTGTTATTTTATTCCATTTATTTTGTTGTTATTTCCCTTTCGCCCTTGTGCTCTTTACGACAAATCCTTTGTTGTCCTGCTGCTGCCTTGCTATGAGGAAAACTTTCGTATTCTCCACGTTCAACAGCCTACACTTTATTATAAGTTTCTGTAAAGTTTTTCCATTTTGACGTTGATGTTTTCTTGATGTTTCAGCTTCTGCCAACTTTCAGTTCCGTTGCTTGTTAGTATTAATTTAATATTTACTAGTAATTCTATACTTCTTAAATGTATTTTGTTGTATTTTCTTTCGTTTCGTTTTTTTTCTCTTTGTTTTGCCTTAGCACCTTTGATGGAAGTGCTTCATTAGAAATGATGGTTGCTTATCTTTTCGGATATTAAGTTTGTTTCTGTTGCTTTGTTATTATTTTCTTGTATGTGTTTGATATTTGGATGTTGTTTTCTTATTATTAATATTTAACTTGTTATTTTTTATCTGAAAGCAAAAAAAAAAAATAGAAAAAAAATATTTATCAATTCAAGTTTAATTAATATTGAAATCTTAAATAAGGTTGGCCAAGGAAATGTATTAAAGTTTGTTTTTTTATTTTGTAATTATATTTTCTGAAAGCGTAGGGTAAGTGTGCCTAAGTTCGGCATGTACCAGTAGTCGGCACTTTTTATTTTTAAGCCCAAATAAATGAAACTATTATAACTAAATGTATTTTGTTTACTTCAAATATATTGCCAGCTTTCGCTAAAAAAAAGATGATTTATTCTAATAAAAATTAAATTTTTGTCTGTGAAGGTCCTCAACAATCCATATTCTTAAGAAAAGTACAATAAAGACGTCGAATCAGTTTAACTAAACAAAAATATTATATTTTAATGAATTAATTTATTATTATTATTAATTATTCTTACAAAAAAAAAATTGGCATGCCGACTGTTGGAACATGCCAATTGGCAAAAAAGCATTGTTTTAATAAAACTACAAATTTATGAAATTCAATAAAAAGTTATGAAAACTTTATTTATTATTGCAAAAACTATACAAAATTCCGAATCTGAATAAATTAACTTTGTAATAATTGAAAAGTTCCACTCAGAATGGTGAGCGATTAAAAACGCGAAAATCCTAAAAGTGCCGACTACTGGTTCACTTACCCTATAATGAATTAAATTTAAAAACAGATTTAAATTAATACTCGGTCTACCAACGCGTAAACATGCCAAGAACAGCTGACCATGAAAAAAGCAGGAATATGCCAAATTTAGTCCGCATAAAGAAAAGGGTTTGGCCTTCAGATTTATTAATTTCATAGGAAATGGCAAGCGTGCAGGAAACTGCAATCTTTTAAAGTTGAGTGAAATTGGAGAATTCGAGGTAACAACATAATTCCCCGTAATAATCGTGTCCTCAATTAAATTTTTGTGTAGTTTTTTACTGTTAGCCTAATACCATTGCATAGGCGTTGTGGGTCAATGATTCTTAATAAAATCATATCCTAATCTGAACCGATTTCAAAATAATTTGACAAAATTTACTTTTACACCAAATTTCGTAACACCACCCATATTTCATTGAAATTAGAGGTACATACCGTGTTTGGTGCATCAAATATGTGAAATCGGACGAGAATATATATGGAAGCTATTCCCAAACCTCAACCGATTTCAATATAATGTGACCTTTTTTTTTGGTACCAAATTTTGTCTCTCGGTCGAATTTCATTGGAATCGAACATATCTATCGTGTTTAGAGCATCAAATATGTGAAATCGGTCGAAAATATATATGGGAGCTATATACAAATCTAAACCATTTATTCTTGCATCAAATTTTGTCGCTCATGTCGAATTTCATTGAAATCGAACAAATGTATCGTGTTTAGAGCATCTAATATGTGAAATCGATCGAAAATATATCTGGGAACTATATCCAAATCTGAACCGATTTCAATATAATTTGAAAATTTATTTCCTAATCAAATTTCATCACACATTCCGAGAATATATATGGGAGCTTTATCTAAATGTGAACTGATTTCAATATAATTTGGCAAATTACTCATTACTCATTCCAAATTTGGAGACTGTATCTATAATCGATCAATAGATATGTGCATATAAAATCTAATTTTTTGGAAGGTACCTTCGATTCTGATGCTATATCTCGAGTTCCCATAATTTTACAAATCCTAATATTTGCATCAATGCAAGGTCAGATAGACAAAGTGGGTCCACTACAGCAAGTACCTCCCCCCACAAAATTTCAACATTGTGAATAATCATAACTCTTTTAAAATGTGATGTAAGAGTCCGATTGTCTTCAAATCACACACATTACAATATTTTTATAAACCTAAGATCTAGTGTGAAAATTGAATATATCGGTTCACTTCATGCTCACAAAGGGACAAAATTTTGAATAACCACACAACTAATAAACAAACGTTTGTTTTATAAAAACAACAATAAAGGGATTAAGCCTGACCATTTTGCAAAAACATAACCAAAACTGTGATAAAATTCGAAATAAGCATCCGGTTATGTTCCCATTATTTGTACTATCACAAGATCTGCTGTGAAGATGGGATGTATCGGTCCATTCCCGCTGGTACCTCTCCAACAAGGAGTTAAAAATTTTGAATACCCATGAGGTTCATAAAATGCGAAATTAACATCCGATTCCATTCACTTGGCACATCCCAATATTTCTATCAACACAAGATCTGTTATAAATATGGGAGGGATTGGACCATTTCTTCTTGTACCTCTCCACACAGGGTTCAAGACATTGAAAAAACCAAACGCTTAAAGAAAGCGACATAAGCATCCACCTCTCTTCAACTTTCACAAACACAAACATTTTTGCTAACACCTGATCTGTTGTGACAAATGATATCTGGGTTGCCCATATTCGACGGACCTTTGGGCCTTTTGGGCCCATTCCAATCGACGAGGCTTGTCCGCAGGCAACCTTCTTTGCGTCAATTGAATTTTGTACGGGAATAAATGCAAATCAATGCGAATAATCCGTTGTAAAGTGGACCGAGCCATGCCCAACTGATGAGGACGGCGTTTTTGGGATGTTCTTGGGGAACTCTCAACACTGGCTCGTACGGCAGCGATATTCGCGGCCGATCGCCTTGGTCGACTTTTATATGGCCTCTTCGGATTAGAAAGAGCCTTACCAGTCGAAAATTTTTCGTATAAA
The DNA here is from genome assembly GCF_030504385.1 of Musca domestica. Taxonomy (NCBI): domain Eukaryota; kingdom Metazoa; phylum Arthropoda; class Insecta; order Diptera; family Muscidae; genus Musca; species Musca domestica. The sequence continues at coordinate 2,733,320 of NW_026712376.1, read as the reverse complement.
CGCTTAATGGTGTTCTTAGAAGGCCACTTCTCACACTTTTTGTTTCACAATTGACTTCTTCTGTTGAATGTAAATTTCAATTATTTCAGAGCGCTCGTGTGGCGTGTATTGGTTGATGGTAAAAATCTGCTTGGACTGACGCTTCAAACGCGGTATGTCATTAAGCGATGTGACATCTCTGTCAAAAGTTATGGCGTTGATGGGTCCGTCGAATATGGGCAACCCTGTATCTGCGAACCCCTTCAGGTACCTCGCCAACAAAGGGTCACAATTTTCAATACTTTTATCTGTCATAACTTGCGAAACAAGTCAGAGATACTCTAAAATTTGCTATATTTAAATATTTCTCTCAATTAAAAACCTGAGATTGATATGGAATTTATGATTTTGCAGATTTTCTTTTAATTTTGCTCATATCAATATGTTTATCTGTATGTAGTTGAAGTATGAAAATGGAATATTTCGATCGACTATAACTTGCACCTCACGCACTTTTTAACATTCTGTAAAAATAATCACATATAAAGTGAAGTAACCAATATAGTCCAAACCTTGCAGTTCGCAATATTTATATAACATTTATTTAGGTCCGATATAAAATATAAACATTGGCTGAGGTTATACATCTGTCGGCAAAACCGATTGATATTTTTATACCCTGCACCATACATAGTATGGATGGTATATTATACCCTGCACCATACATAGTATGGATGGTTATTATATATAACGGTACCCCCCGATATTCGGTATTTTGATTATTTCAGCCACATTTTTCAACCTAATTGTTTGATAATCCACACAAGGAGTTCTTTTTGAGTACTTTACACTCTGAAAGAGAGTTGTCTATATAGGTCCACGATATCGAATGCAACGGCACCCCGATATTCGGTATTTTGATGATTTTAGCCACATTTTTCAATTGAATTGTCTGAAAGGAGTCCCTTATGAGTATTTCACCCCCTTAAAGAGAATTGCCTATATAGGTCCACATAGGTACAGGTCTATAGGTATATCCCCCATATAACGGTACTTCCCGAAATTCGGTATTTTTATGATTTTAGCCACATTTTTCAATGGAATTGTCTGATAATCCACACAAGGAGTTCTTTGTGAGTACTTTACTCCCTGAAAGAGAATTGTCTATATAGGTTCACGATATCGTATATCCCCCATATAACGGTACACCCGATATTCGGTATTTTGGTGATTTTCGCTATATTTTCCAATAGTATTGTCTGAAAATCCACACAAGGAGTTCTTTGTGAGTACTTTAACCCCTGAAAGGTATTTGTCGATATAGGTCCACAATATCGTATATCCCCCATGTAACGGTACCCCCGATATTCGGGATTTTGATGATTTTAGCCACATTTCCCAATGGAATTATCTGAAAATCCACACAAGGAGTTCTTTGTGAGGACTTTACCCCAGACCTAGATTTGTCTATATAGGTCCGCAATATCGTATATCCCCCCATATATCGGCACCTTCCGGTATTAGGTATTTTAAAGATCTTAACGAATTTTCAATGGATTTTATTTTTTTTGAATATTTTCTAATTCGTTCCAAATGGTGAGGGCTATTCAAAGTTCGGCCCGGCAGAACTTACCGCTTTTTTACTTGTTTAGCTTGTTTTTTTTTTGTCCTATTGGTCACATCTGCTCCCGTTAAGCGTGTAGATTGATTAACACAAATTCGGTATGCCATAGCCAGCGATAATAGAAATTAAGCCACGTAATTCTTAGAATTAAACAATTTAATTATTTACATTATTTATAACTTAACTAATAAAGATTACACAATCGACCATTACACCAATCATTTCCAATTTATGTTGTAAACAAATTTTATTATTAGCCGGGCCAAATATCATTGACCAATTACAAGGGGGCCTACAAAGCTGCTGCTGACGAGAATGTAACAAGTTTTTTTTTCTTGGGCAAGGATAATACAATTAAAAAATTAAAAATTAAAGTCTCGAACAGTTAATTGAGTTGGTAATTAATTACAATTTATAGACTTACTTCGGCTGTAAGACACGCTATGGCAGTAATGCAATTAAGACGTTATTAAATGAGTTGGTGTCGAGGCGATTTATTTGAATTTTGTGAATAGAAATGAAGTAAATTCTAGCTGAGTATATCTATGACCATTTCATTCATTCAGCAGAAAAAAAAAACACGGATAAAATTGAGATTAAACTCAATATTTTAAAAGACGACAGAATTTAAGAATCCTTTAGAAATTGTTAAGTATCCGTTAAGGTGATAACTTCAAACTTTTAAGTTTCTGCAAATAAACCATAAAAGATGAAAGAAGGAGTCTTTGTTGTAGCTTTGACGACATTTGGATAAGGAAGCGAGGGTGGTTTCATTGCCAGATGGAGTACTTAGAAATATTTAATTAAGTTTCATGGAAATATTGTGATGTGGAAAGAATGGCTGTAATGAGGAACTGTTTTCGCTTGGTATAAAATAATACGTTAAGTTAACACCAAATTCAATTGGAAAATATGAAACATATGAACAAGACCCTTATAATAACTAACTTCGGGGGTTTTCATTATATAACTGCTGTACCAAACGGTAGACCTATATAGGTAATTTTTTGAAAATACCGATTCCACATAATAGAACTCAAAATTACAAAATTTGGCATTATTAAGTGAAAAACATGTCAAAAACGTAAAAAATACTTGAAATAGCAGTTATCCTTCTAAGGGGACCATTCTTAAAATTGGATCGATTTAATCAATTTTTTGTTCCAATAATTCAGGATGTAATTTAAAGTTCTCTATATAATTTAAAATCCCTAATAATCGAAATAATCATTTTAGACCCAACATAGTATATATATTCTTGATCAGCGATTTAGCCCTGTCCGTGCGTCTGTCCGACCGTCCGTTTGTTGTAATCACGCTACAGGCTAAACTAAATAAGAAAGAAAGCTAAAATTTTGCCCAGATCTCTCTTTTGTCTGCAGGCAGGCCAAGTTCGAAAATGGGCTATATCGGTCCACGATATCGTATAGTCCCCATATAACGGTACCCCCGATATCCGGTATTGATGATTTAAGTCACATTTTTCAATGGAATTTCAATTATATCTTGGCAGAGAATTATCTATATAGGTCGACGATATCGAATAGCCCCCATATAACGGTACCCCTCGATATTTTGTATTTTGATGATTTTAGCCTCATTTTTCAACGCAATTGTCAGAAAATCCACTCAAGGAGTTCCTTGTGGGTACTTTATACCTTGGAAGAGAATTATCTATATAGGTCTACGATATCGTATAGCCTCCATATAACTGTACCCCCCGATATTCGGTATTTTGATGATTTTAGCCACATTTTTCAACGGAATTGTTTGAAATTCTACACAAGGATTTCTTTGTGAGTACTTTACCCCAGATATAGATTTGTATACCCTACAACACTATGTGTTGGGGGTATTATAAGTTTGATTGGGCCAGAAGTTATGTAACACCTCGAAATATTGGTTTCCCACTTAGGAAAGTATATATGGATCTTCCTAGCTCGCCGAGCTGAGTCGATCTAGCTATGTATGTCCGTCCGTCCGTCTGTCCGTCTGTCCATGTTAATTTGTAATCACCCTACAGGTCGCAATTATGGCCCGATCTTCACGAAATGTAGAATGTAGGTAGGGCTTGGACCAGAATAGAACCCTATTTCTTTTGCAGATGATTGCCAAATGTTTAGGGATTGAAATGGACCAAATACTGAAAAAAATGTCGGATTTTGCAGTAGCTATACAGGTCGCAATTATAGACCAATCTTAGACCAATCGGAATTTCGCATGTAGCTAGAGTTTAGGGCGGGGAAGAAACCTACCAATTTGGGTGGTCATCGGATAATATTTAGCGGGTAAAATATACCATAACTTTTGTGTTGAAAAAATTCAAAATTTTTCATTAAACCGCGAATATTTTAAATCCCGGCGAAATCACAAAGCCATCACAAGGTTACTTCTGACCTTTACATTGATGTTAACATCCAACAAATCGGATATATAGCAAAATATGTGCGACATATATGTCTATCAAAGAAGACATGCTTGAAAGTTCTCTTATATGTCGAGAACGGCTGAACTGATTTCGACAGTTCTCATTAATTCAGAATGGCCTATTGACAGGAAAGAAAAAACGTCTAAAAAAATCGCATAAAAATATCTCTCTAAAGATGAAAATATTGATTTTGTTAAATTTTCTCATATATTTTCAATTTTGTCCTTTTTTTGGCATATTTTCATTTTGAATTAAACATTTGGTAATACTTCTACAGCTAACATAACTAAGTAGTTAGGATATCAGGATATCATATAAAGATCGCATTTATGGCCCGATCCTTACGAAATTTTGCATGGGGATAAGATGAGGGTCAGAACAGAAGCCTACTCTTTTTGGAGATGATCGCCATATATTTAGGGGTTGAAATGGACCAAAAAACTGCAAAATTGTCGTACGTAGCTCATATAGATGCGTTTCAGTCAAAAACTCATAATAAATGTTAATCTTTTGCCTCTTCTGAGAGATTATAGGTCTTTGGGAAATATTGGTTCCAGATCTAGGAAGACCATTTATGTGCAAAATCTACCAATAAATTGGAAATGAGCAAATTAGTTTAAGTTGCTATTATTCGAAAATTAGAGAACGAAACCTGATGGTTTTCTTTAATTATTTGTCACAATATCTTGTGGAATTCTTTCGAGTACATATCTCGCCTATATAAACTGTATAGTTTATTATAGTGTTGTAGGGTATTCAACGGTCGGCCCCGCTCGACTGTAGCCTTTCCTTACTTGTTCTATATAGGTCACAATAAAGTATATCCCCCCATATATCGGCACCTTCCGATATTAGGTATTTTAAATATTTTAACAGAATTTTCAATGGATTTTATTTTTTTGAAAATTTTCTAATTCGTTCCAAATGGTGGGGGTATTCAAAGTTCGGCCCGATCGAACTTGCTGCTTTTTTACTTGTTGGAATTTCAATGACATTACCCCGAGCTCATTTTTCAATATTTGCCGAATGGAATATTGCGATATGTTAAGCTCACGAGCCATTTTTCGAACACTGCGATGCGGGTTTCGATCAAGTCGCTTCTTTACTTGTCGAACCATTTCTGCTGATGTTCCTGTTTTCTACAATACACTTCCTTGATTCCTTGATATTTATTCACATTTAAATGCTGGAGTGCTCTAACGATAGCCACTTGTGGTTTTCCACCCAAATATAAAGATATCACAATATCACGCATGGTACATTGAAGAGAAGGTAGGTCAACTTTGAAAAAATTGCAAGTATAGAGGTCTACCTGTTTGGCTTGTAATGTCAGAATTACTATCAAAACAATAAAAAAGCAAACAACTTGTTGCATTGATTTTGAATAAATAATTTAAAACCGCGAAAACTGAATGAATGGTCAAAATTTCTTTTCAAAATCATGTTCTATATATCTCTTATGGTTTATTTCGCGACAAAAACTGTAGATTTTGTCGATGCATTCGTTGCAATAAGCATTTTGAAAACACCCGAATTTGAATATTTTCTGAACAATTTTTTATTATTGAAAAGAAGACACACACATAAGCAAATGAAGTTGACATATTAAGCCAGAAAAATAAAAAGAATTGAAATCATATGGTAGTTCTGCCCTACCTTGAATTCATTGTACCATGATATCACGATTGAATTCCATCACGAATAACTTTTTTTTCGGAAAATTCTCACCAAAATGCATTTGTACAATATAATGAGCTATCGTTGGAATAATTTTAACAGCTGTCGAGCGATTGGCTTAAAAGTGACAGCATTCTGAAGTTGGTTCCATTTTTTCATCTCATCCTGTATATTGTGGGCGATAACCTTAAAATCGGATGAAGATGTGTATCGAAGCTATATACATATCTGAAACGATCTCGATAAAATTTGGCAGAGGTATTTGCGAGCAGCATCTGATGCCTGGTATCAAATACCATTGTTGTGGAGTGCATATTGCGCATGCGAAAGACTTAAAACCCCAAATCGGAGAAACATATATATGGGAGACAAATCCAATGAAGTTTGGCAAATTTATTTTTAGACCAAATTCCGTTTTCCAAAATTAAATTTCATTGAAATTGAAGAAACATATCGTGTTTGGCGCATCAAATATGTGGAATCGGCCAACAATATATGTAGGAGCTGTATCCAAATCTGTACCGATTTAAATAAAATTTTTTCAAACTTATTTTTCTACCAAATTCCGTTATACATTCCAAAATTTGGGATAAATAGCGTGTTTGGTGCATAAAATACACGAAATCGGACGAAAATGTATAATTTGGAGCTATATCCAAATCTTAACCGATTTCGTATTACTTTACATATTTCATGGTAAAAAATGGCAAATCTATCTTTGTGCCAAATTTCGTCACAAGAAGAAAATTGAATAGGTGTATATTTTATAAAACCAACCTCCCTATTAGTTATTCTATGGCTCTTTGTTTCCATTATTTACATCTAAGTTTTCATATTTTTGAGTTGGATAGTTTAGAAAAAATTACATGATCAGGTTTCTTTGCTTCATTTACAACTCTTAGAACTCGTTTAAATTAAATATTAATTGAAACTTGACATAAATCGTCCTTTGCGATTACGTGTACAAGAAATTCTGGTCAATTGCATCTGGCATAATATCGTTATCATTGTTGCTCGTAAAATTGACCGTCCTCGTCGTCGTAATATATGGTAAACTTAACTACATTTATTTCCATTTAAATGTAATTTATTATTACTTTTCACTTCACTTTTTGCGCATTCTTTTATGTTTTCCATACAAGGATTGGCGTATTGTTCGTCGAAACAATGAGAGAAATACAATTGGTCAGGTGTGACAATGCTCGTTGTTAGCAACACACACACGTACAGTTTCATACAAAGCATGAGAAAATATTTATTTTGACATTTTCTGTTTTTTATTGTCCTTTGAGCAAACTTCACGGATATTGCTCCAGTCCGTTGTAGCCCTGGCAGTCTCCATGGCATTTTCCATTGACATTTTTATTGTTTTACTTTCAATAATTGATTTTAAAGCACAATTTCTCTCTTCTCCGTTTGTTTTTCTGTTGATTTTCTCTTATCGCGAACATCGGTGTCTTTTTCTTTCCCTTTGCCTTGGTGTTTGTGCCGTTCATTACAGACGTTTCAATGATTCTGTTAACTGTTGTTTTATTATTTTCACTTTATTTTGTTGGCTTTAATTTTCAAGACTCTGTTAGAGGCGATAGCACAGTTTACGTTCAGCAGTTCTTCTTATCCCGCTTAACACAAGCCCAAATTACATCCAGTTGTTGTTTGTTGTTGCCAAAAATAAATAAAACTCCAAGAACAATCTGAAAAGACACAAACAGAAGAGAGAGAGAGAAACACAAATAAATGTATTGTCAATGCCAAGAAAAGTTTTTATGAGTATGGGTAGATGTTCGTTTGTTGTTTTGTATTTAATTTTTAAAGAAAAAGTTATTGTTGACAATATAGTTGTTCTATTTATTCAGCTATCGAAATGGCAGAGTGGCCAGGTTGTGATTTATTTGGCCAGAATCCAGGGTGAATTGTAAAGGTGGACTTTAGGCTTTGATAAGATGTCAAATTGCCGACAAATTTCTGTAAATTGTTCATGGAAAATTCAAGAATTGGTTTTAAAGTTAAGTTCTACTACCAAAAACATATAGTCTAGCTCTTGTAAGACAAAAAAGTGCTTACAAAACATTGTTCTGATATATTTTTTTTATACCCTCCACCACAGTATGGAGGGTATATTAAGTTTGTCATTCCGTTTATAACACCTCGAAATATACATTTTAGACCACACAAAGTATATATATTCTTGGTCAGCATAAAATTCTATGCCGATGTCCGATGTAGCGATATCCGTCCGTCTGTCCGTCTATCCGTCTGTGGAAATCACTCTAGCTTCCGAACGAATTGAAGTGGATTGATAAAATCTTACTCAAATGTATGTTATGTCTGCAGAACTTTTGGTATTGAAAATGGGCCATGTAGGTTCACGTTTTGGTATAGCCCCCATATATCTTTACCTCCCGATATTCTGTATTTTGATGATTTTAGCGACATTATTCAACAGAATTGTTTCCAATTTCGTATTTGAAGTTCATAATGGGTACTACAGCCTAAGACAGAATATTGTCTGTGCAGGTCCACGTCTTCGTATGGCTCCCATATAACGGTACCTAACGATATTCGGTATTTTGATGTTTTTAGCTACATTATTACCGATTTTTTTAGGTTTGGCATTCGAATATTGTAATGGCTTATGACAAATGTTACCTTTGCAGGTCCATGTCGTCGTATTGACCCTAATATTAGCTGTTATATTCCGTATTTTTAAGATTTTATCAGAAATTTCAACGGATTTTATTGCTTTTGGGAATTGCCAAGTTCTTTCCAAATGGTGGAGGGTATTCAAAGTTCGGCCCGGCCGAACTTACAGCTTTTTTACATATTTTTTTTGCAATTTCTTTACTTGCATGAAGTTTCTTCGGTCCACGTTTTTATATAGCCCCATATAACGGTACCTCCAGATATTCGGAATTATTTCAAATTTCGTATTTAAAGTTCGTAATGGGTGCTACTGCCTATGACAAACATTTTGTATGCAGGTCCACGTCTTCCCGATATTCGGTACTTTGATGATTTCAGCAACATTATTCACCTGAATCGTTTCAAATTTCGTATTGGGAAATCTTAATGGTTGCTACATCCTGTGGAAGAAAAATTCGTATGCAGGTCCACGTCATCGTACTTTTTATACCCTACACCATACTGGGGTCAGGTTATTATGTATTTGTGCACTTGTTTGTAACATAGAGAAGGAATCGACCATAGTTCTTTTTGATGATCTGCATAGAATCATGATTTGCATGCCCTCTGTCCGTCCGTCCATCTCTCCATGTATTTTTGTAAACATTTGTAAACTTTGCACAAAACATTTGCTTGGTCCCAGGACGAACCCTATTAAAATTTGAGATAATCGGTAAAAATTTATATATAGGTTCCATATATATCTTCGCCGGATTTGCCATCAACTGTGCACCAAATGTGAAATATTAGCCCAAATACGGACGGAAGAAACAAGTTTGTCAAATTTGTTGGAAATCTGTTCAGATATAGCTAAAGCTCCCATTTATACTTTTTATCGGTTCAGATAAAGCTTTAGCTCCCATATATATGTTTCATCCGATTTGGTGTTTAAGTCCCACTCATTCGTAATATGAATTCGACAACAATAATATTTTGTACCAGATATTTTTCGGAAATACATTTGATAAATATTATCGAAATGGGCCAAGAGTTGGATATAGCTCACATATACATGGTGAGATAAAAAAAATGTAACAAAGTCAAACGCCATCATTTCTACATTTTTTTTAAATTCTATGGATTAAAAACAGAAATGTCGGAAATAGCGTAAAATCTTAGAATAATTTTAGATTTGTTCGAATTGGTCACCTTTGGCACGAACTATGGCCTTCAAACGGCCAATGAAACCGTCACACGCTGCCCGAATGTTGCTCTGCGGTATTTTGGCCCATTCTCGGCGAAGCGCTACCTTGTGGTGATCGACACTTTGGTATTTTTTAGTGCCAACCTTGCTTTGCAAAATATTCCAGACTCAATAATCCAACGGATTTTTATGCGGAGATTTTGGTGGCCAATGTGGGCTGGGAAAGAAGCGGTTCCTCGCTTGTAACCATTCTCGGGTGGCGCGTGCTGAGTGCTATTGGAATGTCCAAGGTATACGGCCAAAATGTTTGCGTGCCCAGCTATTTGCGTCTAGACTATTTTCGCATTTATTCTGATGCCACGGTCGATTAATACAAGCGGAGAGCGACCATCGGCTGTTATGGCAGCCCACACCATCACCATGGCCGGCGCTTGAGTTCTGGTGGCCAACCGAAGGTGCACATTTTCAGCTGACTACTTTGGCAAGTAAACACGATCGTTTTGTTTGTTTACAAACTGCTGACAACGAATGTTTTCTCAACGGAGAAAACCAAATTCAGCAGTTCATCACTTTCGGTCAAGCGAAGCAACTCTTTAGCTCTTTTGAGTCTATTTTCTTTCTGTGCGGTGTAAGTTCTTGCACTTTTTGGAATTTCAACGGCTTGGAATATTGCGATATGTTCAGCAGACGAGCCATTTTTCGGCTACTGCGACGCGGATTTCTATCATTTCTTTTTCTTTTTCGAACCATTTCTGCTAATGTTGCTGTTTTTTCCGTCCACTTCCTTGACGCCGGGCTACGCTACCAGTATCACGGTAACGAGTGATGGTACAAGACACATAAGATTTATTCACATTTAAATGCTGGAGTGTTCTAACGATAGCCACTTGTCGTTTTCCAGAAATATATAAATAAATCACACAATCACGCTTGAATTCCATCACGAATAACTTTTTTACTGGAAAATTCTCACAAAAATGCTTTTGTACGCTTGTAAACAATAAAATGAGCTCTCACTGGAATAAGTTTAACAGCTGTCGGACTAGTGGCTTAGAAATGACAGCAGTCTGAAGTTGATTGCAGTATTTTCATCTCACCGATTTTAGGTTTATTGTGATATTATTTGGCTAATATCAGTCCAAATGGAATTAAATTCGGGATGTATGTTTTCATTTTGTGTAACTCGGCTCCGATGCATATTTTTTTGATATAATACTTCTCGAAGTGATATCATTCACTCTATAGTAATGTTATTTGTTATAAAAGGTTAAAATTTCTCTGTTAAATTTAGTGAAAATCGATTCATAATTGGGTATGCCTCCAATATATTCCTTTCCTCTCGTACCGAATTATCTGCTCTGAAGCCAAATGTTGATAGGAGGTACGGTCTACTTGAAATATATTCTTTTGTTATGGGAGCTGTACTAAATATGCATAGTGGTGTAGGGCATCATATAGTCGGCCCGCCCGAGTTTTGACTTTTCCTTAGTGGTTTAATAATTTCCCTTTTCATTTTTTACGACTTTCTTCCATATCAAATATATACCTCACATTGCCTATAATTTCCATAATGAGAAATTAAAAAAGCTGGCCACTCTTCAAACGTCCCATAGAATAGATACTAACAAACATTTCAAAAAAAAATCGCTGACTCATCCACATAAAACCTTAACAATATATCACAATCAGGGTCAATTATCTACCATATTGTTTTCTTTGTTGTTTTTTTTTTTTATTTTTTTTCTTGAACAAAGCATCCCTCCATCATTAATATTTGTTCTAAAAATTGTATTTCAACGACATCCTGTGCCCAGATATTGCCATCAATTCGTTCCCAGGTAACCATTATGATGGTCAAGATTTGATAATATTTATTTCGCAAACACAATTAAGGAATTAAACAAACGAAAAGTCTTTATACTTTTGATTGCTTTCTTTATTTTATGAGCAGGACAAGACAGTTGGCTAAATCAAATAAAAAAAGAAAAAGAAGCAGAAAAAAAAAAAAACAAAAAAAAAAAACTAGAACAAAATCAACGAATTCCACTTTAGTTTTAAGCACTTGCTTGGCGGGTGGGGATGAACATTTTCAAATAAAAGAAAAGACAAATTTTAATTTTTCTTAACACAAAGAAATCTTTGAGGATATAATATTGTCAAGTAATGTATTTTTGGATTGGATTTTATATGTTTAATAATAATAATAATCTTATTCTTTGGTGGTTATATGAATCATTTATTTTTGATATAAATATATAAGACAAATCGTTTGATAACACCCACATCGCACGTTCTGTGCTGAAACGGCTTCGTCTCCTTCCATATTTTTGTTTATTTTGACATTCCTCTGGATATGGTAATTAAACTTTCCTACAGTAAGAAGATATTTCACTTTCGGTACAAGGCTTTCGACAGCATTCATCATATACGCCCCTTTTTAGGCGATTTTGTGTTTTTGCCAACATCAAACCCTCATAGATGTTCGAAAGGAATGAGCTGCCTTTGTTCTTATTTTCGTAGGTTCTATCAGCTAAGTCATTGCCATCAGCAAATAAAGTTGGCATATCAAATTGTTCGTAGCCTGAAATAGATGTAGTCAATTCCAAAAAAAAATAAATAAATAAATAAATAAATAAATAAATAAAAAACAAATGTATTAAGTAAGAATATTAACATTAGAATATTAGAAATGATTGGAAATAAAATTATGCTTCAAATTATCTTCATACAATGAAGACCAGAGGGCTGCAACGAGTAAGAATAATTCAATCATTCTAAATTTCTTACATGATTTTTGTTAATGCAGTCGTTTGGTTTGATCTATACGAAATGATCGTTTCTGCATTGAATCAAATCGAACACTCCGTTTGAATCACAATCAAGTGTCAGAATTCGCCAAAACGACGACAGTTTTACCACTCACATTTAAAAGGAGCGTATATTAATGTTGTCATTCCGTTTGTTACTAACTATTAACTAAATATTCGTCGTAAACCCCATAAAATACATATTCATGATCAGCATAAAATTCAAAGTCGATTTAACGATGTCCGTCTATCCCATACAGCCCACATTATGTGACGTAGGGCTTCACAATTCGGCAAAACAATTTGTCTAGGAATGTTGGTTTTGAAAATGAGATATATCGGTCAACGGTTTGGTACAGCCGCCATATAACGGTACATCCCGATATTCGGTATTCTGACGATTTTCGGCACATTTTTTCACGGATTTGTCTAAAAATTGGAAGTTGTAATTGGTCATAGCTCCGGTGCCAAAAAATTGTATGTATAGGTCTGATTGTGTGTCTGCCTGTCTGTTTTAATCACGCTATCTTCCGAACGAATTGGGCACATGCGTATTTTGCTAGTAGGCAGGTTAAATTCGAAAATGGGTTATGTCGGTCCACGTTTTCGTATAGGCCCCATATATCGGTACCTCCCTGTATTCGGTACTTTGATGATTTTAGCGACATTATTCACCAAAATTGTTTCATATTTTGTATTTGACGTTCGTAATGGAAACTATAGCAAAATACAGAAAATTGTCTATGTAAGCCCACGACTTCGGATACCCAACATATAACGTTACCTTCCGATAGTCGGTATTTTGATGATTTCAGCAATATTTTTTACCGGAATCGTTTAAAATTTCGTATTTAAAGTTCGTAATGGATACTACAGCCTATGAAAAAAAGTAACTTATACAAGTCCTCGTCTTCGTATTGCCCCCATATAAAGGTTTTTATTTAAACGGTATTTATTTTAACATTTTTTAAGTTTCTTCAAAAGTTCGGCCCAAGTACGTCGTTTTTTTTTTTTTTTTTTGTTGATAGTTCCCATTAAACAATACCACCTGATTTTCGGTATTTTGAAGATTTCGACCCTAATGTCTAATCAAATAAGATGTGAGTTTCTCCTCCACAAAAAAGCAATATAGGTTATAGGTCCCCATATAACGGATCTTACAAATATCAGGAACTTTGAGGTTTGCCGATTTGTCCTTAGGTCAAGTTAGAAATGGAGGTTATAAAAAGTTCCGCCCATTCTTGACCAATATACAATTCTATGACGATTTAATAATAATTTTTTTTAATGTTGAAATGTGTGTGATGTCGCAGATAAAGTCTTCCACTTTATGTAATACTGTTTGCTATGTACAAAATATTAAGAAAATCTAACATTTATTTTAAAATGTTCGAGAATAGTCGTAATTATTTGTGGTGGATGTACCAGAAGTGGGCCTATTAATTTCATAGTCACATTAGATTTCTGGTTAAGAGAAACCATGTTTGAAAAAATGGATGACTCTTTTTGGCTAGTTATGAGTTTGAAAATTGCGACCCTTTGTGGGGGAGGTACTAGAAGGGGTGGGCTGATATCTGTTATTTTCATTCAAGATCTTGTGTTAATAAAAATATTGGGACGAGTAACCATTGAATAGAATTCGAAGCTTATTTCGCACTTTATGAGAGTTTTGGTTCAAAATGTTGATCCCTTTGTGGGGGAGGTATAGGAAGGAGTGAGCCGCTATATCTTATCTTCACACTAGATCTTGTAGTGGCAAAAAATATATCAACGTGTGAATTTTAAAGAGAATTGGATGCCTATTTCGTCTTTTAGGAGTGTTTAAGTTATTCAAATATTTGACACTTTATGGGAGAGGTACCAGAAGGAGTAGATCTATATATTCCATCTTCACACTAGATATTTTTTGAAAGAAATATTATGATGTGCGAAGATTTAAAGGCATCGGATGTTCATTTCGCGTTTTATGAGCATCATGGTTATGCAAAATTTTGATTACTTGAAGGGGAGGTACCAGAACGAGTAGTCCGACCTATGCTATCTTCATACCAGACCTAGAGTTGTTAGAAATATTGGGATACGAGAAATTTAAAGACAACTGTGCTCTTATTTTACATTTTACAAAAGTTGAGATTATTCCAAATATTTACCCTTTGTAAGGGAGGTACCAGAAGCAGTCGGCCTATATTATCCATTTTCGCACCTGACTGAGCACTTATACGAATATTAAAATTTACAAAGTTTGAAAAAAATGGATGATTCTTTCATGTTATTTTTAGTAAAAATTTTGATATTTTGTAAGGGAGGTACCAGAAGGAGTGGACCTATATTGCCCAATGGACCTATTGCCCACGATGTACCAAGTTTGGACAATCCCTTGGTACCTCTTGTGATTCGACATTTGAATGATTATAGTCAAACATGTCTATAGAGGTTCAATTTTACATCTAGGTACCTCCCAATATTCTGTATTCTGACAAATTAGGACACTTTTTTTCAACTAAACTTTAGACACATTGTTTATTTTTCTATTGATGTTTGAAAATTGTATTCCTATAGCACCCATATAACAGGAAATCGGGATATATAACATAGTTGTTGGAAGCTTGGTATTTGAAGTTCCAATTGGGTTCCACTACATCGTAGTTATTGTCTAGGCATAGGCCTCATTTACCGAATGCTTCGTTTTTATACACTCCACCATAGTATGGAGGGTATATTAAATTTGTCATTCTGTTTGTAACGCCTAGAAATATACATTTTAAACCCAACAATGTATATATTCTTGATCAGCATAACATTCTGTGTCGATTTAGCGATATCCGTCCGTCCGTCTGTGGAAATCACGCCAGCTTCCGAACGGAATGAAGTAGGTTGTATTGAAAATTGGTTTCGTTTCGGTATAGCCTCTATATGGTCACGTTTCGGTATAGCCCCTATATAACGGTACTTCCCGATATTCGGTATTTTGATTATTTTAGCACAATATTCACCGGAGTTGCTTAAAATTTGCTATTTGAATTTCGAAATGGATACTACAGCCCATGACAGGAACTTGTCTGCGCAGGTCCACGTTTTGGTACAGCCCCTATATAATGGTATTTGGTATTTTAATGATTTTAGCTACGTTATGAACGGTTTTTTCCAGGATTCGCATTTGAATATTGTAATAGCTTAAGACAAAAGTTGCCTATGCAGGTCCCCGTGGTCGTATAGACCCTAATATAATGGCTACATTCGGTAATTTTAAGATTTTAACAGAATTTTTAACGGATTTTATTTTTGAAAATTGCCAAATTCGTTCTAAGTGATGGAGGTTATTCGAAGTTCGGCCCGGCTGAATTTATAGCTTTTTTACTTGTGTTTTTTATTTTTCGTTTTAAAACCTTGTATAGCAAGTTCCATAAAACGGATCTGCTACAAATGCACATATGGAAAAGAAACGTTAAACTGCACTGAATTTCTTGTTAAATCAACACTTAATAAAAAATAGTATTTACAAAATATTCAAAAATATGTTTACTTACAAAAAAATTCAAATACATACCCATCCGTTTATATGGCCTATTGTAGTACTCCTTGCAGTTGGTAAGAAAGTAATTGTAAATATCATTACCACAATAAAACTGGCGGACTTGTGCCGTAGAGGATACATAATCCCAGGTTATAATAATAAAAAAAATTAGGCACATACACATTGGATAATTTCGCTTAGTTACACGCATCGTTTGCTTAGCAGTTTAACGTTTTGAATAATCGAAGGAAGATCTATGAGGGCTGCTGTTTTCTCGAATGAATAACACTTGTGATGACATGATTTTGGTATGTCGGCTTAGTTTTTATACTCTGCTGAACTATAGTTTAGTAGATACAAGGACTCAGAATGTATTACCGATTTTCTCCAAACTGTGTGCTGTTTCCTATGAATTCCCCCAGATTACTGAGCCATTTTACAAAACATCCTTACTTTTTAGCTATTATTGTTTATTCCAAGATGAGTTAATGCAAAATGGAATATGCAATGGACTTTGTGCAATAATTCCAAGAACTTGTAAACTCAATAATTGCATTTTCGCGGTAATTCATTATGCACATTATGACTTATTAAACGAAATCAGCTTCAACAATGAGAGAGTAAACTAAGGCACTAAATCCTATTAACAAAAGCCACTACTCAACCCGAGAGCAGATCGATTTCGCTGTTGAGCCATTTTATGGAAGGCAGATATCCTTTTTTGTAATGCATTGTAAAAACTATTTTAAACTCTGTAAAATACAAAATTCTAAAGCTATTCTAGTATTTTGCAAAATGAATATGTACAACAGTTTGATGTATTTCATGTTTTAATATTGCAAAAGTAATTAAGCTGGCAGGGCCGAACTTCTAATACCCTCCATCATTAGGTAAAGAAAACACTTTTATATATAAGTATCAGGAATCAAACATATTCCACTGTAAACTACAAACTCCAGAAAGACCGGTAGGAGAATGCAGTTATAGTTGCCAAAGAAGTAAAAAAAAACTGTAATAATAAAATCGGTTAAAAATTGTATTAAAATTTTAAAAATATCAAATATAGCCGTCAAATTAGGGTCTAAACGACGACGTCGTCCTGCTAAAATAAATGTGGAGCTGTACAGACAATTTTTTGCTTAAGGCTGCAGAACTTCAAATACTAAATTTCAAACAATTCCGATGAATAATGTCGCTAAAATCATCAAAATACCAAACATAGAAAGGTACCATTATATGGGGGCTATACGAAGACGTGGACCTGCACATACAATTTTATGTCATAGGCTGTAGTACATCAAATATCAAATTTGAAACAATTCCCGCGAATAATGTCGCTAATATTATCAAAATACCGAATATCGGGAGGTACAGTTATATGGGGGCTATACAAAAACGTGGACCTACAATGCCCATGTTCAATACCTGCAGACATAATATACATTTGAGTAAAATTTTATCAGTCTACTTCATTTCGTTCGGAAGCTAGAGTGATTTCCACAGACGGACAGAGGGACAGAAGTACTTACGGACGGACATCGCTAAATCGACACAGAATTTTATGTTGATCAAGAATATAAATACTTTGTGGGGTCTAAAACGTATATTTCGAGGTATAAAAAACGGAATGACAAACTTAATATAGCCTCCATACTATGGTGGAGGGTATAAAAACAATATAGTGGTTGGAGCCAGTAAGGTAAAGTCAATAGTCGGGCGGGCCGACTATATGATACCCTACACCACTATGCATATTTAGTAGAGCTCCTGTAAAAAATAATTTATTTGAAGTAGATCATTCTACCTATCAACATTTGGCTTTAGAGCAGTTATAGTTTGGTTTCAGAGGGAACTAATATATGGGGGTATATCCAATTTTGAATCGATTTTCACTAAATTTGACAGAGACATTTTAATCTTTTATACCATATAAGTTTGGTATAGAATGCATGATATCACTTCGAGAAGGATTATATTAAAAATTAATATATCGGAGCCGAGTTGCACAAAATGGAACCGTACGTCCCGAAATTCACTCCATTTGGGCTGATATTAGCCGTCATATGCACAATAAACCTTAAAAAGGATTGAGGATATATATAGGAGATATGTCCAAATCTCCGTCGATCTCGATTAAATATAGCAAAGTTATTTCTGAGCTCTATAAGATATCTGGTACCAAATACCATTGTTGTCGAATGCAATGTGAGGGACTTAAACACCAAATCGGATGAAACATACATATAGATCTGAACCGAATTCGATGTATTTGCTTCTAGACTGAATTCGGTCGGATGTACCAATATTCAGGTCAGTTGGACTGATCTTGGCCATTTGGTGCACAATTAACCCTAAATCGGTTGAGGATATATATGGGAGCTATATCCAAATCTGAACCGCTATTGACAAAATTAGATAGACTTACTTCGGAGCTGCATCTGATAACTAGTACCAAATAGCATTGTTGCCGAATGCAGATTACGAATGTGAGGGACTTAAACACCAAATCAAATGAAACATATATGGGAGCTGTAGTTATATCTGAACTGATTTTCACCAAGTTTAATGTACTTACTTCTGTACTGAATTCGGCCAGATATGCCAAAATTCAGGTCATTTGAACTGATATTGGCCATTTGGTGCACAATTAAACAGAAATCGGTTGAGCTAAATCCAAATGTGAACCGATCTTGACAAAATTTGATACGCTTATTTCAGAGTTGTATTTGATACATGGCACCAAAGATCATTGTTGTGAGATGCATATTACGCATATTACGTACTTTAAACCCCAAAATCGGATAAAACATATATATGGGAGCTATAGCTATTTCAGAACCGATTTCACCAAATATAGGATCAATTCCGTCGTAACTGCCAAAATTAAGTCCATTGGGTTGATATTAGCTATTTGGTGCACAATAAATCTGATATTGGACAAGGGCATATGTGGGGGCAATATCCTAATCGGAACTGATTCTGATAAAATTCTACAGAGGTATTTTCGAGCAGTATCTGATGTCCGGTACCAAATATCATTCTTCTGGAGTGCATATTACTTATGTGAGGGACTTAAAAACCCAAACCAGATGAAATATATATATGTGAGCTATAGCTATATCTGAAGCGATTTTGTCCAAATTTGATTTAGTTGCTTCTAGACTGAATTCGGTGTAATGTACCGAAATTCAGGTCATTAGGACGTATATTGGCCGAAATCGGTTGAAGATACATGGGAGGTATATGTAAATCTGATCCGAGTCTGGGTTCGTCCTTGGACCAAACAAATATTGTTTGCAAAATTTAATTTTGTTTTCAAGAATACATGGACGGACGTACGGACGGACGAACTGACATGCATAAATCGACTGAGAAAGTTATTCTATGAATATCCTTAAAAGTGACTATGGGTCTATCTCTTTTCCTTCGCCCTGTTACAAACAAATGCAAAAAAACACCACTATTTGGTGTAGGGTATAAAAAAAACTAAAAACAAGATCGTAATACCCTGTGCCACAGTGAGGTGTAAGGTATAACAAGTTCAAAAGTATTAGTTGGTTTTGCCGACAGATGTAGACTCTTAGCCAATGTCTATTTTTTTTACATATATATTTTTTGGGGGAGTTTCTGACAGGATTGGTCAACATTGTCCATTTCGTATCTGAAATAAGTCAGAAGGATTGGTCCGATATATTCCATCTTCATACCAGATCCTCTGTTGATAAAAATATTGAGATTTTTTCTTTTTGAAAGGAATCGGATGCTTATTCCAAATTTTGACCTGTTGTTGAGGAGGTATCAGTAGGAAACTGGAAAGGAATTGGTTGGCCAATTCGCAGTTTATGATCGTTTTGGTTATTCAAAGTGTTGACCCGTTGTGGGGGAGTTACAAGAAGGAGTAGACCGATACATCCCATCTTCAAGTCAGATTTTTGTTAACAAAAATATTAGGATGTGCGAAATTGAATTCTTATATCGCATTTCACGACAGAGATAATAATTCAGAATTTTGACTCTTTGTGGGGAAGGTACTTGACGACCTCACGCACGACCTATGACAAATGCGAATATTGGGATTTGCAATATTTGAATGAAATTGGATATTTTTTTAATTTCCTTTTTGATGGATAAATTATATGGAAATGTTGACCCCTTGTGGGTGAGGTGTACATGGGTCCACTTGTCTACCTCCGAACTCGATCTAATTTTTATAATAATATCCGACCAAATCGGATACTATTTTCGAGAGTTTTAGTTCCAGCCTGACAGACACCAGCCAGCCGGCGGACGGGTCGACTCCAACAGTCCTGAAACGGATTTTTTCCAAATACAAATACAATTCAAAATATAAATCACACTAAAGCCGGAATATGCATTAATAATGGTTATACCTTAAAATCACACGAAGCCTTAAAATAAACATAATTTTTTATGGGAAAAAAATCCCCAACTTTCGCTTTTATCTTACAACTCCATCTTCTAAAATTTTAAAACAAAATCTTTTAATTTACTCTTTGTCTTTGAAATATATTTCTGTAATCACATTAAATGTATTCCAGAATTATGTGGTATTTCCAGTAATTGATGAGAATCAATGTTTAGTCTTATTTCGTTTGAATAATATCCGGTAAGAAGATTTTAGGATGTTAGAGTTTATGCAACCAAATCTAATGTTTAAGTAAATTTTCTAAGAACTTCCTCATTCATGTAGTTAGACACAAATATGTGTGGATGTCGATTTGCATATATCTGTATACCTTGCACATATATATTTTATTAATCCACAATCGAAACCATGAGCATAACATGTTGACGAAGATGTTGCGACACGAGAGTGGGCGTACTAATGGATGAATATTCATTATTTGTCTTGTAGCATTTAATTGGATACCTATAGTAGTCGTTCAAGCATAAACACAACGTCCAAAGTGATTCGCTGCGAATTATAATAATAAATTTGTTGATTCTGTATGGAGGAGGGGTGGGAGTGAGTATAAATAATGTATGCACGCCAGGAAATTCTGCTTATGTATTTTTAACACCCACACCACCCCTCCACCCACAATTTAACCAAGATACCTTGAGTAGAGTATGGCAAACACATTCAACAATATTCGTGTGGAGCGTTTATTCCATAGTCAGCGTGCTGGGTGTAAAGTTCACGGATATAGGAAAAAGTTATATTTTCTGCACTGCCAAGTCATGGTGTTTTTTAATAATTTAACAAAAGTAATAATATTTATATAAAAAATGATAGGAAATTAAACGAGTGATTTAAAGTCTGTAATTGAATTTTGAAAACAGGTGAGTGTGTCAGAGCTTGTGAAGTGCAAAAAAATGATTTCATTAACAGTGTTTGAGTTTGAACTGTGAAGTTGGTCAATTTTGTTTGAGTCGGAGTTTAAGTCGAGGAAATTCACTCGGCTCTGATTACGGTTAAAAATATTTAACATTTTTATAACCTATGCCACACTGTGGTACAGGGTATTATGTCTTTGTTCATTTGTTTGTAACATGGAGAGAGAAAACGAAATAAACCCATAGTTCATTTTAATGATCTTCCTACAGTCGCATACTGAGTCGATTTTTCCAAGTCCGTCCGTCCGTCCGTCCATCTGTTTATGTATTTTTGTAAATAAAGTACAGGTCGCATTTATATTCCGCATGTAATGAAATTTTCCACAAATCATTTGTTGGCCAAAGGACGAACCTTATTGAAACATGTGCGCAATGTGTGCAATTTTCGCCCAAATATGATGTATCTAATAACGCTCAGAAATACCACTGCCAGATTCAGATTTGGATATAGCTTTCATATACACCACATAGTGGTAAGGGTATTATGCCTTTGGGCATTTGTTTATAACATGGAGAAGGAAGCGAGATAGACCCATAGTTAATTCAAACGAGATTTGTTTGGCCCAAGGACGAACCCTTTCAAATTGATGTGAACCAGTTCAAATTTAGATATAGCTCCCATACAGGATGAAATGAAAAAACTGCAACCAACTTCAGACTGCTGTCATTTCTAAGGCACTCGTCCGACAGATGTTAAAATTATTCCAGTGACAGTTCATTATATTGTTTACAAGCGTACAAAAGCATTTTGGTGAGAATTTTCCAAAAAAAAAGTTGTTCGTAATGGAATTCAATGTTACGTACCATCGCTCATTACCATGATACTGGTATTAGCGTAGCCCGACGTTAAGGAAGTGGACGGAAGAAAACCGCAGCTTCAGTAGAAATGGCTCGAAAAGTATAGAAGCGACTTGATCGAAACCAGCGTGCAAGTAGCCGAAAATGGCTCGTGAGCTGAACATATCGCAATATTCCATTCGGTAAATATTGAAAAATTAGCTCGGGGTAAAGCCATTGAAATTCCAAAAAGTGCAAGAACTTACACCGCAACAGGAAGAAAATAGACCCAAAAGAGCTGAAGAGTTGCTTCGCTTGGCCGAAAGTGGTGAAGTGCCGAATTTGGTTTTCTCTGATGAGAATTCATTCGTTTTCCAGCAGTTTGTAAACAAAGAAAATGATCGAGGTTACTTGCCAAAAAGGTCAGCTGAAAATGTGCACCTTCGGTTAGCCACCAGAACTCAATCGCCGACCATGGTGATGATGGTGTGGGCCGCCGTAACAGGCGATGGTCGCTATCCACTCGTATTAATCGACCGTGGCATCAGAATAAATGCCGAAAATTATGGCGAAAATATTCAGGTGTATTAAAGCCTTGGGCACGCAAAAAAATTTGGCAGCAGACCTAGGACATTCCAACAGGAGTCAGCACCATCGCACTCAGCACGCGTTCTTCTTCATTTCCAGCGCACAATGGCCACCAAAATCTCCGGATACCAATCCGTTGGACTATTGTGTCTGGAGTATTTCGGAAAGGTTGGCACTAAAAAATACCAAAGTGTCGATCGCCTCAAGCAAGCACTTCGCGGGGAATGGGCTTATTCAGAGCAACATTCGGGCAGCGTTTGACGGTTCCATTGGCGTTTGAAGGCCAAAGGTGACCAATTCGAACAAATCCAAACTTATTCTTAAATTTGATGGTATTTCCGACTTTTTTGCTTTCCTTAAAAAAAAATAAAAAAAAAAACGTAAAAATTATGGCGTTTGACTTTGTTGCATTTTTTTATTTCACCCTATATATGGAGTGCTCTGCAAGTATGTTTCCTGCGTACTGGGGACACAAACTGCCAGTTAACAACAAATTCTGATTAAAATTGTGAGTGAAACCTACAAAACACCTTAAATCATGCGGTACAGGTATATGGGTATACAACCTTGATCTTAAAATGGGTGAACTGCCCTGGAATTTTTCCCCTTCGGAATCGTAAGTAATTTCCGCAAAATGACAGATGGACAAGGCAAGATTAGAAGATTGGAATATAATCTTTTGCTGATCAAGAAAATATATACTTTGTGCGTCTAAAATGTTCATTTCGAGGAGCTACAAACGGAATAACGAACATAGTATACCCTTGCTATATTGCAGATTGTTCCTTAATGCATTTAAATTTGGTAGAACTAATATTTCTTTGATAATTTATTTTTCGAAATTTTCATTTTATTCTGTGCGATTTAAAATATAATCCTAATCTTGAGCTTCATAACATTTAAACAGATAAATACAATAATATTTCGTAAAGGGTAAAGAGTGCTTCCACATAAATTTGTTTTCAAATCGGCTTAGATTCAAAAGTACATTCAATGTGTTACGATATCATTTTATTGCATACAGATCCTTTTTAGATGAAACTAATTTCAAATCCTTTTTATCTAAGCTGTACAAATTTGTGACATAAGATGGCCTAATTTGTCATAGTTTTTGAAAAAGTAAAGAAGATACTAAAATAAGGCAGGCATTATTTTTCAATTTCCATTACGAATTAATATTTTAAATTTCTTGCAATTGAAATAAAATCCACTCAACAAATGTGCAGTTTGTTTGTTTTTGTAATTTCCTTTTCTATTTGGTTTTTATGCCTGCCGGACCATTATGGCTTAAAAAAATCATAAAATATCTGTTATTCAATAAACTTTGTCGTTTGCCAGTATTTATCTGAATTACATAAAAATAACTACAGCATAACTTTTTTGGAAAACTTTGCCAAAGCAACAGCTATCACCCAAAAGCCAATACAACAGACCAGAAACGACACAAAGTCCTCAAATAGCTAAATGGAAATGTGTACAAATAATTTGTATGCTGTTCGTTTTTTTTTTCGTTCCTCTCTTCTTTTTTTGTGCGAAGTTTCATGGGATGTTCACAACTTCAGTGGCAAAAAATTGATATTACGGATATACAACACGATGTCCGGCAAACATATGCACGGAAGTTTCTATTCCGAAACGGATGATGTGGTAAAAACAACTAGTGTGACTGAAATACGAAACTAAAGCAAACAAAAAACTGCATTTTCAAATACAATTAAAAAGAGTAATTTGGTATAGGTTCAAGTGTTTGCGAAAAAATAAATGTGTTATTTGTTATCAACTTGTTTAAGAACTCGAAATATTAAAACGGAGAATTTGGAAAAATTTATTAGTTTCATTATTGCTGTGAAGTAAAGAATTTCATATTTATTTACAATTAAAAACACTCAGCCATTACGCTGCAGAGGGTATATATCATATATCACCAGAACATGCCTCGAAATAATGGTTTTAGAAATATGTCTCTTTGGACCAAATCCGTTTCAGGACATTTGGAGTCGATCTAGGGGTGTCCGCCCATCTTACTGTTTGATTCGCACGATAACTCTCGAGGAAAGTATTATTGCCATACCAAGATCGAGTTGGGCAATATCCCTCCACTCCTTCTGGTACCACCCCACAAAAGGCCAACATTTTCAAGGAAAATAATTTACCTTGTAGAATAGAGAAAGAATCATTCGATTTTGTGCAAACTTTGCAAATTCCAATAATTTTGTCATTGCTAGGTTAGGTCTAGGCCTACTTCATCTCCCACAAAAGGTCAAAATTTGGAATAATTATAACTCTTATTAATATGAAATAAGGGTCCAATTGTCTTCAAATTTAACACATTCCAATATTTGTATCGGAATGCGAATCCTTTCAAATTCGACACATCTTAATATGTCTATCAACACAAGACCATGCACGAAGATGGAATATGTCGGAACACTCGCTCTGGTACTTCCCCCAAAAAAGGGTCAACATTCGTAATAATTATATCTCTCATAAAATGCCAAATAAACATCCGATTTTTTCTAATTTCACATATCCCAATATTTCTATCAACACAAAACCAGATGTGAAGATGGAATATGTCGAACAACTACTTGTGGAGCCTACCCCATATCGGGTTAAAATTTTTATTAATTATGTCTCTCATAAAATGCAAAATAAACATCCGATTCTCTTCAAATCACATCCCAATGCTTTTACTTAAATATATATATAATACTAATACAAGATATGACGTGAAGATGAGAGATACTGCTCCACTACCTCTGGTACCTCCGCCACAAAGGGTTAACAATTTTCGATCATCTCTCAAGTCAAAACAAATCATCAAATAGCATCAACTCTTAGAATATGTTTAGATTTGTTCAAATTGGCCACCTTTGGCACGAATTTTGATATTTCGGCCCATTTCCGGAGAAGCGCTTGCTTGAGGTGATCGACACTTTGGTATTTGTTAGTGCCAACTTTGCTTTCTGGAGATTTTGGTGCCCTTGTGCGCTGGAAATAAAGCGAGGAACCTCATTTTGTAACCATTCTTGGGTGGCGCGTGCTGAAACCTGTTGGAATGTCCAAGGTCTGCGACCAAAATGTTTGCGTGCACCCTCCAGAATATTTTCCCGATTATATTCGGCATTTACTCTGATGCCACGATCGATGGTGTTATGGCGGCCCACACCATCACCATGGTGCACATTTTCAGCTGACCCCTTTGCCAAGAAAAGACGATCGTTTTGTTTGTTTACAAACTGCTGGACAACGAATGTTTTCTCATGGGAGAAAACCAAATTCGGCGGTTCACCACTTTCGGCCAAGCGAAGCAACTCTTTAGCTTTTTTGAGTCTATTTTCCTTCTGTTGCGGTGTAACTTATAGCCCTTTTTGGAATTTCAATGGCTTTACCCCGAGCTCATTTTTCCATATTTGCCCAATGGAATATTGCAATATATTCAGCTTACGAGCCATTTTTCGGCCACTGTGACGCGAGTTTCGATGAAGTCGCTTCTTTACTTTTCGAACTATTTTTGCTGATGTTGCTGTTTTCTTTCGTCCACTTCCTTGACGTTGGGATACGCTACCAGTATCACGGTAACGAGCGATGGTACGAGACACAAAAAATTTATTTACATTTAAATGCTAGAGTGCTCTAACGATAGCCACTTGTAGTTTTTAAGCCAAATATAAAGAAATCACACTATCACGCTTGAAGTGCATCACGAATAACTTTTTTTTCTGGAAAATTCTCATCAAAATGCTTTTGTACGCTTGTAAAAAATATGATGAGCTGTCACTGGAATAAATTTAACAACTGTCGGGAACTCTACTAAGTGTGCTTGGTGTGTATGGTATCATATAGTCGGCCCCGCCCAATTATTTACTTTTCCTTATTGTTTTTATACCCTACAACACTATGTGTTGGGGGTATTATAAGTTTGATTGGGCCAAAAATTATGTAACACCACGAAATATGGGTTTCCCACATAGGAAAGTATATATGGATCATCCTAGCTCGCCGAGCTGAGTCGATCTACCTATGTATGTCCGTCCGTCCGTCTTTCCGTCTGTCCGTCTGTCCATGTTAATTTGTAATCACTCTACAGGTCGCAATTATGGCCCGATCTTCACGAAATTTGGAATGGAGGTCGGGGTTGGGCCAGAATAGAACCCTATTTCTTTTTGAGATGATCGCCAAATGTTTAGGGGTTGAAATGGACCAAATACTGAAAAAATGTCGGATTTTGCAGTAGCTATACAGGTCGCAATTATAGACCAATCGATGCGGAATTTCGTATGTAGCTAGAGTTTAGGACGGGGAAGAACCTACCAATTTGGGTGGTCATCGGATAATATTTAGCGGGTAAAATAGACCATATATTTTGTGTTGAAAAACTTCAAAATTTTTCATTAAACCGCGAATATTTTAAATCCCGGCGAAATCACAAAGCCATGACAAGGTTACTTCTGACCTTTACATTGATGTTAACATCCAACAAATCGGATATATAGCAAAATATGTGCGATATATATGTCTACCAAAGAAGATATACTTGAAAGATCTCATATATGTTGAGAACGGCTGAACTGATTTCGACAGTTCTCATTAATTCAGAATGGCCTCTTGGCAGGAAAGAAAAAACGTCTAAAAAAATCGCATAAAAATATCTCTCTAAAGATGAAAATATTGATTTTGTAAAATTTTCTCATATATTTTCAATTTTGTCATATTTTTGGCATATTTTCGTTTTGAATTAAACATTTGATAATATTTCTACAGCTAACAAAACTAAGTAGTTATGACATCAGAATATCATATACAGATCGCATTTATGGCCCGATTCTTACGAAATTTGGCTTGGGGATAAGATGAGGGTCAGAATAGAAGCCTACTCTTTTTGGAGATGATCGCCATATATTTAGAGGTTGAAATGGACCAAAAAACTGCAAAATTGTCGGCAGGTCGTAATTATCGCCCGATCATCACGCACATTTGAAAGGGGGTTACCGGACATTGCAAAAGCCAAGCAGTTTTGGATGGCCATCGAAAAATATTCAATGTGTGAAATAGTTTGCAAACTTTTGTAGACAAAATACGAAAATGTCCATTCCAGTGACTCTTTGGAGAATTCACAAATACAGGAAAGACGCACTTCTGACTATTTCGTTGAAGAATATAGTCAAATGTCTGTATCTCATATAGATGCGTTTCAGTCAAAAACCAATAATAAATGTTAATCTTTTGCCACTTCCAAGAAATTATAGGTCTTTGGGAAATATTGGTTCCGATCTAGGAAGACCATTTAAGTGCAACATCTACCAATAAATTGGAAATGAGCAAATTAGTTTAAGTTGCTATTAATCGAAAATTAGAGAACGAAACCTGATGGTTTTCTTTTATTATTTGTCACAATATCTTGTGGAATTCTTTCGAGTATCTCGCCTATATAAATTGTATCGTTTATTATAGTGTTGTAGGGTGTTCAACGGTCGGCCCCGCTCGACTGTAGCCTTTGCTTACTTGTTTTTTTGAATTTTTGAGTTTTGTAACAAAATACTTACGAAACTGACCGAAAAAGCGGTAGGATTATTGCTATCGTTTTCACTAGAAATTGGATAAATCACGCCAAAATTATATTACTTATTAGGAGGATTGTACACCTATTTTTTAGGCGTCTTTTACAGGACTATATTCTTCAAGCTGTTTGTTTTATCATATTTCTTTATAAGAAGAATAAAAAAAAATTCAAAATTTCATTTTCAAAAATTCATTCAAATTCAAAAAATACCATCTCAAAGCTTTTGTAAAATAGACAAGATCCTGGGAAATTTGTAGGAAAACGAGCAATTCGATTAAAATCATTTCTTATACAAAAACAGGCTATTATTATTCAATTTCTGTAAATTTCTACCATTTTCACAAATCTCATTGCCTTAAAAAGTCTCATTAGAATTAAATTTTAACTTAGAAAAAAAAAACTCATAATATTTACACCTGTTTTAACAGGATTTAAAAAATTATTTACGACATCCTCTGATTCCAAATACCGCCTGAAGCTGACAAATCTCGGTGAACGAAATAAATGCGTTACTACCAGAGACCTGATATTGGCCTTCAAGTCTATGTAAGTCTATATTTATTCTCTCCTTACTAATTTTCCTCCCTCTCTCTCTTTCTATCGCCCCCTCTCTATATATGTATGTCTTATTTTATAAGTTCCAAATTGCTGCCTTTGTGTAAATTAAATAAAGCATGGAAAATTCTTTTGAAATTGTTAAACGTCAACCCCCCAGCACTAAATATCTTTATAGCAGAAGAACAAATTAAATTCCTATTTTTAATATTAACAACAGACGCCAATGGCAGTAGGAACTTTTACAACTACATTTAACTTATGTTAATTAATGAAAAATTAAAGATGCTGATGATTTTCAAAACCCCGAAACAACAAAGACCACCGTGGCTGGGTGGAAAACTAAATGCTTTAAGAGGAGGTGAAGCATGTCGAAATGAAAGGTTTTGATTTTTGCGTTGTCGTTGTTGGTATTGTCATTAACGATTGCCTTTTTCGTTCGACTACAAACAATGTCTGTGAAAGGCAAGCCAACCAACCAAACAACACGACGACGACAACGACTGTAATGCGAATTACTGCTGCTGCTCTTTCAAAAGTACTTTGCAGCCTTTGAGCAGTGAACGATAAACCGTAAACGAGGACGCTGTCAATTCGGAACGAACCAACAAACGAATGTATTCTACACAAATATTTGCAGTCGGCTAAAGAAATAAACATTTTTCGCACTTAAATAAATGTAAATATTTATTTTATGTAAATTTAAAGAGTTTTTGGTATTCCTTTGGAACGAACTACTGCTCCGCCACCACCCTAGTAGGACTTTTAACATTTTTAATCGGAATGGTAAAACGAATTGGCCATGTCATTTGTCAGGCTGACGGGCAAGCGATTACCAACGGCGTGCGCTCCTAGCCTACGTTACACTTAAGATGTTATTTATTCACAAATACCAAAACTGGTTGAATTTCGAATGGGCTTCCATTGAAGTGTTCGGATAAATGTGTTTATTTTGCGCTGAATGCCAAATGAAGTTATTGACTTTCGTTTTTAACACAGCGCCAGGCATATTTTCTTATACATCGGGGAATTATTTAAAATATGTAAGGATTCCCACAGCGCGTTATGCTGCGTCTTTTTACGCTTAACACGAACTTAATTAAACAAACAATAAAAATAAATGGGACTTGTTTTTTTCTTTCTTGAAGATATTTGTGTGTGTGTGCGTTGATTGTGTGAAATATGGAAAAAATAAATGTGCTGCTATAAATAACGAGCCACGATTCTGTGGAAAACAGATTTATCCCATAAATATATGCAGGTTCTAAAATTTGAAATTAAGAAAATTAAAATATTTAAATTAATAATTTCACAACTGATTTCCATAGCCATATTTTTATTAGGAACCATGAAAATCTATAAAAACTATCAGCCAACAGAAAAACCAGTAAAGAAAGTTCTAAAATCGGGCGGGACCGATTTTATGATACCCTACACCACTTTGCTAAT
Organism: Musca domestica; assembly: GCF_030504385.1. NCBI lineage: Eukaryota > Metazoa > Arthropoda > Insecta > Diptera > Muscidae > Musca > Musca domestica. The sequence goes on along the minus strand of NW_026712376.1, from coordinate 2,703,175 downwards.
TTAGTTGAGCTCCACTTAATAATTAAAAGTTTTTATGGGAGAATTCAATCATACACGCTAGGATTATAATTATAATTTAAAATACAAAGGACTTAATATGCCGAAGCATTTGTATCTTTTAAATTCGGACTTGAATTGCCCATTTGGTGCGAAATTAATTTGAAATCGGATAAAAATATATATGGGAACTATATCCAAATCTAAACCGATCTCGATCAAATTTGGCAAAGATATTTCTGAGCTGTATTTGATATATTTCCCTGAATATCGTTGTTACGGAGTGCATATGACGGCTGTGGGTAACAAATACAATAAATCGGATGAACAATATATATGGGAGCTATAACTCTATCTGAACCGATCTTCACCAAATTTGGCATACTACCTTCTAGACTAAATTCGGTCGTATGTGCCAAATTCCATCCCATTTGGACAAATATTAGACGTTTGGAGCACAATAAATGGTAAATCGGACGAAGTTATATATGGGAGCTATATCCAAATCTGAACCGATCTCGATAAAATTTAGCAAAGGTATTTCTGAGCTGCATTTGATATATTTCCCCAAATATTGTTGTTACAGAGTGCATACTACGGCTGCGGAGGACAAAAATAACAAATCGGATGAACAATATATATGGGAGCTATAGCTATATCTGAACCGATTTCGATAAAATTTGGCGTAATTATTTTCAGGCCTAATTTGGTTGTATGTGCAAAATTCCATACTTTTCGAGCTGATATTACACGTTTGGTGCACAATAAAAGGCAAATCGGACGAAGATATATATGGGAGCTATATCTAAATTTTTACCGATTATCTCCAATTTCAATAGGGTTCGTCCTTGGGCCAAACAAATGTTGTTTGCAGAATTTTATCTCAATCGGATAATAAATGCGACCTCAATTTTGTTCACAAGAATACATGGACAGACGGACAGACAGACGGACTGACATGCATAAATCAACTCAGAAAGTGATTCTATGCAGATCATCAAAAGGAACTATGGGTCTATCTCGTTTCCTTTTGCCTGTTACAAACAAATGCACAAAGACATAATACCCTGACCACCTTGTGGTGTAGGGTATAAAAAACACAGTTCACGATATCGGCAATATTTTATATAAAAGTATCTGAATTCAAAAATGTTCCACTTTAAATTACAAATATCAGTAACACCGTTTGGATAATACTGTTAAACTTTTCTAAATGCCATAAAGTGGGTGAGGCCGTTATATGGGGCCATATCACAAGGGGAACCTCTATAGACAATTTTATACTTTGAGGAATTTCATCTACCAAATCTTCTAAACTACCGAATTTGAAACAATTTCGTGGGTAAATTTGACTAGGATTATCAGAATACCGAATATGGGTGGGTATCGTTATATGTGAGCTATAGGAAAACGTGGACCTATTCATTCATGGTTTCGCCACCGGTGCTAGAATCCATTATGGCCTTCAAATACCAATTTTTAGACAAATCCGTGAAAAAAATTTGCAAAAATCATCAAAATACCGAATATAGGGAGGTACCGTTACATGGGGGCTATACCAAAACGTGGACCTAGAACCCATAACGAACTGCAAATAATTTTTAGATAAATCTCAGGAAAATGTGGCGATGGTTATATGGCGGCCATACCAAAACGTAGAGCGATATATCTCATTTTTAATCCTATCCAACCTTTATTGTTGTTTTTATAAAAACAACGTTTGTTTATTAGTGGAAAACAAAAACATTTCTTAGTTGTATTTAATATATTTCCTTGAATATCGTTGTCACGGAACGCATATTACGGCTCTGGAGGACAAAAATAACAAATCGGATAAACAATATATTCGGGAGCTATAGCTATATCTGTACCAATTTCTACTAAATTTGGCATATTTCTTTCTAGGATCGATTTAGTCATGTGTGCCACATTTCATCTCATTTGAAGTAATACTTCATATTTGGTGCACAATAAACCGCAAATCGGACGAATACATATATGGGAGCTTGAGCCCTTTGTTGGGGTGGTACCAGATATGTCACATCTTCACTGCAGATTTTGTGTTAGTAGAAATAATGGGATATGTTAAATTTGAAGATGGGCTTATTTCGGATATTATGCTCGTTTTGGTCATTCAACATTTGGACATTCTGTGGGGGGCGTTATCAGAAAGAATATTCCGATCTCTACCATCTATATAAAAGACCTTGTGTTGTTAGAAACATAAGGATGTGGCAAGGTTTTATGGAATCGGATATTAATTTCGCGTTTTATGAGCTTCTTGGATATTCAAAACTTTGACCGTTTGTGAGGAGGTACCAAAGGAGTGAGCCGATATATTCCATCTTCACAGCAGATCTTGCGTTAGTAGAAATAATGGGATATGTGTAATATGAAGAGAACCGGATGCTTATCTCGGGTTTTGTAATCCTTTTGGTTATTCAACATTTGGAACCTTTGTGGGGGCGGTATCAGAAGGAATGTTGCGATTTCTACAATCTTTATAACAGACTTTGTGTTGATAGAAATATTGGGATGTGGTAAGTTTGATTGGAATTGGATATTAATTTCGCGTTTTATGAGCTTCTTGGATATTCGAAATTTCCTTTTGTGAGGGAGATACCAAAGGAGTCAGCCGATATATTTCATTTTCACACCAGATCTTGGGTTGATAATAATATTGTGATGTGTGTAATTTGAAGACAATCGGACTCTTGTATCACATTTTATAAGAGTTATCATTATTCGAAATTTTGACCTTCTGTGGGGGAAGTACCAGAAGGAGTGGACCGATATTGTCCGTTTTTGCGCTTGACCCCGCATTGATGCAAATATTGGGATTTGCAAAGTTAGAGCAAAATCGGATCATCGTTTCTCTTTCTGTGTAATAAACTATTTTCTTTTAAAATTTCGACCTTTTGTGGAGGAGGTACCAGAAGGAGTTGATCGATGTTGCCCATCTCCTTCGAGAATTATCGTGCGCCAAACAGACGGACGGACACCCCTACATCGACTCCAAATGTCCTGAAACAGATTTGGTGCAAAGAGACCGAGGGTCTAAAGCCGTTATTTCGAAGAGTCACGTTTTGACCGTATCAAAACCGTGTCAAACCTTTGTTGTCATATGGCTGAGGGTATAAAAAAGTTAGGGGTATAAAAAAGCATAGCTTGTACCATTTTAGAGAAATCAAAAAACAGCTCTTTTTTGAAAGATTTCCACCAATAGTGACTCAAAAAAAAGTATCAAAATGTCAATACGTTAGTTCATACCTCTCTAGTTAAGTCGAACCTTTTGTAAAATTAAATTTAGCAGCATATTCCCAAATAAATACATCAGGCATAGCATTTTTTAAAATTTTAGCTCTAAATGTGCGGTTTTAACAACTTATTAGTACTTTTTTACCAATTGGTACTTTTTCCAAAAATACTACTGCAAGAATTGTAGATCTTACGAAAGAATTACAACTCTTAATCATTTTTTTTTAAATTTCCAAAAAGAAAAAAACATACCCTACATACCTATGATACCCTATACCACTTTGCTAATTTAGTTGAGCTCCACATAACAATTACAAGTTTTTATGGGAGAATTCAATCATACACCCTGTAATTATAATTATAATTTAAAATTCAAGGTAATAAGTATGCCGAAGCATTTGTATCTTTTAAATTCGGACTTGTATTGCCAATTTGGTGCAAAATCATTTGAAATCAGATAAAGATATATATGGGAGATATAGCTATATCTGAACCGATCTCGATAAAATTTAGTAAAGATATTTCGGAGCTGTATTTGATTTATATCCCTGAATATCGTTGTTACGGAGTGCATATTACGACTGTGGGTAACAAATACAACAAATCGGATGAACAATATATATGGGAGCTATAGCTATAACTGAACCGATCTTCACCAAATTTGGCATACTAGCTTCTAGACTCAATTCGGTCGTATGTGCCAAATTCCATCGCATTTGGACAAATATTAGACGTTTGGTGCACAATAAAAGGTAAATCGGACGAATTTATATATGGGAGCTATATCCAAATCTGAACCGATCTCGATAAAATTTAGCGAAGGTATTTCTGAGCTGCATTTCATATATTTCCCCAAATATTGTTGTTACAGAGTGCATATTACGGCTGAGGAGGACAAAAATAACAAATCGGATGAACAATATATATGGGAGCTATAGCTATATCTGAACCGATTTCGATCAAATTTGGCACACTTATTTTCATGCCTAGTTTGGTTGTATGTGCAAAATTCCATACTATTCGGGCTGACATTACACGTTTGGTGCACAATAAAAGGCAAATCGGACGAAGATATATGTGGGAGCTATATCTAAATTTTGACCGTTTATCTCCAATTTCAATAGGGTTCGTCCTTGGGCCAAACAAATATTGTTTATAAAATTTTATCTCAATCGGATAATAAATGCAACTTGCATTTTGTTCACAAGAATACATGGACAGACGGACTGACATGCATAAATCAACTCAGAAAGTGATTCTATGCAGATCATCCAAAGGAACTATAGGTCTATCTCGTTTCCTTTTGCCTGTTACAAACAAATGCACAAAGACATAATACCCTGACCACCTTGTGGTGTAGGGTATAAAAAACACTTCTTGTATTTGTTTCACCAACAGTGCCATAGACGGAAAATGTCCAGGTATTTAATCAGAGCGTGGCTGAGGCAATCAATCACTCATCTTTTACATCTCTATATGCATGGAGTAGTTCGCTTTATTATATCCCTTCTTGTATGTGCAATAGAAAAAAATAAATTTCAACCATATAATTTTCTGCCTTAGACATAGCCGGTCTTACTTGTGTATAATAAGCAGCTACGAATCATTAATTTAACTCAACTACAAAATATTCAAAGAAAAGCAAAAAAATATTTTAACACCCCTTACAATGCGTTGCCTTTGTTTTCACATTCCCGCTTTGCTGCCAAACATAAATTATATCCTTTTACAAGAAAAGCCTTTTAAAACAAATATCAACACAACACCAACGCGGATACCACTTTGTTCAGCGACAAAACTCTCCCGACGAAACATACAGGAAGAAATTTATATGCCAACGAAATATGTTTATAATTATACATAAATAAATTATAGCCTTGTGGGACCATGTCACTGGTAACCTTCAATTATTGCTTTTATTAATTTATAGCTGTTAAACAAAATATGTCTATCGAAGCACACATATACCCATCAATTCGAAATCGATAAGCTAATAATGTATCTGTGGGCAAAAGCCTAGTCATTGTTTGATCAACAAATAGTTAATATTAAAATAAGTGTTCATACAGTTATACCGTTTTCCGAATATATATTTAAATGTATTAAGCTGGAAATTATATTTAACTTCACTTATATAAATATGGGTTTTATATGTGGGACAGCAGAAATATATACATAAAGAAAAGAGGGGATGAATAATTTATTTTATTGTCTCACATATTGTCCGAAACAATATGAAATGAAAAGGACTTCAAATTCGAAGGGTCTGATAGAAAATGTCAAGAAATATATATATCAACCGATGCAGAGGATTAATACTTCTACAACCCAAAAATTGAGCGAAACAAGTAGTAGACTCATATTGCATTTTTTGAAGTGATTGACAGGACATATTTCTGCCGATTTCCCCTTTTCTCTATTTTTTCCAACTTTCTCTCTTCGAATGAGTTCATTTATAGGGTATCTTCAGTGACGAGGGTTATTTCCATCTTGATGGCTTCGTCAGTAGCCAGAATTTCGCATTTGGAGCGAGGAAAATCCTCGAATGATTCACGAGAATTGATTGCATCCCCAACGAGGCAGGGTCAAGTGTAAATGATAACCAGTTGTTTCTTGTCTAGAAATGAAGAAATGAATGTGTAGGGCATGTGGCGTCAATAAGACGGCGCCACATGTCATGCAGCCAGAGAAACAATTAAACTACAGCATCAGTCATTTCCCGGTCATGTTATTCGCATTTTGAAGACCTGAAGTGGCCGCCCAGATCGTGCGATTTAACGCCTTTCGATTTTTATACCCTCTACCATAGTACGGAGCGTATATTAACATACCCTCGGAATACACATTTTAGACCCCACAAGTATATATATATTCTCAGCATAAAATTCTATGTCGATTTAGCGATGTACGTCCGTCTATCCGTCTGTGGAAATCACTCTAGCTTCCGAACGAATTGAAGTAGATGGATAAAATTTTACTCAAATGTATATTATGTCTGCAGGACTTTTGGTATTGAAAATGGGCTATGTAGGTCCACGTTTTGGTATAGCCCCCATATAACGGTACCTATCGATATTCGGTATTTTGATGATTTCAGCGACATTATTTACCGGAAATGTTTCAAATTTGGTGTGAAGTTCGTAATGGATACTACAGCCTAAGACAGAAAATTGTCTGTGCAGGTACACGTCTTCGTATAGCCCCCATATAACGATACCTCCCGATATTCGGTATTTTAATATTTTTAGCCACATTTTTCGCCGGAAATGTTTCAAATTTGGTATTTGAAGTTCGTAATGCATACTATAGCCTAACACTGCAAATTGTCTGTGCAGGCCCACGTCTTCGTATAGCCTCCTTATAACGGCACCTCCCGATATTCGGTATTTTAATGATTTTAGCGACATTTTTCACCGGAATTGTTTCAAATTTTGCATTTGAAGTTCGTAATGCATACTACAGCCTAAGACTGAAAATTGTCTGTGCAGGCCCACGTCTTCGTATAGCCCCCCATATAACGGTACCTCCCCATATTCGGTATTTTGATGATTTTATCTGCATTATTACCGATTTTTTTTTAAGTTTCGCATTTGAATATGTTTATGGCTAATGACAAACAATGCTTATGTAGGTCCACGTCGTTTAAACCCTAGACGGCTATATTGGGTATTTTTAAGATTTTAACAGAATTTTTAACGGATTTTATTGTTTTTGAGAATTGCCAAATACGTTCCAAATGGTGGAGGGTATTGAAAGTTCGACCCAGCCGAACTTACTTGTTTGCTTTGTGGTTTTTTGAAGCCGATAGATTAGGCGAATAAGTCGACGACTCAAGCCTTTAAAGAGAAAATTGGACGCTGTATAATTGAAATGCCGCAACATTAATGTAAAGCGGCGGTCAAATGGCCAATATAGGTCCAAATGAATTTACCCTCACTTTCGTAATATGCACTACACAAAAATGGTATTAGGTACCAGATAACTTATCGGGTTAATGTAACCACCGTCAAGATCGGATCAGATTTGGATATAGCTCCCATATACATCTTAATCCGAGTTCAGGTTTATTGCATACCAGATGGTTCATACCAGCACAAATGGACTGCATTTTGGAACTTCCGGCGGAATTCGGCCTAGTTGGGAGTACTTAAAATTTTGTTAAAATCAGTTCAGATATAGGTATAGGTCCCATATATATGGTTAATCCGATTTGATGTTTAAGTCCCTCACATGCGTACAATGCACACAACAGCAACGATATATGATATCGGATATCAGATACAGCTCGAGAATACCTCTGCCAAGTTTTATTGAGATAGATTCAGATCCATGCGATTTTACGATTATTCTTCACCATGTATGTAGTATCAGCCCAAATTGGTAGATTTGTTATTTTTCAACCGAATTTGTCCATTTGGCGAAACTCGGTCCGGTATATCTATTGCTCCAATAAATTGTTTTTAATATAATCCTTATCGAAGTCATATCATGCATGTTGTTTTGTACTAGACGTACAAAATCCTCCGTCAAATTTGTTGAAAATCAATTCAAAGTTGGATATAAATCCCAAGTTTTGACTTCTCTAAAACCGTGATACCCATTTAGATAAGGTTCATAGTTGATAGAGGATTCAAATCAATTTCCAATACAAACTTTTTTTTACGCATAGTTGTGTAGGGTATCACAAAGTCGGCTCGTCTTGACTTTTGAACTTACTTATTTTATTTTTATACCCTACAACACAATGTGTTGGGGGTATTATAAGTTTGATTGGGCCAAAAATTATGTAACACCTCGAAATATTGGTTTCCCATATGGGAAAGTATATATGGATCTTCCTAGCTCGCCGAGCTGAGTCGATCTAGCTATGTATGTCCGTCCGTCCGTCTGTCCGTCTGTCCATGTTAATTTGTAATCACTCTACAGGTCGCAATTATGGCCCGATCTTCACGAAATTTAGAATGTAGGTGGGGTTGAGGTCAGAATAGAACCCCATTTCTTTTGGAGATGATCGTCAAATGTTTAGGGGTTGAAATGGACCAAATACTGAAAAAATGTCGGATTTTGCAGTAGCTATACAGGTCGCAGTTATAGACCAATCGACGCGGAATGTCGCATGTAGCTAGAATTTAGGGCAGGGAAGAAGCCTACCAATTTGGGTGGTCATCGGATAATATTTAGCGGGTAAAATAGACCATATCTTTTGTGTTGAAAAAATTCAAAATTTTTCATTAAACCGCGAATATTTTAAATCCCGGCTAAATCAGAAAGCCATGACAAGGTTACTTCTGATCATTACATTGATGGTAACATCCAACAAATCGGATATATAGCAAAATATGTGCGATATATATGTCTATCAAAGAGGATATGCTTGAAAGATCTCTTATATGTCGAGAACGGCTGAATTGATTTCGACAGTTCTCATTAATTCAGAATGGCCTCTTGGCAGGAAAGAAAAAACGTATAAAAAAATCGCATAAAATATCTCTCTATACATGAAAATATTGATTTTGTAAAATTTTCTCATATATTTTTAATTTTGTCATATTTTTGGCATATTTTCATTTTGAATTAAACATTTGGTAATATTTCTACAGCTAACAAAACTAAGTAGTTAGGATATCAGGATATCATATACAGATCGCATTTATGCCCCGATCCTTACGAAATTTTGCATGGGGATAAGATGATGTAATTATTGCCCGATCCTCACGCACATTTGAATGGGGGTTACCGGACATTGCAAAAGCCAAGCAGTTTTGGATGGCCATCCAAAAATATTCAATGTGTGAAGGAGTTTGCCAACTTTTGTAGACAAAATACGAAAATGTCCATTCCAGTGACTTTTTGGAGAATTCACAAATACAGGAAAGACGCACTTCTGACTATTTCGTTTACGCTGATTTTGTTGAAGAATATAGTCATATGTCTGTATCTCATATAGATGCGTTTCAGTCAAAAACCAATAACAAATGTTAATCTTTTGCCACTTCTGAGAGGTCTTTGGGAAATATTGGTTCCAGATCTAGGAAGACCATTTAAGTGCAACATCTACCAATAAATTAGAAATGAGCAAATTAGTTTAAGTTGCTATTATTCGAAAATTAGAGAACGAAACCTGATGGTTTTCTTTTATTATTTGTCACAATATCTTGTGGAATTCTTTCGAGTATCTCGCCTATATAAACTGTTTCATTTATTATAGTGTTGTAGGGTATTCAACGGTCGGCCCCGCTCGACTGTAGCCTTTGCTTACTTGTTTATTTTATTTTTTATTTTTTTTTTTTTTTTATAAATCATATGTAAGTTTTTGCAGTGTATTTGAATGCTATTCAAATTTAATGCATTTTACATTTTGGCTTCACTATGCATAAAAGATCCAGATAGCTGTATTCTTTCGAAAAAGAGAGATATATGTGACTTAATTCATTAATATCAAGCTCAACACTAGTGCAATATTTTAATGTAAATCCTGAATTAAATTTCCTCCATCGTCCAAAAGCAAGCAATTTGTTTATTTTCCTGTGAAAATAAAATGTGTGATGTATGCACATACTAAATTTAACTTTCATTTTATTATTTCAAAAAAAAAAAAATGTACTGCAATGTGTATGTATGTAGTATTTTGTGAATCGGTGTGATTGTTTGACATCATATAAATACTTTTAAAATAGGTGACGAAAATTTTAGTAGATTCACGAAATTTTGCATGAATGTCACTATATAAAGAAAATGAAATGTCAAATGAAAAATTTCATAAAGGATTTCAATAAGAATTTTCTGTTCAATCGAACCAATTTTTGTAGAGTACTTTTAGGCTTCCTAAACGATAGTCAACAAAAATCTGCCGATAATAATCCAATTTTTTCGAAACCCCTCCCATGCTTATTTTTTGAAGTGCATAATGTCAGTGCAACTTAGATAAAAACTACAGGGTTGAGTCTAGGAGTAATCTTGCCATATTTGAATGAAATCATAGCGGACTTACATATCGTCGGTGTCATGAGATATGTGCGACATATATTTGAATGTTCATCATAGATTTGGAACCGATATTTTCCAAAAAACATACGACCTATAAAAAGCATCGATATTTGACAAATCAAAATTTTCCTATGTCAAATACCTAATTCGCTCATTCGGAAAGAGCAGAAATTTCACAATCAAAAAATGTTTTCCATGCTTATTGAACATTTTATACTTGAAATATATTATAAAAGTTCTAACGTGGCTTTTGACCGAATCCACGACTTCCTGCAAATTTTCGCAGCACTTGACCAATATTTAACTCATATGTCGTGTAAATGAGTATTCAAAACAATATTTAGATTTCTTTATACGATTTTCTGTATCTCCAATTTTTGGGTATATTCGTCAACGAAATCAATATCAGTGTATAGGTCAGAGGTGCGCCTTTCATGTAGTGGTGATTTTAGTATTTTTTCACACAAAATTTTAGTCCATTTCACCACCCAAATGTTATGAAATGACCAATTTCACAAAAAAAAAATCAAAACTTTAAATTAAGGTAGTAATTTTTTTTTTGTGGTGTGCTGATCTAATTTTTAGACGGTCCCGTCCTGAAGGTTAGTTTGTGGGAGAAAACTGATTCATATGTTTATGTAAGCTTTTATACCCTACACCACAGAGTTGTAAAGGAATTTATTTTTTACCAGGAGAGGGAAGCGAGATAGACCCATAGTTACTTTTGAGGATCTACATTGAATCACTTTCTGAGTCGATTTATGCATGTCAGTCTGTCTGCCCATGTATTTTTGCGAACAAAATACAGGTCGTATTTATTATCCTATTATCCTATTGAAATTAGTGAGAATCGGTTCAAATTTAAATATAGCTCCCATATATATCTTCAACCGATTTCGGGTTAATTGTTCACCAAACTGCCAATATCTGTCAAAATGACCTGAATTTTGGCTCATCGAACCGAATTCAGTCTAGAAGCAAGTACATTAAAATTTAGAGAAAATCGGTTCAATTATAGCTATAGCTCCTATATGTTTCATTCGATTTGGGGTTGTAAGTCCCTCACATGCGTAATATGCACGCCACAAGAATGATATTTGGTACCATATATCAGCACCCAATGCCTAATATCAGCCCAAATGGACTGAATTTACGGCAATTCCGACTAAATTCATACTAGAAAAAAGTACTTCAATTTTGGTAAAAATCGCATATATATACATATATGTTTCATCCGATTTGGGGTTTTAATTTACTCACATGCATAATATGGACTCCACAATATTTTAGTTGGGGTTTTAAGCCCCTCACATGCGTATTATGAATTCCACAACAATAATTTTTGTGACGATCGGTTCAGATTGGGATGTAGCTCCCATATATATCTTTATCCGATTTCAGGTTTTTGTGTCCGGCAGAATTCAGCCTTAAAGCAAGTGCTTCAAAATTTGGTGTAAATCGGTAGAGATAGAGATTTAACTCCCATATATATGTTTCATCCGATTTGGTGTTAAAGTCCTTACATGGGTAATATGCGCTCCACAACAATGATATTTGATACCGGGTATCAGATACTGCTCCAAAATACCTCTGTCAAATTTTATCGGGATCGGTTCAGATTTACATCTTCATCCGATTTTACGGTTATTGCTCACCATATTTAATCATATTTAATTAGCCCCAATTGAATAGCTTTTTTCATATTTACCCGAATTTTTTGTGAAACACGGCCCGTATATCTATTACTTCAATAAATATTTTTTATACAATCCTTATCAAAGTCATATCATGCATTATACAGCGAGGTTATTTGGTTCGTAGTTGGTATGACCTATTTTACATAAATTCCCAATGTAAACTTTTTTGTTACGTGAGCTCTACTAAATACGGATAGTGGTGTTGGGTATTATATGGTCGGTCTCTAGGCCTCTATTATTTTCGGGTATAAAATAGTTTTCAGCTCTACGTATATTTAATGCAATTTTTATAATTTTTCTTTTTTTGTTGGTTTCATATTCCTGTTTTAAAGTGATAAGATTTTCACTTATTTAAATGTAAGCATGGATGTGAATTATATTTTCAATTAAAGCCAGTGACAAATTAAGCGGATAACAAAAAATTCGAAAATAAAATCAATATAACAAACGTAAACAATTGACCAGGCAGAGACAGATAAAAAAAAAACGAAAGTTGTGCTTATACTGCTTGGGATTATAACATTTAATGAGGATAAACTATGGTCGGTTAATTACATAGTGAAACCCCATCAACGGAGACATCCACAATTTGCTTTAAACATTAATCGACATTAATCGTGGAAATTGCTCACCAACAAAGAATAAAGTGGCTTAAAATCTAAAAATTATTGGTAATAGATACCAGGGTGAGACAAAAAAAACTGCAACAAAGTCAAACGCCTTCATTTTTTAATTTTTTTTAATTTTCATTCAAAGGAAAAAATATCGGAAATAGCATCAAATTTTAGAACAATTTTAGATTTGTTCGAACTGGTCACCTTTGGCACGAAATATGGCCTTCAACCGGCAAATGAAACCGTCACACGCTGCCCGAATGTTGCTCTGCGGTATTTTGGCCCATTCTCGGCGAAGCCCTTGCTTGAGGTGATCGACACTTTGGTATTTTTTAGTGCCAACCTTGTTTTACAAATATTCCAGACACAATAGTCCAACGGGTTGGTAACCTGAGATTTTCGTGTTCGTTGTGCGCTGGAAATGAAACGAGGAATATCATTTTGTAACCATTCTTGGCTGGCGCATGCTGAGTGCGATGATGCTGAGTCTTGTTGGAAAGCCCAAGGTCGGCGGCCAAAATGTTTGCGATAATATTCGGCATTTATTCTGATGCCACGGTCGATTAAAACGAGCGGAGAGCGACCATCGGCTGTTATGGCGGCGCACATCATCACCATGGCCGGGGCTTGAGTTGTAGTGGCCAACCGAAGGTGCACATTTTTAGCTGACCCCTGGCTAGGAAGTATACACGATCATTATGTATGTTTACAAACTGCTGGACAACGAATGTTTTCTCATCGGAGAAAACCAAACTCGGCACTTTTCCAATTTCGGCCAAGCGAAGCAACTCTTTAGCTCTTTTGAGTATACTTTCTTACTGTTGCGGTTTAAGTTCTTGCACTTTTTGGAATTTCAATGGCTTTACCCCGAGCTCATTTTTCAATATTTTCCGATTGGAATATTGCGATATGTTCAGCTCGCGAGCCATTTTTCGGCAACTGCGACGTGGATTTCGATCAAGTCGCTTCTTTACTTTTTGAACCATTTCTGCTGATGTTGCTATTTTCTTTCGTCCACTTCCTTGACGTCGGGCTACGCTCGCACGATAACAAGCGATGATACGAGACACAAACGATTTATTCACATTTAAGTACTGGAGTGCTCTAACGATAGCCACTTGTGGTTTTCCAGTCAAATATAATGAAATCACACTATCACGCTTGAAATCCATCACGAGTAACTTTTTTTCTGGAAAATTCTCACCGAAATGATTTTGTACGTTTGTAAACTTTATAATGAGCTGTCACTGGAATAATTTTAATAGCTGTCAGATGAGTGACTTAGAAATGGCAGCAGTCTTAAGTTTGTTGTAGTTTTTCACCTCACTCATATTTCAACATTTTTCAAAATATATCTCATATAAAGTGAAGGAAGTAGTCGATATTGCCCAAATCGGGCACTTCATAATATATATATCGGAGGTAGTTCTGATGAGAATGGGCTAATATTCATATTCTTCGGTATTTCCTCCATAAAAGGTCAACATTTTCAAAAAGACTATACTTAACTTGTTAAACGAACTTTTTAACTTGTTTTAAATTTAATTTTTCCAAGGCCACTTCAAATGCCTAAACACCTTTAAATTACCATTATTTGCTCCCATGTCAATGACAATAAAATGACACACAAATGCAATAACAACAATAGCCTCATACTCATTTAATAGTTGATTGGTTAATAAATTCGGTTGGCCTATTATTACAAGCGTACAATAATAAAGAGGACAAAAATATGTCTGAACACTACTTACCCTGTGAGTTAAGGAGTGGCTGGTTCATTCTTTTCAATTATTCCATGACATTTGTCCATTAGTTGAAAATAATTTATGAATAAGCCGAACAAGTAGCTATAAAAAAAAGAGAGACAAAAGATAAAGAATACATACATATATATTTAATTATTTTGCTACAATACAAAGACAAAAATTAGATTGGAATATGATAGATATTTGTAGGTAAATTGGGTTTAGTAAATTCCACAATTTAATTTTGTCGGAACTAACCAATGGTTATACGACAACACATAAATCATGGCCATAAGTATTTGTGAACATTTTCCAATTATTTCGATAAGTGAACAAAACAAAATGGTTTTCTCGTTGAATAAACACGTTTAGTTTTTTTCTTTTTTTAATCAGGTTTGCGTGCCAGCTATCCATATTTTGTTGTCGAGCATAACTAAAGTGAACAATAAATGTGGAAATTTAAATACGGGTCATTTAAGGCCACTGCCAGAGATATTGAAAACCAAAATAAATAGAAACGTTTTTAGTATATGTAACCTCTTGTTCCTATAAATGTTCAGTTGTGGTTTATTATTTGGTAGAGCCACCATATAAGAGTGCTTCCGATTTTAAGAATGTCCGACCAATTGTTGTTCTAATCGGCGTTTCAGGATAGGTGGATATAAACTCTCCTTCCAGAAAATACTCAAAAGTCGAACCATTATTTCATAAGGTTTTGCGATTCATTCTTGTTTTCAATTTTAGCCCCAATTTCTAACCGATTGGGCTGAGATTTGAAATTTTGGTCTCTCAACAATTTGATTTATTTCTAAAGATTAAGCACATCGTAGTACCGCCCAACAATTGGAAAAACACCTGTGTCACTTTCAGCACTGCCAGTAATGACAAATACATATTTCCTTCATTACCAGTAAGCTACAAAATAACGAGTTATTTCAATAAAAATTTACCAAGTAATAGCCCACTCAACTTTACATATTATTTGGTAATAAGGGAAATAAGTTCGCTTAATTTTTAAGAGTGACCCATAACTTAACTCAATTTTATTATTTTAAACTTGTTGGTAATGTAATGGGTATTTTTTTAAATTATTGTTTGGGCGCCAAACCTTTATTGGCTAAACGACGGCACAGAGTAGGAAAGGCCAACCACCAATCCTAATATCGCTGATTCAAATCTCCGTGCTGGCAAACAAAACCAGTAAAAAAGGTCAAATGTCGAGTGGAACAGAAATATGATATGCTATATCACTATGCATATTTAGTAGGGCTTCCCCTAACAAATAAACGTTTATTTTGGGAAATTATGTGAACTAGATCATACCAACTACGAAACTTTTTAAATGAGTATTATGGCCGTAGAGCATAAATAATTTGGAATCAGAGGCAACTAACGTATGGGAGGTATATCCAACTCTGAATAGATTTCTATCAAATTTGTCAGAGGCATTTGTACTCGGACAAAAAAAAAACTATTGCTACAGTGTGCACGATATATCTTCGAGAAGAATTATATTCAAAAATATATAGCGGAGCAATAGATATATGAGAAATGAGTGTCACCAAATGAAAACTTAGCTTGAATATGCAATATTCCACCAAATATTACATATTTGGTAGAAAATAGACGTGAAATCGAATAAAAATATATGTGGAAGCTATATCTAAATTTGCAACGATCTCTATGAAATCTGGTACCAAATACCATTGTAGTAGAATTCATATTGCGAATGTGAGGCATTCAAACTTCAAATCGGATGAAACATATATATGGGTCGGATGTTCAAAAATCCTCTCCATTTGGCTAATATATAACATATACAGGGTGATATGAAAAAACTGCAACCAACTTCAGACTGCTGTCATTTCTAAACCACTCGTCCGACAGCTGTTAAAATTATTCCAGTGACATCTCATTACATTGTTTACAAGCGTACAAAAACATTTTGGCGAGAATTTTCTAAAAAAAGGTTATTTGTGATGGAATTCAAGAGTGATGGTGTGATTTCTGTATATTTGGCTGGAAGACCACAAGTGGCTATCTTTAGAGAACTCCAGCATTTAAATGTGAATAAATCTTTTGTGTCTAGTACCATCGCTTGTTACCGTGATACTGGTAGCGCTTCCCGACGTCAAGGAAGTGGACAAAAGAAAACAGCAACATCAGCAGAAATGGTTCGAAAAGTAAAGAAGCTACTTTGTCGAAAACCGCGTCGCAGTGGCCGAAAAATTGCTAGTAAGCTGAGCATATCGCAATATTCCATGCGCAAATATTGAAAAATGACATCAGGGTAAAGCCGTTGAAATTCCAAAAAGCCCAAGAATTTACACCGCTAAAGAAAGAAAATAGACTCAAAAGAGCTAAAGAGTTGCTTCGCTCGGTCGAAAGTGGTGCATTGCCGTATTTGGTTTTCTCCGATGAGAAATCATTCGTTGTCCAGCAGTTTGTAAACAAACAAAATGATCGTGTCTACTTGCCAAAGAGGTCAGCGGAAAATGTACACCTTCGGTTGGCCGCCAGAACTAAAGCGCCGGCCATTGTGATGGTGTGAGCCGACATAACAGCCGATGATCGCTATCTGCTCGTATTAATCGACCGAAAAAATGTCGAATATTATCGCGAAAATATTCTGGATGGTGTATTAAGGCTTGGGCACGCAAACAATTTGGCCGCAGACCTTGGACATTGCAACAGGACTCAGCACGCGTAACCCAAGAATGGTTATGAGCAAAATGAGGCTCCTCGTTTCATTTCCAGCGCACAATGGCGACCAAAATCTCCGGATACCAATCCGTTGGACTATTGTGTCTGGAGTATTTTGGAAAGCAATGTTGGCACTAAAAAATACCAAAGTGTCGATCACCTCAAGTAAGCACTTCGCCGGGAATGGGCGAAAGTAGCACAGAGAAACATTCGGGCAGAGTGTGACGGTTTCATTGGACGTTTGAAGGACATAATTCTTGCCAAAGGTGACCAATTCGAACAAATCTAAACTTATTCTAAAATTTGATGCTATTTCTGATATTTTTTGTGTTCATTCAATAAAATTTAAAAAATTACATCATATTTATTTAGGTCCGATACGAAATGGACAACAATGGCCAATTTCTTCGGAACCTACTCCATATAAGGTCAACAATTTGAATAATCATAGTCTGCCTTTTATAATCTGTTGGAAGGATTCCGAGGGATCTTAATCGAAAATACCCAAACATTTTAAAGAGTGGGTAACTCACCATCTCTATTTAGGATATCCTATGAAGTAATTTTTCAAAACGCCGATACATATGTCCTCTAATTTCAAAATCTACTGAGTCCTTTCTGTAACTTAAAAAAAATGCTACAAAGAAACACATAGTATTTATATTTCCCAACTCGTGGGCAGACGCACATACATTATGTATCTACAAAGATAATGCAGAATGTAACGCCTTTTGCCAAACTTCCCAGATTTGTGTAGCCATTTCATGATTAGTTCTTAGGCGTTCCTACTAATTTTTTTCTATTATTATTTTAATTATTACTTTCTTTTTCATTTCTTTCTTTTTTCTTTTGAACATTGGCATTCCAAGTGAGGCTGAAAAAATAATAATCAATTCAAAAAGGTTTGACATTACTTCCAACTGCGAGCATTTCAACACGTGAGCTTTGGGTCTCTTACCGATATGATAGACTCATCATTGTTGTTTGTGTTGAACAATGCCTGGGGAGATATTAATAATAATAATAACAACAATACTAATAATGAAAAAGCATTTCACGGGGGAGTATAACGAGTACGAGTAGCATACTCGAATGCTTTAGACACACAAACATACATACACTGGATATTAACACGCAATATTGGATTTGTGTTCTTTATAAGGACTACAACTTACCTTTAATGTAGGCATGGTATGTAATATTGATATGTTTTCCTAAGAAGTTCTTGTAATGTGTGTATGTATGTACATACTTGAAAATTTTTTCCCATCAGAAGTGTGGACATGAACGTTAGTTAACGTCTGGAAACTCATTTGCGATGAACACGCAACGCAATTCTCGTCGTCAATTTTTGATATTTGCAGCAGTTATATGTTTGTGCCGTTTCAACATATTGTCACGGCATAGCATGCGAGTTTTTGATTCGTAAGTTTCGATGTTTTTGCTGTTGTTACTTTTTTTTTGAAGGACAAAAATTCGAACATGTCGTCTGCGATTTAAGAATCCCTGATAAGGTCTTTATAATTTATACACATAAAAAAATTTTGAAAGAAGGTAGGAAAGAAAATGACTGTGCAGAGACTTGAAGAATAGAATATCCCAGCAGTTGAGGATTGTCGAAGCATTTAGAGCATTTGGGGCCCTCCGATTTTCCTGTGAACATCGATTGTGTAATCATAGATATTGTTTATCAGAACTTAAGCATACTAAATATGCTCATTAATAACATCTCCAATAGACTTTGAAACATTAATAAAACTGTGGGAAGTTTGAAAACTTGATTTCAACACTATGTGTTGGGGTATTATAAGTTTGATTGGGCCAACAATTATCTAACACCTCGAAATAGTGGTTTCCCATACAGGAAAGTACATATGGATCTTCCCATCTCGTCGCGCTGAGTCGATCTAGCTATGTATATCCGTCCGTCTGTCCATCTTAATTTGTAATCACTCTACAGGTCGCAATTATTACCCGATCTTCACGAAATTTAGAATGGAGGTGGGGCTAGGGACAGAATAGAAGGTTATTGCTTTTGGAGATGTTAGCAGAATATTTAGGGGTTTAAAAGGGCCAAAAACCAAAAAAAAATCATGATTTTTGCTCAACAGGTCGCAAATATAGACTGATTGACGCGGAAGTTAACATGGGCTTAGAGCTTAGGGCTGGTCGGTTAATATTTAGTGGGTGAAATAGACCATAACATTTGGGTTAAATAAAAATTCAAAATTTCCATTTTTAATCACGTCCAAATCACAAATAGACGAACAGGTCAATTCTGACCCTTACGTAGATGCCGATAGTAAATATATCGGATATATATACTGTGGGCAGTCATAACAGCCGATGGTCGCTCTTGGCGGTTTGAAGGGCATAATTCGTGCCAAAGGTGACCAATTCGAGCAAATCTAAACCTTTTCTAAAATTTGATGCTATTTCCGACATTTTTTGCTTTTATTCAATAATATTAAAAAAAAAATAAAAATTATGACGTTTGACTTTGTTGCAGTTTTTTTTATCTTACCCTGTATATACACAAAGAAAGGGGTTGTTAGGTAGAATGCTTATATATCTAGAATGGCGGGTCCGATTTTGACAAATTTTGTCAATTTAGAATGCCCTCTTGGCACAAAAGTATAATATCTAAAAAAATCGCATAAAAAGATGTCAATATATTTTTTTGTATTTTGCGACATTTTTTATATTTTTATCGCATGTGATTTTTTTAATTTGACTTATAATATTGAAGTGTATATTTTGTAATATTTTTTCACCTTACAATACAGGTTGGGGTTATTATATATAGATTGCAATTATCGTACGATCCGGATTCCGGATTTCGCAGCCGTAATAAAGGTCACAAATCAAAGGACACGAAATCTCGCATGAAGTTAGAGTTTAGGACAGTGGGTACAATTGACCACTACTTTTGTGTGAAAAAATTCCAACATTAATTACAGGCGACCACTACTTTTGTGTGAAAAAATTCCAACATTAATTACAGGCGATATCGGAAATACACAAAATGCGAACATTTATATGCTGATTTCGTTGACAAATATAGCCAAATATCGTGGGCAAGCAAATCATATAGATGAGTCTAAATTTGGAGATACCGATGGGCCTCTTGCTATTGGAGATGATCGCAAAATATGAACCAAAACAGAAAATTTTCCTGATCTCACAATTGAAGCCAATCGACACGACTGAGAAGAAATTTAATGACAGGAAATTGTAGCATTTTGGATGATCTTTGGATAATATTTAGCTGTAAAATGGGCCACAACAACTAATAGCACGACGGAGTGCGTAAATATTGGGCAAATGTCCCTTGTTAAAATTCTAAGGGTAATATCTGGGCAGTTTTCCGTGACATAATTTCAAAAGCAAAATCTTCCAAAATGGATTTGGACATGAGGGGGCTTCAAACATATTGTGTAGTGTTATAGAGTATCACATGGTTTTTGAATTGAATTAATTTAAAAAAACAAGTAAGCAAAGGCTATAGTCGTGCGGGGCCGACCATGTGATACCCTACAACACTACAATATGTTCGAAGTCCCCTTATATCCAAATCCATTATGGAAGATTTCGTTTTTGAAATAATATCAAGGGCCCCGCCCAGAAGTTACCCTTAGTTTTTTGACCCGGAGAATTTGGTCAATATTTACGCACTCCGTAGTGTTGTTAAGTATTCAAGTATATTGTCCATTTTAAAGCTAAATATAATCCAATGGTCATCCAAAATGCTAGACATCTTCCCTGTCCTCAACTCTCTTCTGATGCGGAATTCCGTGTGGATTTGTTTTCAATTGTGGCCTATATAGCGACTACAAAATTAGAAAAAATTATTTTTTTTAGTCCATTTGCATCTCTAAATGTACATCTTAAGAACAATAGGCTTCAATTCTGACCCTAACCCTACCCCCGTGCAAAATTTCGTGAGGATCCAACGATAATTGCGATATGCATATAATACAATCAAAACATAGTGTTGAGGAGTGTAAAATTTAGAAAATTTACAATTTAAAATTGTAAGTCAATTGAAAAAATCGCATGCGATAAAAAATATGACAAAAATTGAAAAAAATTGACAAATTATATTCACTATTTTATTGGTATCTTTTTCCGCGGTTTTCTTAGATTTTATCGTTTTCTGGCAAGAGACCATTCCGAATTGATGGGAATTGTGAGAATCGGCCCAGCGGTTCTTGATTTATAAGCAGAATAAATAAGATCAATTCTTTTACATATGTATTGTACCTATTTTGCTATATATCCGATTTCTTGGCTATTAGCACCACTGTAATGGTCAGAAGTGATATTTTAATGTATTTGTGATTTTGCTGGGATTAAAAATATTCGCGGTTTAGTGGAAATTTTCCTATTTCCTAACATAAAAGTCAGGGTATATTTTACCCGCTAATTATTGTCCGAATTGGTAGGTTTCTGCCCAGTCCCAAACTCTAACTCCATGTAAATTTTCGCGTCGATTGGTTCATAATTGTGGCCTATAGAGCAACTGCAAAATCAGGAAAATTTTCTGTTTTTGTTCCATTTCAACCCCCAAATATAGTGCGATCAACTTCGAAAACAATAGGGTTCTATTTTGACCCTAACCCCACCTCCACTTTCAATTTCGTGAGGATCGGTTCATAATTGCGACCTGTAGCTTGATTACAAATTAACATGGGCAGACGGACGGACGTACATACATAGCTAGATCTACTCAGCTCGGCGAGATACGAAGATCCATATATACTTTCCTATGTGGAAAACCAATATTTCGTGGTGTTACATAATTTTTGGCCCAACACATAGTGTTGTAGGGTATAAAAAAACATTAAGTTCAGCTGGGCCGAACTTTCTATTTCTTCCACCTTTGGGTAAAGAAAACATTTTTTTTATAAAATATATGAATTCAAACGTGTTCCACATTAAACTATAAATGCAAGTATATATATATATATATATATATATATATATATATATATATATATATATATATATATATATATAAATATTACTCGTGGCAGGTCTGAACTACTTTGACTATTGCCTCCACTATATGTGAGATGTGATATTTTGGAGTATGTTGAACTTTTGTGAGGGAGGAACCAGAAAGAGTGGACCGCCATATCATATATTTTTATTGGATCTATGGTTGAGAGAAACTTTGAGATACACGAAGTTTGGAGCAAATTAATGACTTATCTCTAATGTAGTCGGACTTATAATTATAAAACAAAACAAAAAATAAATAAATAAAAAATAATAATAATAAATAAAAAATTTACCACTTTTTGGACAAATCCGTGGTAAAATGTGGCGAAAATCATAAAAATACCGAATATCGGAAGGTACCGTTACATGGGGGCAATACCCAAACGTGGACCTATATATGCTTTGTCTATATATTAATAACATTTGGATAGTATTATGAAAATTGATCACTGTTCAAAAGCAAAATCTTCCAAAATGGATTTGGACATAAGGTGTAGTGTTATAGGGTATCACATGGTTTTTGAATTGAATTAATTTTTTTAGGAAAAACAATTACAAAAACATTAAGTTCGGCAGGGCCGAAGGATGTGGAAATTTGCACTCAATAGTGCACGAAAATGTACATGTGGAAAATGTGTACTAAATTCGGTATATTTGTATAGGACAAGAACTGAAAGTCTGTTCAATTTCGTACTTGGAACGCTGAGTATGTGAATTGTCTATATAAGCAGGTGGGTTTGGAAGGTCGGCAAATAAGTAATTTTTAGATTATTTTGAACTAGTAATTTTATGATTTCTGGTTAAAAACACTGTGAGAACATAAAGAACGTAGAGGTTGGTCATGTCATATCGTATTCGTCATCGTATATTATAATGTTTTTTCTCGATTGTAGACGCCGAGTTTCGAACTAAAAATCTTCGGTATTGTTGTCAAAAGCGCACTCTCTGTGCCGACCTTAGTCATTACTTGGTTATGAGAAAATTAATTTATTTGAGTTTTGCCTTGTTAAGGCGAAGATCATATGTTTTATGATTTATGTGTTTGTTTTCTCTTTCGAGACGAGCTTAATGATCTGAAATTTTGCAGTGAAAAGGAAAGCCAGATAGACACTATCACACACTCACCACTATGCGACGCGTTTCGCCGTTGGTTAAGCGGCTCATCAGGCATATTTGGTGTGGATGATGGCTTACAAGGGTCGTTCTCTGGAAAGTAGTATATATTTCGAACTTATTGCAAATTAGCATATGCGAATTATACACTAGAAACTCTCCAGGTTCGACTCAAGTTCTATTGGCAGATCTTTTTCACAGCAAAGTTTTGTTTTTGTAGTGATGGATTTTTTGTCCACAACAACTACATTGCTTCCAATGCATACACTTGTTTTAGTGCTGCTTTAGGAAGACAGGTTAATGGCTCTGAACGTAGAGACGGCAACTTCTAGTTGGCTGCACACCAAGGTCCGCGGTTCAAATCCCACAGCCAGGCTCGGCTGAATTTTTGAGTTTTGCCTTGTTAAGGCGAAGATCATATGTTTTATGATTTATGTGTTTGTTTTCTCTTTCGAGACGAGCTTAATGATCTGAAATTTTGCAGTGAAAAGGAAAGCCAGATAGACACTATCACACACTCACCACTATGCGACGCGTTTCGCAGTTGGTTAAGCGGCTCATCAGGCATATTTGGTGTGGATGATGGCTTACAAGGGTCGTTCTCTGGAAAGTAGTATATATTTCGAACTTATTGCAAATTAGCATATGCGAATTATACACTAGAAACTCTCCAGGTTCGACTCAAGTTCTATTGGCAGATCTTTTTCACAGCAAAGTTTTGTTTTTGTAGTGATGGATTTAATTTATTTTGCTTTGAAATTTTAAGCAATATTCGATTACTTTCAACCTAATGGTAATGAAGGAAGGTAATCTATTTACATTACCTTTAAATGGGTTGTTCGATTCCTGCAGATCCCAAATTTTTGCCGGATATGTTAAGGATTGACATCCTCAACCGAATTTAACCCCTACTCGCTCTAATAAAACGTACCTATCATGCAATTATCAAGTCATTAAATTAGTAGAATATAAAGAAATTGTCAAAAAAATAAAATCTTAAATCTTTGCCTCGGTAATGGATGCAAAATCCTATCTGTCAGCTACTCATCGTCACCCAACTATTTGATATTTATAGAATTACCTATACATTCCGTAGTCAAACAAATATTTGTTCAAAGTAATGCATTTTTGCCATTGTAAGATGACCCATAAATAAAATGCATGTTTACCGAAGTATGTCAACTAGCCTTTGTGTTTTTTCAATTTTTTTTTTTTTTTTTTTTTTGTAAATACATTCAAGAAATATGAAGTTCCAACATGAACGAAACGTAAGACTTTGCTGGCACATGGAGTTGGCGCCACAACAGAAGTGTAATGTACGTATGTGTGCTATTAACTTTGGAAATGTATGTATTACAAATATTTGTACGAGGTCTATTTTAAGGCAAGGTATTTATTAGGAATTTGATAACATTGTTTGTCACATTTTTTTTTTTTTTTTGGCACATATATTTCGAGAAAGGTGGCCTATCTACTTTAATTCGTTGGAAGTACAATTTTGCATTTTCGGCATTTCGAATGTCTCCCTCGCCTTCTTCAACATTGGGAACATTGAAAACAATGGATGGAAACAAAAGCCAATTTAATATTTACCTTCGTTTTTTTAACAGACTTCGTTGCGATAAAAACGTTTCATAAGAGAAACTGAGTAAGGAGCTTATATACAACATTCATAATTTTTTTAATATTATAAACAAAAAACTAAACTATAGCTCTAAATATACATGCGTGCTATTACAAAGTATGTGCCGACTGAAGTTTTCTCCGATAATCTCAAAAGCTTATCGAAAGACCTCAAGTAGCTTGTTTATTTGCCATAACGGCATGGTTTTTGTCTATATACCATGAAAACTTATCACATACACACAAAAAATTGGCCTTTTTAATTGTTTAAATTTTTTTACGAAACATGTTATTTTCTTATGAACATAATTTCTAATAGTTTGCATGCAATAACTCAGTAGGTAAATGGCTTTAAAGCCGATTTCACCAAAATATTAATTTCGACTCATAATACCTTGTGAGAGTGTAGGCCAATCTTGTTATATACATAAGGATAACTTAATTTTGTGTTTGTATAAAAACAGTAAAAAAGTTAGTTTAATCGTCATGTTAGAGCTATATATAAAGTGACTATTTCGCATTTATGTTTGTATTAAAATGTGTGATAAATCGGAAAAGTTTATTGCACGCTTCTCGTATTTACGGACAAATCTAATCTTTGGCTCAACGTGTATGTAAACCAGTTAAAACCCGACAAGGAGTGAACCGATATATTCTATATTCACACCAGATCTTTTGTTAGTAAAAATATTGTGATATGTGTAACTTGAAGATAATCGGACTCTTACATCACATGTTATAAGAGTTAAAATTATTCAAAATGTTGACCCTTTGTGGGTGAGTTAATTGATGGAGTGGACCGACATTGTCCATTTTCGCACCTGGCCTAGATGCAAATTTACATCCAAAACCCCTGATGATTCTTTGGTCCAATATATAAATTATAATATCCTTAACACGTAGCAGTTCAAAATATAAACACTGTATGAATGAGAAAATTATATTGTTTCATACACTCGCATTTTTTATCGCTCTCTTTCCCCTACACTCCCTTATACGGAACAATATAAACATCTTAAATTGTATTTACCGCTCAAAACACACACCAATTTTCTGTAGAATAATATTCAATGTTATTGTTTACAATTAAGTACTACCCATCTTCTCACAAATGCTTGACCTATTTTATTCAACACTTTAAAGCTATTTTACTTTCGGGTAATACCATTATCTAGCCTTAATATCCTTTAACAGTTGAATTTACAACTACATTATGGTTCTATTTTTTCTCTCTCTCTCTCCCCGGTCCTTTGCCTCTTTCGACATACTCGTACGTAGTATATCTTTAGTATATTCGTGGTAAAAGGTTTTCTTTGTCTGGCCGTTCTTAACAGAAGTGCTCTGCAACACTAAAGTATCATTGCCATTTACAATATATACTTATGTTTATGTGTACATACATACGTACGTACGTACATAGCGTACATAGCTAAGTAGTAGTGTTCGAATAGAACTTTCTAACTGGGGAAAAAGTGGTGCAAGCAAGGCACAAAAAACACATACGAAAAAAGCAAAAATCCTCTAAAAATTTAGCTGGCCACATACAACATATATATATGTGTGTATGTAACTGTAAAGAATTTATATTTGTGTAATCGAGAAAGGGAAGAAAAGTCGACAAAACCTCATGATATCTTTTCATTATGTACAAATGATATGTTATATATTTCCTGTCGTTGAAAAGTGGTCTGGCACAAAAGGCACAGCCACATTGGATAGGTCAGACCATATTAAAGTGCGTTCAGAAAACAAAAGTAAGAAATTATTGCTGGTCAGCCATAGATTTTGATACAAATGTGTATCGAATAAAAAAATGAACGAAGATTAAATTTTCCATTCAAAAGATGACAAAGAATCGGCTGCAAAAGATAGTACTTTCAGTTTTCATAATTCTACAAATCCGATACAGTTGAAAAGATTTTAGTTAAATTGGTAAAATTCCTCGTCGTGATTGTATAAATGGGGAGCTTTTGGTTTATCATTTACAAGTATAGGGAGCAATATTTAAATTGATGTTATTTCCTCTGAAAAAGGGTTGCTCACTAGATCGAAAATAATAATTGTCTCGACACTTGATCTTGATGCTTAATAACTCAAAAAAAAAAAATACTTATAGAGTTGCATTTGTATTTAATTTAACGAAAATTCAGTTTTATGCCCTACACCACCCTGTAGAACAGGTGCACAGGTTTGTAACATGCAAAAGGAAAAGAACCCATAGTTAATTTTGTAGGTCCTCATAGAATCACATTCTGAGTCCATTTGTCCATGTACAGGTCGCATTTATTAGCCGATTGATATTAAAATTTCCATAAATCATTTGTTTGACCTAAGGACGAATCGAATTTACCATATGTACCATATGTGTAATATTCGTCGAAATAGGATCGAATTTAGCCTAAAAGCAAGTTCTTTAAATTTTGGCTAAAATCGATATAGCAATAGCTCCCATATACATGTTTCATCCGATTCGGTATTTAAGTCCCTCACATTCACTCCACAATAATGATATTTGGTAGCAGATATCAGATACAGCTTGGAAATGTCTCTGGTAAATTTTCTCAAGATCGAATCAGATTTGCATATAGCTTCCATATATATCTCCATCCGATTTCACGGTTATTGTGCACCAAATATGTAATATCAGCCCAAATTTGATGGATTTTTTCCACATTTTACCGAATTTAGTGAAACTGGTTCCTATATTTCTATTGATCCGATATATATCTTTTAATATAGCCCTACTAGAATTTAATCCATGCACTCGATAGCACATTTTACCGAATTTTGTGAAACTGGTTCCTATATTTCTATTGCTCCGATATATATCTTTTAATATAGCCTTTCAGGCCTGTTCAAAGCTTTTTTATACCCTCCACCATAGCATGGAGGGTATATTATGTTTGTTATTCCACGTTTTGGTATAGTCGCCGTATAATGTTACATCCCGATATTCGGAATTTTGATAATTTTAGCTACGTTATTCACCGTTTTTTTTTTCAAGTTTCGCATTTGTATATTGTAATGGCTTATGACAAAAATTACCTATGCAGGTGTTTTTAAGATTTTAACAGAATTTTTAACGGATTTCATTTTTTGAAAAATTCGTTCCAAATTGTGGAGGGTATTCAAAATTCGAACCGGCCGAACTTACAGCTTTTTTACTTGTTTCTTTTTATACCCTTACCCTTTGATCCAGCTTTGCAAATTCAATATCGGTCCATTCCATCAAGTACCTCCCCAAAAAGGGTCAAAATTCTGAACAATTATAGCCCTTATAAAATGTGATGTAAGAATCGGATTGTCTTAAAATTTCACACATCAAAAAATTTTTATTAACCCAAGGCCTGGTGCGAAAATGGAACATATAAGTCTACTCACAAAATATCTGCGAACCCCTTCGGGTACATCACCCACGAATGGTAAGAATTTTCATTATTTTGATAAGTCATAACTTACGAATCAAGTTAACTTGCTAAATCTAAATATTTCTCTCAATCAGAAACCTGAGATGAATATGAAATTTATGATTCCGCATAAAATTGGATATTAATGTTCTATTTTTTTCCTCATACCAATATTTTTATCTGTATTAGATGAAGTAAAAAAAGATAATAATTCGGTCGATTATATCTGGAACATTACACATATCTTAACATTTTTTAAAAATGATCAAATATCTTATATAAAGTGAAGGAATTAACCAATATTGTCCAAACCCATTAATAGACAATATTGGTCCATTCCTTCGGAACCTAGGCAATAGAGGGTCAACAATTTGAATAATCGTAATCATATACAGGGTATACATCTTTCAGCAAAAACGACTGATACTTTTTAACTTATTTATATACTAATGACTTGGTCCCCGTAGCTGGCCCGAAGTTTTGTATTAAATGCATATTTAAAAGAACATAATATTCTAATGTTTAATTTGGAATATTATGACTGGTTTTTTTGGAGACCTTTTCGTACACCATACAGTATTAATTTCCAAATCCACCTCCATATCTTAACGCTACACACTCACAGTGTTTATGCTAATATTCACAATTCTATATAGCTCTTTTTATACCCTCCACCATAGTATGGAGGGTATATTAAGTTTGTCATTCCGTTTGTAACACCTCGAAATACACATTTTAGACTCCACAATCACTCTAGATTCCGAACGAATAGAAGTAGATTGACAAAATTTCGCTCAAATGTATTTTATGTCTGCAGGACTTTTGGTATTGAAAATGGGCCATGTAGGTCCACGTTTTGGTATAGCCCCCATATATCGGTACCTCCCGAAATTCGGTATTTTCATTATTTTAGCGACATTTTCAACGGAATAGTTTCAAATTTGGTATTTGAAGTTAGTAATGGATATTACAGCCTAGAACAGAAAATTGTCTGTGCAGGTCCACCTCTTCGTAGAGCCCCCATATAACGGTACCTACCGATATTCGGTATTTTAATGATTTTAGGGACATTTTTCACCAGAATTGTATCAAATTTGATATTTGAAGTTCGTAATGGATACTACAGCCTACGACAGAAAATTGTCTGTGCAGTTCCACGTCTTCGTATAGCCCCCATATAACGGTACCTCCCGATATTCGGTATTTTGATTTTATCGACATTATAACCGATTTTTTTTAAGTTTCGCATTTGAATATTGTAATGGCTTATGACAAATGTTAATTACGCAGGTTCATGTCGTCGTATAGACCCTAATATAATAGCTACATTCGGTATTTTTAAGATTTTAGTAGAAGTTTTAACATATTTTTTTGTTTTTGAGAATTGCCAAATTCGTTCCAAATGGTGGAGGGTATTCAAACTTTTTTACTTGTTCTACACTAAACTCGTGTACCAAATTTAGTACATTTATTACATTTCATATACAATTTACAATGCATTTCCAATTCCACTTCTTTATTACACCCTTAAAGTGATCATAATGCCAGGAGTCTTTGTAGCAGCTGCATTACTACACTCTAAACCGAATATAGTACTTTTTACACTTTTTAGCACGAGTTTCAAAAAACTAACCATTACTTAACCCACACTGGCTCTTGTAGCGAAATTAATAAGTTCATCTCTACTCTAAACTTTACATCCAATTTAGTACAATATAGTACTTTTGGTACATATGTAGTAGACGAAACAAAATATTTATTTAAACCCTACCCACCAGCAGTGACCTTCAATAACAACATATCAAATTTCCAGTACCATCCATACACTCAAATACTAATGGTCCCAAATTTAGTACAGTTTTAATACTTAGTAAACATTTCTAAACCCACCTCCTTATATTAAACCTGCTTCTGAAACACAATTCTTATAGTAAATGTCAAGATTAATGCTCAATCTATTCATGTGGTATGACATGATTACCACATTTATTACTTTTTAGTATTTTTAGTTTACTTATAGTTCGAATTTCCTTATGTACCTTTATCATATACCCTATCAGCGACTTTCATTACAAATTTCCGAATTCTTACTATATCAGTTTGCCCAACAAAAAGAATTAGATTTTTAGTACGTTTTTGTACACTTATAGTTCGACTTTCCAAAAACCCATGTATCACTAAAATAATGTTGATACCTGAAAATGTCGTTCGCGCAGAAACGTGTATTTGCACACAAGTACTGTTAAATAATTATTTTCATATTAGAAGTTTGCTTATCGAAACGGCATACATTTTAGAATATATTGACTGTATTGCCATGTGTATAAATAATCGACAATTCTGACATATTAAATACAGCATGGCAAATTATTATTTAATTTAATATGTATCAAATATTCAACTTATTTAAATTTTAATTAACTTCATTTCATTGAAATTTCAATGGTGTATTTTATCCTATTTCCACGAAATATACCCTCCAGTAAAGCAAAACCTCTAAATTCCCTTCAGGATTATTAGAAACAGATTACTAAATAGGTTTTTTTTTTAATTTGTCATATTTGTATCTGTGGGATAACATGCAAATTATGCATGACAAACAATTATATTCGGGCCACCAAGGACATACAAATTTGATTATGATTGAAAGTGTGTGGAAATTATTTACGAATGTACATTCGCACAAAAAACGATATGAATTCAAGTTTGAATTTTTGTTACACAATGCAAATTTTCAAATTCTAACAAAATCATATTTAGTATGCATGACATAGGAGATAATCACAAGTTATCAAGTCGATTAACTAAAATAAACGATGACAGATAGAAGGTGGAATTTGTTTTTTATACGAATGAGATTGAATTTGGAAACCAGAAATATGTTTCATTCGTTTTGAATATGTAAAAAAATATGTAAGTATGGAAGCAAATATTGGTCATGACATGAAGTCTAAGTCTATTTCAGCTGGTACGAGAGGTCACTTACATTATAAAAATGCATATGTAAAATTTAGTGGATTTCGATTAAGATTAGTATAGCTTACATATATGGGAAATACGAAAATTTCCACTAAATATTTTCAATCCCGACAAAACCACAAACACACGAAAAGATCAGTTATGACCATTAAAGTGATGCTGATAGCCAAAATATAGATAGATATATGATCTATATGCAAAATAAAATGATCTTAGTTATTCCTCGTATAAGTCCAGAATCGCTGGACTTATTTTGACAAATTTAAAAAATTTGAAATGGCCTCTTGTCAAAATCGCGTAAAAAATATGGCAATAAAAAAGGGAATATTTTTTATTGCATTTTTTAATATTTTTATACCCTCCACCATACTATGGAGGGTATATTAATTTTGTCATTCCGTTTGTAACTCCTCGAAATACTCATGTCAGACCCAACAAAGTATATATATTCTTGATCAGCGTAAAATTCTAAGATGATTTAGCTATGTCCGTCTGTCTGTCTGTCTGTCTGTCTGTCTGTCTGTGTGTCTGTCTGTCTGTCTGTGTATCTGTCTGTCTGTCTGTCCGTCTGTCTGTCTGTTGTAATCACGCTATCTTTCGAACAAATTGAGATAGAAGGCTAAAATTTTGCACACATGTATATTTTGCCAGTTGACAAGTTCGTAAATGGGCCATGTAGGCCCAAGTTATCATATAGCCCTCATATAACGGTACCTCCCGATATTCGGTATTTTGATTATTTTAGCGACATTATTCACCGGAATTGTTTCAAATTTGGCATTTGAAGTTCGTAATGGATACTGCAGCCTAAGACAGAAAATAATACGTGTAGGTCCACGTCTTCGTATAGCCCCCATATACCGTACCCCCCGATATTCGGTATTTTGTTGATCGGGATTGTTTACCGGGATTGTTTCAAATTTCGCATGTGAAGTTCGTAATGGATACTTCAGCCCATGCCAGAAAATTGTCTGTGCAGGTCCACGTCTTCGTATAGTCCCCATATAACGGTACCCCCTATATTCGGTGTTTTGATGATTTTAGCTACATTATAACAGATTTTTCTTCAAGTTTCGCATTTAAATATTGTAATAACTTATGACAAAAGTTGCCTATGCAGGTCCACGTCGTCGTATAGGCATTCGGTATTTTTAAGATTTTAACAGAATTTTTAACGGATTTTGTTTTATTTTATTTTTTTTGTTTTTTTTTTTTGGAAATTGTCAAATTTGTACCAAATGGTGGAGGGTATTAAAAGTTCGGCCCGGCCGAACTTACAGCTTTTTTACTTGTTTATTTTATATATGGTCCGATGTTCACGAAATTTAGAATGGAGGTAGGGCTAGGACCTGAATAGAAGCTTATTGCTTTTAGATATGATGGCAAAATATTTAAGGGTTGAAATGGACCATAAACTGAAATACTTGGGGTCTGAAGCCTATTGTTGTTAAAGATGTACCTTTAGGGGTTCAAATGGACAAAAAAATTTCTTGATCTTGAAGTCGCTCTATAGGTCGCAATTAAAAAGCAATAGACACGTAATTTAGCATGGAGTGAGTCCAAATGGTTATACCATTTGGTCCAATGGTTATACCAAAGTCCAATGGTTATATCAAATGCTAGATGCCCTTACATTTGGTATAACCATTGGACTTTCGAGTGAAATTGTTTTAAAAGCCTATCAGCACGACAGAGAGCTTAAATATAGGGCCACTGTTAATTAACAAACGTAACATTTCTGCAGGGCTTATGGGCACTAGGGCTATGACAAAAATTATACGATAGTAATATATAACGATAGCTCCCGATATTCGGCATTTTGATGATTATGTTTCAATGTCTGCAATTGTTGCAAAAAGCTCGTAATGGTACTACAACCTATGAAGGAAATTTGCCTGTATAAGTCCCCGTCTACATTTAGCCTGCATATTAGGGCACCTCCCTTTAATCTGCATTATGATAATACTACCGAATTTCTTTTTACCGAAATTGTTCAAGAATTCGTATTTGGTAATGGGTAAAACAGCCTATGACAAAAATTACTTATGCAGGACCATTTATTCGTAAAGACCCTATAAACGGGTTTCCTTCGAGCGGTATTTTCGACGTTTTTTTTTAATTTTTCATGTTCCTTCGAAATGGTAGAGGATATTAAAAGCTCAGCCCAGCCGAAATTAGCTGCTTTTTTACTTGTTTATATTCATGTTATATTATATTTTTTAGTAATATTTTCAATGTTTTATCCATAGTAACATGGAATATATCTAGAATTTTAAGAAAGGAAATACTTTCGAACCTAAAACACCCAAATTTCCAATTTTTTACGAATATTTAATAATTTTTTACCGAATATTTGACATTTCGATGTGTACCCACTTTAATACAACTTCATACTTATTGAAAGAATTCTTATTGGACATTGTTGTGACAACTTTAATGATAATTCATATTTTCCAACGACATCAGACAAAGTTTAGCAGAGAGAAATTCTTGCATTGTGGCAGGGAAACTATTTTAGAATTTAACCTAAGTAAATATTTTTATGTTATCGAACATGGAGAGGGCATTGGTAAGTTACATACATTCGAAGCGTTTTAAAATGGAACTTTTTTGAGTATGGAATCCTGACACTTTTCTTTTTAAACGTTTACTTGACCCCGTGAAATTCAGTTTAGGGAAATTTATGTAACTATAATTAAAAATTTAATTAAAACGCCCTTTAGAGACACCGGTTTTTGTTATGTTACTTACTTGCAGAATATAAAATCAAGTAAACAAGTATCTAAGTTCTGCCGTGCCGATATTTGAGTACCCTCCACCATTTGGAAGAACTTGAAACTCTTACAAAATTTCGTCGAAAATACCGTTTAAATAAAAAGCATTATATGGAGGCTATACGAAGACGAGGACCTGCATACGCAATTTTGTGTCAAAGGCTGTAGTACCCCATGTCGCTAATATCATTAAAATACCGAAAAAAGGCTGGTACCATTATATGTGGGGTATACGAAGACGTGGATCTGCAAAGACAATTTTCTGTCATAGGTGGGATACTTCAACGAATTCTTACTACAGAATTTAAGACAATTCCGGTCTATATTGTCGCTAATATAACGAAAAAACGAATATTGGGGCTATACGAAGGCATGGACCTGGATAAGTAATTTTTTTGTCATGGGTTGTAGAATTTTACGCTGATAAGGAATATATATGCATTGTTGTATCTGACATGAGTATTTCGGGTAGTTACAAATGGTATGACAATAGACCTTCCATAGTTGGTGGAGGGTTAAAAAACTTTGGTTTCGCAAGCGGATGCGCACACTATGTTCTGATATTTCTCATTAGTTATGAGGCAAGAGCCATTTCCTTGGGTATGGGTTCTAGTGGCACCCAGCTAGATACCAAATAATAACTTATTTCGCTACAATGTGTTCTCGAATTCCAAAGTATCTTAATTTCAGCGGTAGCGATGTAGGAGGGAACTACCAAAGCGTGGACCAATTTCGAAATTTATGTCATACAAAATTTGATCGGAAGGCCAAAACACATACAACCTTTAAATTTGATATATAGAAAGCATAACTACTGTCGTATCTAATATGTTATGCACATTTTGTATTATAACAACAAGTAAAAAAGCTGTAAGTTCTGCCGGGCCGAACTTTGAATACCCTCCACCATTTGGTACAAATTTGGCAGTTTTCAAAAAAATAAAATCCGTTGAAATTTCTGTTAAAATCTTAAAAATACCGAATGTAGCCGTATATTAGGATCTAAACGACGACGTGGACCTGCATAGGCAACTTTTGTCACATGCTATTACAATAAAATCATCAAAATACCGAATATAGGGAGGTACCATGGGGGCTATAAAACGTGGACCTGCACAGAAAACTTTTTGGCATAGGCTGTAGTATCCATTACGAACTTCAAATACCAAATTTTAAAGAATTCCGGTTAATAATATCGCTAAAATCAACAAAGTACCGAATATCGGGAGGTACAGTTATATCGGGACCATTCGAAGACGTGGAAATGCACAGACAATTGTCTTCATTACGAACTTCAAATATCAAATTTTTCCGGTGAATAATGTCGCCTAAATCAACAAAATACCGAAAATAGGGAGAACAATTATATGGGGGCTACAACAAAACGTGGACCTACATTGCCCACTTTCAATACCAAAAGTTCTGCAGACATAATACAAATTTCAGTAAAATTTTATCGACCTACTTCATTTCGTTCGGAAGCTAGAGTGATTTCCACAGACGGACAGATGGACATCGCTAAATCGGCATAGAATTTTATGCTGATCAAGAATATGTATACTTTGTGGGGTCTAAAATGTATATTTCGCGGTGTTACAAACTTAATATACCTTACATACTATGGTGGAGGGTATAAAAAGGCATAGCTATTAACGATACTTTAATTTGGTATTCACATGTTGTTTTATAACAGCAACTGTACATTTTTATGAAAGAATTTCTGGAACAATCTTCAAAGGTCTTTTGTGTTACAAAGAAACTCATACATGATAGGTATATTTCATTTCGAAATGTTACATTCTCACAGTAATGTCATGCCAACTCCAAAGGGAATGAATAACCCTAGATGCATTTCTTGCCACAAACATAAATTGAATGTGTATGTTAAAGAATGTGATGAATATCTATCCAAAGAAACTATATTTTAGTATTTGTGGAAGATATTTTAAAATGAGAGAAGAAAGATTATTACATTGTAGTGTAGTAGGGATAGAGTGGTTAAAGGAAACTCTGTCATCTTTGTACATAATATGATTTCTTGTTAGAGTAGAAATTCGGAAAAAGAAGCATTCATTGAAGAACAATGAGAAACTGATTTAAATTACAAAATACATAAAATTGTGTTTCTCATCTTTTTCTCAGAAAAATCTGATAGGACTGGAATCTTGAAATTCGGTATTTTGGTAGCTATTAGGTGAGCGATAAGGTGGGCTTTGTGAAAATTCGTATTAAAGGGTACTAAAATCGTGGCTACATTTTCAGGGCTAGAATCTTCAATTAGGTGTTTTTTTTTTTTAAGACTCGTGATAAAACTCATACTTAAAAGTATTATTTTACTATAACTTACTAACCCCTGATGCGGGATATTAGTTATGGCGGAGTTTGTGATAAATCGTATTAAAAATGTACTAAAAAAGTTAGACATTATTGTACTTTTAGAACCATAATTCTGTAATTTCATATAATGGAAATCGTTGTTTTTTCTAAATAAGTAGCAGCGTGTATTAAACCTGAAGAGAAAATGTGTGAGGGGTTATACATTGCAGTATGTATGGAAATTGGGCCAAACCATAAGATAAACTTTTGGAGCTCAGTAATAAGAGGTACTAAGTGTTGTACTGTTTGAGCTAACAGTTTTATATTTATAACATAAGCCACACTGTCGTACAGATTCGATCCAAATTTAGATGTATCTTTAGATGTATGTATCCAATGTATATCTTCGCCCGATTTCAATTTCCAAATAGAATGTATTTCGGCACACCAAAAGGAATTCGGACTAGAATTAGGTACTTTAAATTTCAGTAAGTACTTCAAATCAGATAAGGCCCAAAAATTTTATCAATATCGGTCTTGGATATAGCTCCCATATACATCATATCCAATTTCATTCTTATTTTGCACCAAATAGTATATTTCAAATGGAATGGAATTGAAATTTGGTAAAAATCGTTTCAGATACAGCTATAGCTACTATGTTCATGCTTCAACCGATTTGGTGTTCAAATCCCTCACATTCGTAAAATGCACTCCACAACAATGATATATGGTACCGGATATCAGATACAGCTCACAAATAACCCTGCCAAATTTTATCTACATTATCTCAGATTTGGAAATAGTTCATATTAATCAGATTTCACGGTTATTGTTCGCCATATAATACATTTTAGATCCCACAAACGATATATATTTCGATTTCGATTTAGTGATGTCCGTCAGTCCGTCTATCCGTTCGTCCGTATGTCCGTCTGTGCAAAACACCCTATCTTCCAAATGAAATGGAGTTGGTTAATAAATTTTTACTCAGATGTGTGTTTGAAAATGGAGTATATGGGTCCACATTTTGGTGTAGCCCCCATATAACTGTACCTATATATTCGGCAAGTGGATGGTTTTCGTTACATTATTCACCTGAATTGTTTTAAATTTCGTATTTGAAGTTCATTATTGGTACTACAGTCTGTGACAGAAAATTAACTATGCAGGTCCACGTTTTCGTATAGACCCCATATAACGGTACCTCCATAAATTCGGTATTTTGATGATCTTTTGATATTATTCACCCGAATGATTTAAAATTTCGGAAATTTGCCTATGTAGGTCCAGGTATTCGTATAGCCCCCATATAACAGTTCCTCCAAATATTCGGTATTTTGATGAATTTTGTGAAATTGTTCACCGGATTTGTTTCAAATTTTTTATTTGTAGTTCGTAACGGGTGATAAAAACTGTGAGAGAAAATTTCGTATGCAGGTCCAATTCTTCCTCCTAGCCCCCATATAACGGTACATCCATATTTTCGGTATTTTGATGATTTTAACGATATTCTCCACCGGAATTTTCGTATTTTAAGTTTGTAACGGGTAATACAATATGTGGCAGAAAATTGTCTATGAAGATACAGGTCTTCCTATAGTCCTTGTACATCTGTACCTTCATATATCCAGTATTTTGATGTTATGTTATTCACCGGAACTTTTTCAAGTTTCGTATTTGAATATTGTAATGACTTATGACAAAACCTGCCTTTGCAGGCCTTTTTTTTTTTTTTTTTTTTTTTTTTTGAAATTTCTAAATACTTTTTATACCCTACAACACTATGTGTTGGGGGTATTATAAGTTTGATTGGGCCAGAATTTATGTAACACCTCGAAATATTGGTTTCCCATATAGGAAAGTATATATGGATCTTCCTAGCTCGCCGAGCTGAGTCGATCTAGCTATGTATGTCCGTCCGTCCGTCTGTCCGTCTGTCCATGTTAATTTGTAATCACTCTACAGGTCGCAATTATGGCCCGATCTTCACGAAATTTAAAATGTAGGTGGGGTTAAGGTCAGAATAGAACCCTATTTCTTTTGGAGATGATCGCCAAATGTTTAGGGGCTGAAATGGACCAAATACTGAAAAAATGTCGGATTTTGCAGTAGCTATACAGGTCGCAATTATAGACCAATCGACGTGGAATTTCGCATGTAGAGTTTAGGGCGGGGAAGAAGCCTACCAATTTGGGTGGTCATCGGATAATATTTAGCGGCTAAAATAGACCATATCTTTTTTGTTGAAAAAATTCAAAATTTTTCATTAAACCGCGAATATTTTAAATCCCGGCGAAATCACAAAGCCATGACAAGGTTACTTCTGATCTTTACATTGATGTTAAGATCAAACAAATCGGATATATAGCAAAATATGTGCGATATGTATGTCTATCAAAGAAGATATGCTTGAAAAATCTCTTATATGTCGAGTACGGCTGAACTGATTTCGACAGTTCTCATTAATTCAGAATGGCCTCTTGGCAGGAAACAAAAAACGTCTAAAAAAATCGCATAAAAATATCTCTCTATACATGAAAATATTGATTTTGTAACATTTTCTCATATTTTTTCAATTTTGTCATATTTTTGGCATATTTTCATTTTGAATTAAACATTTGGTAATATTTCTACAGCTAACAAAACTAAGTAGTTAGGATATCAGGATATCATATACAGATCGCATTTATGGCCCGATCCTTACGAAATTTTGCATGGGTATAAGATGAGGGTCAGAATAGAAGCCTACTCTTTTTGGAGATGATCGCAATATATTTAGGGGTTGAAATGGACCAAAAAACTGCAAAATTGTCAGCAGGTCGTAATTATCGCCCGATCCTCACGCACATTTGAATGAGGGTTACCGCACATTGCAAAAGCCAAGCAGTTTTGGATGGCCATCCAAAAATATTCAATGTGTAAAGGAGTTTGCCAACTTTTGTAGACAAAATACGAAAATGTCCATTCCAGTGACTTTTTGGAGAATTCACAAATACAGGAAAGACGCACTTCTGACTATTTCGCTAACGCTGATTTCGTTGAAGAATATAGTCAAATGGCTGTATCTCATATAGATGTGTTTCAGTCAAAAACCAATAATAAATGTTAATCTTTTGCCACTTCTGAGAGATTATGGGTCTTTGGGAAATATTGGTTCCAGATCTAGGAACATCTACCAATAAATTGGAAATGAGCAAATTAGTTTAAGTTGCTATTATTCGAAAATTAGAGAACTAAATCTGATGGTTTTCTTTTATTATTTGTCAGAATATCTTGTGGAATTCTTTCGAGTATCTCGCCTATATAAACTGTATCGTTTATTGTAGTGTTGTAGGGTATTCAACGGTCGGCCCCGCTCGACTGTAGCCTTTGCTTACTTGTTTATTTTACTTATTTACTTGTATGTTTTTTTAACTTGTTTAATAAAATCCTTCTCGCTCACTCTCGATTCGAATCCGCCACTTTCCCCATATTATTTGTGATTTTATTGAGCGCCGAAAGGTCAGCCGGCCATGAAAAACTATGAACTTTAAGTCTTATCCTATCGTTTTCAATTAAAAATATCTAAGCCTATTTATTCATGCCTACTATGAAAATGGTGTTATCCGATTAGAAAACAAAAAAAAAAAAACAATTATATAAACTTTGTACAAATTAGGTTTAATTTTTATATGGAATTAAAAACATTAAAAGAGGAAAACAATTAACCCTTTACACAAAGCCTCAGCATTCTCCCAAAGTAAAGCCTGTTTATTGAAAGGTGGCAGAGGTTAATATGCTGGATAATCTTAACTTGTAAATGTATATGTATATGCTGTGTAACATAAGGGTGAGTAGAATGCATAATCAACTGGAGTCAACATTATTAAGAATGTGTAACAAAGTTTATATGTATAGTGGAGGATATAAAAATAATAGGAAATAATAGGAGTATTCCGGGCCAGGTATTATCGTTTTTCAGAACCTTGGTTCATTTCCATTTCTCGACGGCCCGAAACCTAGGTTATGCTATGTTTACGTTAGAACTTTTTGTAAGGTTAACCTACTTTGAGAGGATTTATTTGAAGTATAAATAATGGATATGAAAATTTTAATCCAAATTCAGTCGGTTAACCCATTTATATATAAACGTACTGTTATTTCGTATTAAGCTCATTTGAACATAACTACATAGCCCAGTCTTCGCTCACCAACCTACCCTAATGCACATAATTATGCTCTTTGATGTAACAACCGAAATTTTTGTTGGCCTGCTCAACCGAAATGGTAATCAGTAACCTTTTGCATTAAAGCACAAATGTGAAGCCCCCAAATTAGACATTTGTACAATGTACATGTGTGCCTTCGGTGTGTGTGTGTGTGTGATTTGGGATTTTATGTGGTTGAACTTTGTTCCCAAAATTTTTACGTTTTACGAGTGCATTAATTATACACCCTCATATCAAACAATTGAATATAGAAAACTTTTGTCGCAAATTTACTTTTCACCACATATGTATCTAAGTAGGTAGGGATGTGTGTGTGTTTGTGTGTGTGTATGCAGACTATCAACTACCCCCTTATTGTGGATTCCACAACCACATATGATACTTATCTCCCAAAAGATATTTTCATTGGTCTGAAACCAGAAGTTAATAAAATGCTCTTTTGTAATCCCGTTGTAGTGAATACTTTGAAATAGAGAAAACAGAATGTGTCATGTTAACTTTATAATATCTAATTTTGTGACAGTAGTTTGTACCAAAAAAAAAAATGTCTGCTATTGGTGTGTTATGCATATATGAGTATTTAGAAGACCTACCATAAAAAATCTTGTTTCACGAAAAGACCCCTCCAAATAACAAATCATGAACGTCAATAGACAATTTTCTATAGTACAGTGTGAAGTTTTCTACAATTTCGGAACTGGAAAGGCCAACATATTGGGAAATTAAAACCAAAAAACCAGTAAGGAAATGTCAAAAGTCGGACGGGGCCGACTATATGATACCCCTACACCACTATGCGTATTTAGTAGAAGTAGATCATACCAACTATGAACCAAATAACATTGCTGAATAGCGTATGATATGACTTCAATAAGGATATATACCAGACCGAGGTCTTGTACGAGGTGAAGTACTTGTTTTTAGTATGAATTCCATCGGAAATGTGAAAATTCAGTTTATATGGGCTGATATTAGCCATTTGGCACAATGAACCTAATATGGGATAAATATATATAAAATTAAGATAAAATAAATAATATGACAGAGGTATTTTTGAGCTGTATCTGATGCCCGGTATCAAATATCATTATTGTGGAGTGAATATTACGCATGTGAGGGATTTAAAACCTCAAATATAGGTATATCTGATCCGATTTTCACCCAAAATTTCAAAAAAAAAATCGTTCTAGGCCAAATTCCGCCGGAAGTGCCAAAATTGAGTCCATTTGAGTTGATATTAGCCAATTGGTGCACAATAAATATGAAATCGAATAAAGATATATGAGAGCTATATCCAAATCTGAACCGATCTTGACAATATTTAAAACATTTATTTCAGAGCTCTGTCTGATATCTTGTATCAAAAATCATTGTTGAAGAATGCATATTACGCATGTGAGGGCTTAAAACCCCAAAACTGATAAAATGTAAATCTGTATATGAACCGATTTTCACGAATTTTGAAGTATTTATTTCTAGGCTGTACAGATTTCCAGATTTGATGTACTTGCTTCGGTCTGATACGCCAAAATTCAGGGCATTTGGGCTGATATTGGCCACAATTAATCCGTAATCGGTTGAAACATATATATGGCAGCTATACCTATATTTAAACCGATTTTCGACAAAATTTGATGTACTTTCTTCTAGACTGAATTGTGTCGGATGTGCCAACATTCAGGTCATTTCGATTCATAATGGCAATTTGGTGCACAATTAACCCGAAATCGGTTAAAGATATATATGGGAGCTATATCTAAACTTGAACCTATTCTCATCAATTTCAATAGGGCTCGTCCTTGGGTCAAACAAATATTTTGTGAAAATATTTTTCTCAATCGGGTAGTAAATACAACCTGCATTTTGTTCACAAAAATACATGGTCAGGCGGAGGGACAGATGGACTGACATGCAAAAATCGTTTATATGAAACTTGTTTGTAACAGGCAAAAGGAAACGAGATAGACCCATGGTTCCTTTTGATGATCTGCATAGAATCACATTTTGAGTCGATTTATGCATGTCCGTCCGTCCGTCTGTCCATGTATTTTTGTAAACAAAGTACAGTTCGCATTTATTGCCCGATCCAGATGAAATTTTGCACAAATCATTTGTTTGGTCCAAGGACGAACCCTATTGAAATTGGAGATAATCGGTAAAAATTTAGATATCGTCCGATTTGGCTTTTATTGTGCACTAAACGCCCGAATAGTATGGAATTTTGCACATACAACTAAATTAGACCTGAAAATAAGTATGCCAAATTTGATCGAAATCGGTTCAGATATAGCTATAGCTCCAGTATATATATATATATATATTGTTCATCCGATTTGTTATTTTAGTCCTCCGCAGCCGTAATATGCACTCTGTAACAACAATATTTGGGGAATGCAGCTCAGAAATACCTTTGCAAAGTTTTATCGAGATCGGTTCAGATTTGGATATATCTCCCATATATAACTTCGTCCGATTTACTTTTATTGTGCACCAAACGATTAATGTTTTCCCAAATGGGATGACATTTGGCACATACGACCGTAGCTAGCTAGAAGGTAGTATGCCAACTTTGGTGAAGATCGGTTCAGATATAGTTATAGCTCCCATATATATTGTTTATCCGATTTGTTACCCACAGCCGTAATATGCACTCCGTAACAACGATATTCAGGGAAATGTATTAAATACAACTCAGAAATATCTTTGCCAAATTTTGTCGAAATCGGCTCAGATTTGGATAGAGCTCCCATATATATCTTTATCTGATTTCAAATTAATTTCGCACCAAATGGGCAATACAACTTCGAATTTAAAAGATACAAATGCTTCGCATATTTAGTCTTTTGAACATTAAATTATAATTATAGTCATGGGGTGTATGATTGAATTCTCCCATAAAAACTTTTAATTGTTATGTGGAGCTCTACTAAATTATCAAAGTGGTGTGGGGTACCATAAAGTCGGCCCCGCCCGACTTTAGGACTTTCTTCACTGGTTTCTTAATATAATCTGGGTTTGTCAAAAAAGAACTAAAGTTTTTGCAATTTTTGTTTTGTTCTCCAGATAAATTGTAATTTAAGTCATATGATGCTTCCTTCGATAACTGGCTATACCCTGCAGGGAAATAAATTGGTTTAAAACTAATTTAAAATTAGTTTAAAAAAAACCACAACTAGTTTGTTTTTTGATTTATTTCCTTTACGCCAACTAACTATTTTAACATGGGGATGAGCTAGGCAGTGGACAATTGTCCATTCCTGCATTACTTTGAAACTAAATATAAACTAGTTACTTTTAAACTAACTATAAACCAATTACTTTTAAGCCAATTTTTAGTCAGTTGAAAAATATGTTAAAAAAGTTCAAAAAGATTTTTTTTTAATTTTTTTATTTATTTTTTTTATTTTTTTTTTTTATTTATTTATTTATTTTTTTTGTTAATCAAATTCTTTATTTTCTATTTGGCTGCACTGTTTTTCTAAGCATATGTACTTGTGTATTAAGGTTAGCAGCACTAG
This sequence comes from Musca domestica, assembly GCF_030504385.1. Taxonomy (NCBI): domain Eukaryota; kingdom Metazoa; phylum Arthropoda; class Insecta; order Diptera; family Muscidae; genus Musca; species Musca domestica. The sequence goes on along the minus strand of NW_026712376.1, from coordinate 2,659,229 downwards.
CTTGTATTATTGTACGTTGCATTTATATCGAAGTATTTTTGGAAATGTATTATGCGAATTATTGCAAAGTAGTTTGATATAACCAATCATCTTTGCTTTTTAGGGCTGCTTTTTTCTCTAGAGAACTTATACGTGTTTTGTTTTTGCAATTTATTTTCGTTTTGGTATTTGAAGTGGTTGATATCCAGATGACTTTTCAACAAATTTGAAGTTAGTTGTAGAATAATGCATTTATAACTAACGATTTTCTCAACTGGTTGAAAAATGCCCCGCTGGTAAGTTAGTTAGTAAATGCATTATTCTACAACTAACTTCAAATTAGTTGAAAAGTCATCTGAATATCAACCAGTAGTGGTTACTTTGCTTTTTGATCTCCAGATGACTTTTCAACTAATTTGTAGTTAGTTGTAGAATAATGCATTTACAACTAACGATTTTCTCAACTAGTTGAAAAAAGTCTTGCAGGGTAGTTCTATAAATATATGATGTTAATTATTGTTGAAATGTTGTGTACGATTATTTTTGGTAGATACATAAGTATTAAATTGCCCACATATTTTTCATTCAATGAATTTCAATGGATGTTACAAACTTATAAAAAAAAGAAAAAAAATTATATATTTTTTTTTTTTTTTGCCCGAGAGATAAAAATTTCATTCGAAATTCGAGAGCATTGCAGATTTGCAAATTAAATATTAAACAAAAGCCAACCAATCATAAATGTGGCATTTAAGCTGGCGTAGGCTTTACTTTCAAAAGCCCACATACTCTCAACAACAATGTAACATTTTTTGTGTCAGATACTAAAAATATAAATCTATATATGAAAACAAGTAAGCACAGGCTATAGTCGTGCGGAGCTGACCATGAGATACCTTACAACACAAAAATATATGTGAAGCACACTTCGGTCCATAGTGGTCGTTTTCGTTGTTGAAATAATATCATACAGCCCTGGTAACAAAATGTACAAATCAAAAATGTAAGTCAAAAATTTAAAAATCTCTCAATCTCGATAAAAATTTTGACAGAAAAATATTCACTTTTTCTTGGCATATTTATTCGCGATTTTCATAGATTTTATCCTTTTCTGGCAAGAGACCATTCCGAATTGTCAAAATCAGTCAAGCGGTTCTTGACTTATAAATGTATTAACTAACATCAATTTCTTCTACATATAGAATTACCTATTTTGCTATATATCCGATTTCTTGTCTATCAGCATTACTTTAATGGTCGGAAGTGACATTTTAATGTATTTCGCTGGGAATAAAAATATTCGCGGTTTAGTAGAAATTCTCGCATTTTTGTACGCAAAAGTTAAGGTCTATTTTACCCGCTAAATATTGTCCGATGGCCAATCTAAATGTAAGGCTTCTGCCCAGACCTGAACTCGAGCCATTTTCGGCCACTGCGACGCGGGTTTCGATTAAGTCGCTTCTTTAGTTTTCGAATCATTTCTGCTGATATTGCTGTTTTCTTCCGTCCACTTCCTTGACGTCGGGCTACGCTACCAGTATCACAGTAATGAGCGACGCCACGAGACATAAACGATTTATTCACATTTAAATGCTGGAGTGCTCTAACGTTAGCCACTTGTGGTTTTCTAGCCAAATATAAAGAAATCACACTATCACGATTGAATTCCATCACGAATAATTTTTTTCTGGAAAATTCTTACCAAAATGCTTTTGTACGCTTGTAAACAATATAATGAGCTGTCACTGGATTAATTTTAACAGCTTTCGGACGAGTGGCTTAAAAATGACAGCAGTCTGAAGTTGGTTGCAGGTTTTTCATCTCACTCTGTACATATTTATATATATTTATGTATATCTTCGTTCGATTTCAATGTTATTTTGCATCATATCTGTAATATTCGTCTACATAGAATGTTTTTTGACAAATCCTCGCGAATTCAGCCCAGAAGAAAGGACTTCAAATTTAATGGAAATTGGTCCAGATCTAATCATACCTTCCATATATTTGCTTCATTTGATTTAGTGTTTCAATCCCTCATACAATATATGTATTGTATAAAAAAATTATATTTGGTACCAGACATCAAATATGACCCAGAAACACCTCTCTCAAATTTTATCAAGATCAGTTCAGATTTGGATATAACTCCTATATATATATATATATATATATATATATATATATATATATATATATATATATATATATATATATATATATATATATATATATATATATATATATATATACTAGCTGAACCCGGTGCGCTTCGCTACCCCTTTTGATTTTATATGCATTCAAAATTTTATTTACGAATATAAAAAATTAAAAAATTATTGCACTACTTTAATGCGTAAATATACAAAACCATTAGAAAAACAGTAACATGACATATATACACGAAGGGTTTGTCCTTCGGATTTATTTATTTCATAGCAAATACCAAACGTGCAGTAAACTGCAATCTTTTGAAGTTGAGTGGCATTTCTGTTGCAATTAATGAATTCGAGATAGCAACATACTTCGCCGTAATAAGCGTATTTCAAATTAATTGTTGTGTTGTTTTTAGTGTTAGCCTAAGGCGTTGTGGGTCAATGGTTCTTATTAAAATCATATCCCAATCTGATACGATTTAAATATAATTTTAAAAAAATTACTTTTACACCAAATTCCGCCACACCTTTCATATTTCATTGAAATTAGTGCGTCAAATACGTGAAATCGGCCGAGAATATATATATGGGAGCTATATCCAAATCTTAACTAATTTCCAATTAATTTGTCACATTTATTATTGTAACCACACATATGTTAGCTATACCCAAACCTCAACTGATTTCAATAAAATTTGGCAATTTTTTCTGGTGCCAGATTTCGTCTTTCTCGCTTTGGGTGCATCAAATACGTGAAATCGGCTGAGTATATATATGGGAGCTATAATTAAATCTGAGCGTATTTGAATATAATTTGTCAAATTTATTTTTGTACCAAATTTAGCCACTCATCTCGAATTTCATTGGAATCGGAAATACGTATCGTGTTTTGTGCATCAAATATGTGAAATCGGCGGAAAATATATATGGGAGCTATATCCAAATCTGAACCGATTTTAATATAATTTGACTAATTTATTTTCTAATCAAAATCCCGTTACATATTCCAAATTTCTTTGGAATCGAACATACATATCGTGCATGGTGCATAAAATACATGAAATCGGTCGAAAATATATATGAGAGCTATATCCAAATCTGAACCGATTTTACTATAATTTGACAAATGTATATTCGTTTTAATTTCCCCTACAGATTCCAATTTTCATTGAAATTAGATATACATCGCGTGTTTGGTGCATCAAATACATGAAATCGGTCGAAAATATATATGGGAGCTATATCCAAATCTGAACCGATTTCAATATAATTTGAAAAATTCATTTTTGCTCCCGATTCCGTTACTTATTTTAAATTTCATTAAATTTGGACATACATATCTTATTTGGTCCACCAAATACATGAAATCGGCCGAAAATATATATGGGAGCTATATCCAAATCTGAACCGATTTCAATATAATTTGGGAAATACATTTTTTTTAGATAAAATCTATCACACGTTTCAAATTTCATTGAAATTGGGGATACATAGCGTGTTTGGTGCATCAAATGCTTGAAATCGGCCGAAAATATATATGGGAGCTATATCCAAATCTGAACCGATTTCAATATAATTTGACAAATTTATTTTCGGATCAAATCCCGTCACATATTCCAAATTTCATTGGAATCATAGCAAATACAAAGCGTGCAGTAAACTGCAATCTTTTGAAGTTGAGTGGCATTTCTGTTGCAATTAATGAATTCGAGATAGCAACATACTTCGCCGTAATAAGCGTATTTCAAATTAATTGTTGTGTTGTTTTTTAGTGTTAGCCTAAGGCGTTGTGGGTCAATGGTTCTTATTAAAATCATATCCCAATCTGATACGATTTAAATATAATTTTAAAAAAATTACTTTTACATCAAATTCCGCCACACCTTTCATATTTCATTGAAATTGGTGCGTCAAATACGTGAAATCGGCCGAGAATATATATATGGGAGCTATATCCAAATCTTAACTAATTTCCAATTAATTTGTCACATTTATTATTGTAACCACACATATGTTAGCTATACCCAAACCTCAACTGATTTCAATAAAATTTGGCAATTTTTTCTGGTGCCAGATTTCGTCTTTCTCGCTTTGGGTGCATCAAATATGTGAAATCGGCTGAGTATATATATGGGAGCTATAATTAAATCTGAGCGTATTTGAATATAATTTGTCAAATTTATTTTTGTACCAAATTTAGCCACTCATGCCGAATTTCATTGGAATCGGAAATACGTATCGTGTTTTGTGCATCAAATATGTGAAATCGGCGGAAAATATATATGGGAGCTATATCCAAATCTGAACCGATTTCAATATAATTTGAAAAATTCATTTTTGCTCCCGATTCCGTTACTTATTTTAAATTTCATTAAATTTGGACATACATATCTTATTTGGTCCACCAAATACATGAAATCGGCCGAAAATATATATGGGAGCTATATCCAAATCTGAACCGATTTCAATATAATTTGGGAAATAATTTTTTTAGATAAAATCTATCACACGTTTCAAATTTCATTGAAATTGGGGATACATAGCGTGTTTGGTGCATCAAATGCTTGAAATCGGCCGAAAATATATATGGGAGCTATATCCAAATCTGAACCGATTTCAATATAATTTGACAAATTTATTTTCGGATCAAATCCCGTCACATATTCCAAATTTCATTGGAATCGAACATTCATATTGTGTTTGAGGCATCAAATGAACGAAATCGGTCGTAAATATATATGGGAGCTATATCCAAATCTGAACCGATTACAATATAATTTAGCAAACTTATTTTTGTTCCAAATTCCGTTACACATTCCAAATTTGTAGACTGTATCATTAACCGATCAATAGATATGTGCATATAAAATCTAAATTTTTGGGAGGTACCTCCGATTCTGATGCTATATCTCCAGTTCCAAGTGGAAATTCAAAAATGTATATAGCCTATGTTACTTTCAGGCGATGTTGCAGTATATATGGAAATTTTCAGAAAAATCTATTCAGCAGTTTTCGAGTCCATAATTTACAAACAAACAAACAAACAAACGTACAAACATTTTCCTCTTTTATAGATATATATATATATATATATATATATATATATATATATATATATATAATATATATATATATATATATATATATATATATATATATATATATATATATATATATATATATATATATATATGGAGTGAATTTTTAAACTTCCGATCAAATTCAACATAGAAGCAGTACTTTCAAGTTAGTTAAAATCGGTTAAGACAGATATAGCTCCCATATATATGTTTCAGCCGATTTGATATTTAAGTCGCTCATTTCGTAGTATGCATTCTACAACAATGATTTTAGGTAGGAGATGTCGGATACAGCTCTAGCGATGTTGTTTTGTACGAGAGGTACAAATGCCTCCGTCATATTTGGTTAAGATCGATTCAGTGTTGCATATACCTCCTCTATATTAGTTCCCTGTGATTATACCCTACAACACTATGTGTTGGGGGTATTATAAGTTTGATTGCCCCAAAAATTATGTAACACATCGAAATATGGGTTTCCCACATAGGAAAGTATATATGGATCTTCCTAGCTCGCCGAGCTGAGTCGATCTAGCTATGTATGTCCGTCCGTCCGTCTGTCCGTCTGTCCATGTTAATTTGTAATCACTCTACAGGTCGAAATTATGGCCCGATCTTCACGAAATTTAGAATGGAGGTGGGTCTGGGGTCAGAATAGAACCCTATTTCATTTGGAGATGATCGCCAAATGTTTAGGGGTTGAAATGGACCAAATACTGAAAAAATGTCGGATTTTGCAGTAGCTATACAGGTCGCAATTATACACCAATCGACGCGGAATTTCGCATGTAGCTAGAGTTTAGGGCGGGGAAGAAGCCTACCAATTTGGTTGGTCATCGGATAATATTTAGCGGGTAAAATAGACCATATCTTTTGTGTTGAAAAAATTCAAAATTTTTCATTAAACCGCGAATATTTTAAATCCCGGCGAAATCACAAAGCCATGACAAGGTTACTTCTGACCTTTACATTGATGTTAACATCCAACAAATCGGATATATAGCAAAATATGTGCGATATATATGTTTATCAAAGAAGATATGCTTGAAAGATCTCTTATATGTCGAGAACGGCTGAACTGATTTCGACAGTTCTCATTAATTCAGAATGGCCTCTTGGCGGGAAAGAAAAAACGTCTAAAAAATCGCATAAAAATATCTCTCTAAAGGTGAAAATATTGATTTTTTAAAATTTGCTCATATTTTTTCAATTTTGTCATATTTTTGGCATATTTTCATTTTGAATTAAACATTTGGTAATATTTCTACAGCTAACAAAACTAAGTAGTTGAGATATCAGGATATCATATACAGATCGCATTTATGGTCCGATCCTTACGAAATTTTGCATGAGGATCAGATGAGGGTCAGAATAGATGCCTACACTTTTTGGAGATGATCGCTATATATTTAGGGGTTGAAATGGACCAAAAAACTGGCAAATTGTCAGCAGGTCGTAATTATCGCCCGATCCTCACGCACATTTAAATGGGGGTTACCGCACATTGCAAAAGCCAAGCAGTTTCGGATGGCCATCCAAAAATATTCAATGTGTGAAATAGTTTGCCAACTTTTGTAGACTAAATACGAAAGTGTCCATTCCAGCGACATCTACCAATAAATTGGAAATGAGCAAATTCGTTTAAGTTGCTATTATCCGAAAATTAGAGAACGAAATATGATGGTTTTCTTTTATTATTTGTCACAATATCTTGTGGAGTTCTTTCGAGTATCTCGCCTATATAAACTGCATCACTTATTATAGTATTGTAGGGTATTCAACGGTCGGCCCCGCTCGACTGTAGCATTTGCTTACTTGTTTCAATTTATAACTGATCTAAAGCCATAATACATATTAATAAAGCTTCATAGTTGGTATGTTTTACTCCGCATAAATTCCCAATAAAAACGTTTGTTTTTTGCGGGTAGTTTTACTAAAAATGAATAGTGGTAGCATCCGCCTGACATAGGTATGGTGATTTCAGGCCACTGTTGCTGGTACGAGCATTATTGTTCCGCATTTTTTTATGCGGGAGCGATTTCCTGGTAAAACAATTTAAAATAATACTCTCTTGAAAGTGCTTTAACCAGATTTTTCGTTGCAAATGATTTGGAAAATTTTTTCATGTATCTTCACATTTTATGTTTCACTTTTTTTTACCTCAACAACATAATAACCAATTTATGGTTAAAAAAAAAACCCCAACAACATCAATACGAATGTTTATTTCTCTTTCGAAATGGAAACAAATTACTTAAATTTTAACCAACATAAATGTTGCAATGAATGCAAAATTAATTCATCGTTACATCAAACATAATTGTTTTCTGGTCATTTCGGTTTATTTGGCCAGTGGTTATGGCAGAAAACAACTGAAAACCACTCGCCCAACAAAAACTAAATAATCGATATCGAATCAAAGAAAACACCGAAAACAACTCGCATCGATATTCACCGAGAACTCAACAATAGCAATCGTCCAATATCAATCTGTCATTTACTTTGTTTTAGTCGGTTTGGTTACGTCGGAGGTTTTAGTACGAGTTTTTCATTGATTGCGGTCAATACGTTTGGTACGTCGGTCGGTGCATTTTCTAATTAAAAAGAAGAACAAAAAAAAATAAATTAAAAAATTCCCCCTCAACATTTGCAGATCGGCATTCGGAAAAAGCACTTTCAACATAGAACACTCACATACTTGCCTATTTACACACACACACACGCATACACATACGCACCTAGATAGATTTCTAGTGAAAATAATCTCGTTCGCCTTTTGCAAAATATTTACAGTGAATAGTTTTGAATCAATTCATCAAAATGGTGATTGATATTAAAATGTGCCGTTTCGAAAATGTGTCCTGGGGCTTTACTCTTGTCGGCGGTGCGGATTTCGAATATCCATTAACGGTGGTGAAGGTTAGAATTTGTCAGCAGAAATAAAAAAACCAACACACACACACAAACCTATGCACACAAATACTACCACTCACCTTAATCATTTTATATGAAATTCATCCAAATAACCGTGAAGCACAATTGAGTGGCATCCATACTACAACCACTCACATACACACACACAGAGAGACAGACAGACAGACAAACATCCACACCTTGCTTTACCCACCTTACGTGTTATGTTTGTTAATGTTGTGGAAATGTGTCTCTGGATACATAGCTGCTGTGAAAATATTGATCGATCGAAAATGCATCTAATGCATTTTCAATGTTACGTAATTGAGAGATAGATTGAAGTGAATGTTTCGAAATCAAAAAAGGAAAAAAGAAAAAAATGTGTACATATATTTATATTGCATTTCCTGGTCCACCATGTGATAACTTATTTATCCTGTGCAGTTTTAATATAATGCGGAAATGTATTTTCCGTTCACCTTTATATATGAGTTGAAGAGTTGATGGCGTTGGTGGTTTTATTCGGTATAGTTTCAGTCGTGGTATTTTTTTATGTTGATTTTATTCAATATGATTTATAACCTCACAAAATGAATTTATAATGTGAAAAAAAGACTAAACGAGAAAAGAGTGTTGGTGGACGAAAAGGAAAATACAATAATTATTGGATGTGATAAAAGTAAACAATATTAAAATTAAGTAAAAAAATAAAAAGTTCTAAAAAAATAAGTTTCTAGATTGTTATATGCTAGATGCATTAGCAACACAATAATTTTGTCGATATTTTCATAAACCCTTAAATTCCTCACAAACACAAAATATCAACATCGGCAATATCAATATCGGTAAAAAAAATGCTGGAAAAATGTACTACTCTGGTATAAAGCACTTGAAATACCAAATATTGGCAGTCGCGGTTTTATGAGTCTAAAAAAACAAGTAAAAAAGCAGATAAGTTCGGCTGGGCCGAACTTTTTATACCCTCCATCATTGGATAAAACTTGTAAAATTTCAAAAAAAAATTCTTCGGAAAATACCGCTCAAATGAAAACCGTTATATGGAGGCTATACAAAGACGTTTTCCTTCATATATTATAGACTGTAGTAACTGTTCCGAACTTTGTATACGAAATTTGAAACAATTCCAAAGAATAACGTCGCAAAAATCATCAAAATACTGAATATGGGAGATATACGATATATCGTGGACCTATATAGACAATACTCTTTCAGGGGGTAATGTACTCACAAGGAACTCTTTTTGTGGATTTTAAGACAATTCCATTGACAAATTTGGCCGAAATTGTCAAAATATCGAACATCGGGGGTACCGTTATATGGGAGCTACATGATATCGTGGACTATATAGATAATTCTCTTTCAGGGGATAAAGTACTCACAAGGAACTCCTTGTGTGAATTCTCAGACAATTCAGTTGAAAAATGTGGCCAAAATCATCAAAATACTGATTAAGGGGGTGTGCCGTTATATGGGGGTTATACGATAATTCTCTTTCAGGGGATAAGATGCTCACAAGGAACTCGTTGTGTGGATTTTTAGACAATTCCATTGAAAATGTGGTTGAAATCATCAAAATACCGAATATCGGGGGTACCGTTATATGGGGCTATTCGATATCGTGGACCTATACAGATAATTTTCTTTCAGGGGTAAAGTACTCACAAGCAACTCCTTGTGTGAATTTTCAGACAATTCCATTGAAAAGTGTTGTTAAAATAATCAAAATACCAAGTATCGGGTGGTAGCATTATATGGGCGCTATACGATATCGTGGACCGATATAGCCCATCTTCGAACGGACAGGACGGACAGGGCTAAATCGTCTTAGAATTTTACGCTGATCAAGAATATATATAGTTTGTTGGGTCTAAAATGATTATTTCGATGAGTTACAAACAGAATGTCGAACTTAACATACCCTCCATACTATGCATGGTGGAGGGTATAAAAGCGTGGTCATGTATAGATAATTTTCAGTGATATCGATTGGGAACTACAACCATCAACCGTGAGTCATCATCATCAGAATTCCGAATTCATGGAGGTCTTTGACATAGGAGATGAAAACCATTGAGAACTCCAAACACCAACATTGTAACAATTCCGTTGAAAATGTAGCTAAATCATAGAACACCGAATTCCGGTGGTATCTTATGTCGGGTATACATCACAACTTGAACCCATATTGACCTTTCAAAGATTTTTTTATGTTCCCAGTAAACTACCAATTTACAGATAACTGACAAATGAACATAAAAACTATAACGACGGGCCAGCAACGGGGACCGGGTCAGCTTTTCTATGTAAATAAGAAAGCGAGGAAATAAGTCACTGACAGACTGACCGAGAATAACGCCCAGACAAAACGGCTGAAGCAAGAATCATGACATTTTGCACGAGGGTCAGTCATTGTGCGTAGGCGTGTGATACGGCTGGGGTTTTGCAAATTCTTACTAAAAGGATACGAAATGTAAAGGGTGTTTTTAAGCCCGATAGAACTTGAAATTGTAAAAAATAACAAAAAAATTAAATGTTAATGAAAAATTTTTTTTTTATTAAAAGATCAATACCTGACATTAAAATTTGGAAATGATTTCGGGCATATGGGCACTGCAGCTGTTCTTGACGAAGTGCATTCTGGACGTCCAATTTTTGGCCACTTTTTCGAGCACTGCTGGCCGTATGTTACGAATAACACGAACAATGCTGGCCTCCAATACGTCAATTGTTTCTGGTTTATCAGCATAAACCAGTGACTTCATGTAGCCCAACAGGAAATAATCGAAAGGTGTCAAATCGCACGACCTTGGAGGCCAATTGAAAGGTCCACTTCTCGAAATCAACTTATCGCCAAATTTTGATTTCAATAAGTCGATGGTTGCGTTCACCGTATGTCACGTAGAGCCATCCTGTTGAAACCACATCTCCTCCGGATCAATGTCATCCATATTTTTAAACAAAAAATCATTGATCGTGGTGCCGTAACGATCCCTATTGACCGTAACACGACCTCCGGCCTCATTTTTGAAGAAATAAGGTTGAAGAAATAAGTTCTATCGGGCTTAAAAAACACCCTTTACTAAAATGTACCAGAAATTGTATTGGGCAAATAGAGCTAGAACTGCGAAATTTGGAATGAGATTCACTGATAGAGTGCAGGATAGATGATCCAAAGGGGTTTGGGAAGTTCGAACCTTAAGTTTTCGAAAAGTTCTAAAATGGTACTAAATGGCGAATGGATAGAGCAAAAAACATGAAATTTGGTATGAAAATCTAGATTGGAAAGTTAGTTTGATATATGAAGGTGGTTTTGGAAATGTGGTCTAATTACACGAACTGTACTAAATGGTACTAAATTTGGTTAAGGGTGAAGTTGTTTTTTTTTTTTTTTTTTTTTTTTTGAAATCTTGTGTTGGGGTCCATATTGGTGGTAGGTACTGAATAGTACTATATTTGGTATTGGGTGAAGGGATACATTTACAAGTTAATGTTTACAACACTGATTGTAACTTTGTTTGAGATTTGGCTATGGTTTGGAAATGCGTCCCATATTTGTACGAGAAGTAGTAAATGGATACTACATTGGATAGGAATAGGGCTGGTTTTCTGAAATTTTGATATTGAAGTCTCTCTTCGCATCTATAATTGAGATATGGAGGGGATTTTGGTAATATAACTGAAATCCTGAAATTTTATATATACAGGGTGAGATAAAAAAACTACAACAAAGTCAAACGCCATAATATTTATATATATTTTTAGATTTTATTGAATGAAAGCAAACAATGTCGGAAAAAGCATCAAATTTTAGAATAAGTTTAGATTTGTTCAAATTGCTCACCTTTGACACAAATTATGGCCTTCAAACGGCCAATGAAACCGTCACACGCTGCCCGAATGTTGCTCTGCGGTATTTTGGCCCATTCCCGGCGAAGCGCTTGCTTGAGGTGATCGACACTTTGGTATTTTTTAGTGCCAACCTTGCTTTCCAAAACACTCCAGACACAATAGTCCAACGGATTGGTATCCGGAGATTTTGGTGGCCATTGTGCGCTGGAAATTAAGCGAGGAGCCTAATTTTGTAACCATTCTAGGGTGGCGCGTGCTGAGTGTGTTTGCGTGCTCAAGGCTTTAATACACCCTCCTTGAGTTATGGTGGCCAAACGAAGGTGCACATTTTCAGCTGACCTCTTTGGCAAATAAACACGATCATGCTGGACAACGAATGATTTCTCATCTGATAAAACCAAATTCGGTAGTTCGCCACTTTCGCCAAGCGTAGCAATTCTTTAGCTCTTTTGAGTCTATTTTCTTTCTGTTGCGTTGTAAGCTCTTGCACTTTTTGGATATTCAATGGCTTTACCTTGAGGTCATTTTTAAATATTTGCCGAATGGAATATTGCGATATGTTCAGCTCACGAGCCATTTTCCGGCCACTGTTACGCGGGTTTCGATCAAGTCGCTTGTTTACTTTTCGAACCACTTCTGCTGATGTTGCTGTTTTCTTCCGACCACTTCCTTGACTTCGGGCTATGCTACCAGTATCACGGTATGAGAAATGGTAGGAGACATAAAGATTTATTCACATTTAAATGCTGGTGTGCTCTAACTCTAGCTAGCAAAAAATGCGACCTGTACGTTGTTTACAAAAATACATGAACAGACGGACATATGGACGGAATGCATAAATCGACTCAGAATGTGATTCTTTGATGACCATCAAAAGGAACTATGGTTCTATCTCGTTTCCTCTTGCCTATTACAAACAAATGTCAAAGACATAATGCCCCGAACAGCTTGTGGTGTAGGGTATAAAAAGAAAAATTAATTGTGTGGAATTTAGCGCTTGCCGTCATAAACAGTCATGAGTAGCGTAGTAGTGGTCATGGTGGAGTGTAGAAATTACATCTGAATAACGTGTCCTCATTTCAATTCGTAATATTTTAAATATTTAACCAAATATTGAAATATTTGTGGCATGTGAATTTCACTGTCTTTCAACAAAGCTTCAATAGAAATAAATTGAATGATATGCACAATGTATTGACAAATATTTTCCTTGGCAATATGTTGTGCAGGATAAATATTGCAGTAGCCTACAATTTAAGGTTTAACTTATGTTCAACATTCCGCAGTTTGGTATTATATTAAATTTATGTTACTCTAGTTAAAATTTATGTATATATTAGATAAAAGATACAAACTTGAAATTAGTTTTTATAAAATTGGGTAAATTTTTAAATTAAGTAAAATGGCTTATGACAGAAGTTACCTATGCAGGTCCATGTCGTCGTATAGACCCTAATATAACAGTTAAATTCGGTATTTTTAAGATTTTAACAGAATTTTTAACCGATTTTATTGTTTTTGAGAATTGCTAAAATCGTTCCAAATGGTGGAGGGTATTCAAAGTTCGGCCCGGCCTAACTTACAGCTTTTTTACTTGTTTTTTTTTTTTCGAGTTTCGTGTTTGAATATTGTAATGGCCTATGACAAAATTTGTCTATGAAGGTCCCCGTCTTCTTTTAGACCCCAATATTAGGTTAACTACCTATATTCGGTATTTTTTACATTAACAATATTTTTAACCTTTTTTTTTTTTCTGATAATTTTCAAATTTTTTCCAAAAGATGGAGGGCATTCAAAGTTTGGCCCGGCCGTTTTTTTTTTTAGTAGTCGGCACCTCTTCTCTATTGACGACACAGCGGGATCCCAGACAGTTCTTTAATATTTGACAATAATCCGAATGATAATTTGTTAATTTTAACATAGTAAAGTGTTTTATATACCAATCAACAAGTCAAGACAATGCGGTCTTGATCTTCGGTTTTTCCTCTTAAAGTACTCCTTAATTTTTGTAATTGTAACTCAAAAAGAATAACAGCAAAGTCAGGACATTGTGCACTCATTGCCATGCATTGTAGCATGACAACACGTAGCCACGGCAGCAACAACAAAACGAAACGTTATTTTTATCATCCCGCAAAATGTATTCATAGCAATTTAGCACGCGTTTCATTTAATTGTCATTTAAACGCTTACGCCACAAGATAAACACAAATAAAATCAGAAGACAATCGACCAGCCAGCCAGCTAGCTAGCCAGCGGGTCATGTTTTGATCCACAATAAAATTAAGCAAGAAAGAAAAACAAACCAAATCACAAAAACAGCAACAACAACAAAATCGGGAAAATCTGTTTCCCTCACTAAGAGAAAAGTACTTTTTGATTGTTTTGAATTTACATGGCAAATGTTTTGCGTTAGGAATTCCTCGTGTTGGCTGGCTAAACTTAGGTGGAAAACGTACACAAAAAAAGAAATGCAAAGAAAAATGAAAAAAGCTGAAACTATGCAAAAGAAACAAAATTCAGAGAAAAAGATTTAAATCTTTGGCAGAAATCATGAATATTATAATGTGAAGGCGGCAACTGACCTTTCAACAGCGGCGATTTTTTGTATTTCTTTTTTTTTGCGCTTTTTTCATTTTTTTGCTCTTCTTATTTTATTCATACGCAAATTATACTTTGCGTTACATTTGTATTATGTGGAAAATATTCCGTACCCTACAATAGATATTTGGGAAGTGTCATGTTAGTTGTATGTTGGTTTCGAAGGAGATATTGGGAAACTGGCATTTGAAAGTCTTTATTCAATAGCAAAAATCTCCACTTCCACATTTTCTTAAATTTTCGGATTAAGACTCCTGGGAATGCGCGCAGTTAAGGTGAATAGTGTCTTCGCTATTACTACTGATAACAATATGAGTAATTTCCAAATGGGCCTTTTTTATACCCTCAGCCATATGGTTAAAGCGGGTACATATCATTTGATACGCCCAAAACGTGCTTCTCTTTGGACCAAACCCTTTTCAGGACATTTGGAGTCGATCACGCGAAGTCCATCTGTCTGGCTGGTAAAAGGTCAAAATTAAAAAAAAACAAGTGAAAAAGCTGTAAGTTCGGCCGGGCCGAACTTTGAATGCCCTCCACCATTTGGAACGAATTTGGCAATTTTCAAAAAAAATATTAAATCCGTTAATAATTATGTTAAAATCTTAAAAGTACCAAGTATAGCCGTCAAATAAGGGTATAAACGACGACCTGGACTTGTATAGACAACTTTTGTCACAAGCCATTACAATATGCAAATGCGAAACATAAAAAATCGGTAATAATGTAGTTAAATTCATCAATATAAGGAGGTACTATTATATGGGGGCTATACCAAAATGTGGACCTGCACAGACACTTTTCTGTAATAGGCTGTAGTATCCATTACGAACTTCAAATGCCAAATTTGAAACAATTTCAGTGAATAGTGTCGCTAAAATCATCAAAATATCGAATATCGGGAGGTACGCTTATATGGGGGCAATACGAAGACGTGGACCTGCACAGACAATTTTCTCTCATAGGCTGTAGTATCCATTATGAACTTTAAATACCAAATTTGAAACAATTATGGTGAATAATTGCGCTAAAATCATCAAAATACCGAATATTGGGAGGTGCCGTTATATGGGTGCTATACCAAAATGTGAACCTACATGGCCCATTTTCAATACCAAAAGTCCTGCAGGCGTAATATACGTTTGAGTAAAATTTTCTAAATCGTCATATAAATTTATGCTGTTCAAGAATATATAGGTACACTTTGTTGGGTCTAAAATGTATATTTCGAGGTGTTACAAACAGAATGACAAACTTAATACACCCTTCATACTGTGGTGTAGGGTATAAACATATTCTGAATTCTACAATTTTAAAATGAGAGCCACTGATGCAGATTAGATGTCCCAAGGGTTTTGGGAATTTCAGACTTTAAGGTTACGAAAATTTCTAAAATGGTACTAAACTTCGAAAATTGTACCTTGAAGTTTGGCTGGAAGTTAGTCTGATATATGAAGGTGGTTTTTAGGGTGAACGGATGAAGCTGGAATTTTGTAATTCTGTATCGGCGGTCCTGTTGTTGTTATGTTTGTGACAAGGAGGTTGTTTTGGAAATGTGTGCTACATGTGCACGAAAAGTACTAAATAGTACCATATTTGATACAATTTGGTGAAAAGATAGTGCATGAAATCTGAAATTTGATATTAGGGTCTGTTCTATTCATGTCTACACTGGACAAATGAGGTGGTTTCGGAAATCAGTACTAAACTTATACGAAAAGTACTAAATGCTGGAATCCTCAATTTCGATATTGAGGTCTCTGTTGGTTTTTGAGAATTGTGATATGGTGGTGGTGTGGCAGATGTTACTATAATTGAATGGTACTAAATTTGGTATTGCGTGAAGAAATAGAGCTGAAATCCTCAATTTGATACCGAGGTCTCTGTATGTAGAGATTTGGAGGTGGTTTTGAAAATATTTACAATAAGTGTACGAAAAATTCGAAGTAGTACTAAATTTCATATTGTGCGAAGGAGTAGAGGTGAAATCCTGAAATTTTGATATTTCGATAACTGTTATTATCTGTTATTATCTGTTTCAGTTGAATGAACTTTAAAAAATAGTAGAAATTTTAGTTGTTTGCTTTGCTATATCTTTGATATCTCACTTTTTATGTTAACTAAATCAGCCAGAAGGTGAATTTTTAATCCTAGGTATTGTACGATCATATCTTAAAACCATATGCTTTCATTTTGGGCCTAACTATAACTTCATGCGATATTTCGTGAGGATCGTACTATAATTGCGACCTGAAGTGGGATTGCAAATTAACAGACCAATGGACGGACAAATATAGCTTGTTTGACTAAGACCGACGTAATAAGAAGATCGATACACGAAACCCAGCAAAAATTCTCATTTCAAATCTGATTACCAAGTAGTTATTTTTGTAAAATACATATTTGTTTAATCGATTTTTAGTTGCCAAAAAATATTTACTTTATCATGGGACATGTCCTAGTTAAAATAATGAGTTGGTAACCGGATTTGTTTCAATAGGAGTATTTCAATATTTCAAGGTATTAAAAAGTTCCTCAAACTTATAATAACTTCAATCTCAACAATTTTTTAATTATCTTTAAAAAACAAGTAAAAAGAAATTAAGTCCACCATTCGGTAAAGAAAACATTTCAATGCAAAATTATCTGTGAAAAAAATATCGGTCTATATATCCAATATAAAATACCAAACCGTTGACCAATATGGACAATATTTTAATACCGGTTGTAGAACCCATTACAAATATCAAATTTAACACAAATCTATTAGAAAATGTGCCTTAAAATGCCGAAAATGCGAAGAAACCACTATTTGAGCGCTGTAGGAAAACTTGGACCAAGATATTCAATGTTCCACAACCGGAGTGGTTATACTAAAACGTGGACATTACGAACTACAAATACCAAATTTAGACAAATCCGTGAAAAAAATCCGGCTAAAACCATCAAAACACCGTTATATAGAGGCTATCGCAAATCGACTTAGAAATTTATGCTTATCATGAATATATATACTTTTTTGGGTCTATGACGAATATTTCGACCATCCTTGCCAAGGTGGAGGGTATAAAAATACTTCAATATCGTAACTATAAATTTCTGAAACATAATGTAAACATTGGATAGCAAGATAAAACTTAAGCCTGAATTTTCACCTATGTGACCTTCTTAAATAGGATTGGATGTTCAAAGATTAGATAACTTCAAGAAGTGTTAAACATCTAAGCTTAACATATAACAGACCATCTAAAGGATTCCATGCAGGAAACTTCTTTAAATAGAAGGCTATCCAAATTCTGGTCATTCGGCATGGCAAATAAAAAATAAGATGATAGTCTCCCTAGAATTTGTTTTGAACTTTTTTATAGTTTTAAGGTATTACATGGTCGACCATATCAACTAAATCGTTACTCTTTTCTAATCTCTTGTTACCTTATATTATTACTGGTACATGCAATGCTTAAAGCTAACGTTGCTTTGAATTACATATATTTCTCTCTCTATATCTCTGTACGTGTATGTGTGTCATGAAATACTTCCCTTTTAATTGCATTTACATGATCCTCATTATAAATGTAAAATATTTCAGGTTACTGAGGGTAGCATTGCCCAGGAGGCTGGTCTTAAGGTCGGTGATGTGATTGTACGAATTAATGATACACCAACATCTCCATTAACGCACGAAGAATCGCACAAGGTGATAACGAAATGCGGTAATGTTTTCTTCCTGGGAATCAAAAGGCAAGTGAACCATTAAAGCAGTGACATTTGTGGTAATCTAGCTCTACCTTTAGGGAAAACGAGGAACAGCATGTGAAGCCGAATTACTTTCCAACGACCAACAAAGCTATACCCACAACTCCAACCAGTTTTCTCGAGGTAACCGAAAAACCTCGACTTCCCACAAGTTTTGTAAATGTTCCTGCAGCTGCTCCTACTCCTGCAAAGCCGGCTGTGACAGAAAGTTTACCCAGTGAACGACCACCGTCTCCCATACCACCACTCGGCACTGAACCATGTTTAGAGGCAAAATCACCGGTGCCACATTTATCGATTGAGAACTACACGGAAACTTTTGCACGGGGAAGGTCACCCTCCCCCATTACACCAACGAGTTTTGTGGCCGTGGTGGCGGTACAATCAACCGTTAACATGCCAAAAGTTAGATCACCTTCTCCCATACCACCACTTGGAACTGAACCATGCTTAGAAGCCAAGTCTCCAGGACCATACCTTATGACGGAACAGGCCTCTGAATCATTGACAAGAGCAAGATCTCCATCCCCAATACCTGCAATCCGCACCGAACCCACTTGGGATTCAACCTCTTTGCTACCAACAACCAATGCAGAACAATCGTTGAACAATCGACGTTCACAATCCCCGTTTACTCGTCAAACTTTGGAATATCGTCCGTCGACTGTCTTTTTGCAAGATCCTTTGGAATTCCGGCCATCGCAATCTCCCATACCATTTTCTCCATACTTGGAAGCTGGCGAAACAAATGAATCTGCTGAAGACAATGAACAGCAAAACGACGGCACCCAAGAAGCGGGCAATGCTGACGATCAGTACGTAGGAGATCAGGACGATAGGCCCTGCTCGGTATTGTCCGAGGAAAGTGAACGCAAATTGGTAGAAGAAGAAATTGCTGCCGTTCTAGCAGATGCCTCGGAAATAGCTGCCAATGAGCTTAACCATCCAGGGTTTGTATAACCACCGTTTTTATTGCTCATATTCTAATGTTCTGACTTAAAAAATAGAATTAATATTTATAGGCTGTATCCGAAACCAGGCGTATGCATGAGCAGTCAAGTGTTGCGTACTCTCAGCGAAGAGGCATCCAAGACCAAACTTGAAAAGGAGAAGGAGAATCGTAGGTGGACCACGTTTTTGCAGAAACCAGATCGTCCTATACCGAAGAGTAAACAACAGCTGGAGGCTGAAAGGCGTGCTGCAAATGCTTACAAAGTGAAAATTGTAAAGTCTGCACCAAGGTCATCCCGTTCGGTGACACCAGTACCGCAGGTAAAATGCATGGATTCATATTTGGTTATTATGTGTGTGTGTGTGATGAACAGTTTATTTCCTTTAAAGCCAAAACCGGAACCTGAAAAGGAACCGACACCACCACCACCAGTTGAAGAACCCCAACCGGAACCAGAACCTGAACCCGAACCTGAGGCTCCAACCCCGGTTGATACCGAGGTACCCAATTTGGAAGAAACCATTTCCAAAGAAGACATCGCAAATGCAGATGAGTCCTCAAGCAACCAACCAGAGGAGGAGATTGAAAAATCCGACAAAGAAAAAGAGACCACTCCAGAAATGAAAGAAATGGAATGCCCACAGGAGGACAATAAAGCTAACGAGCCAGAAGCAGAAGAAGTAAGCAATGTTGCCGAAGTTGAGAAAACTGAAGAAGAATTAGCTTTGGAACGCCAATTGGTTGATGTTCAACGTCAATTGGCTGCTCTTTCCAACCTTCCCAGTACCATACAATCGACACTGGATACCGTGACACGTCAATTGGCAGATTTATTACCCTCATTTAAATTACAACAAGAAAAGCAAAAATCCCCGGAGGCACGTGAAATCAGCTTGGAAAGAAACGATGAACCACAGCAATTGACCAACGAAGAAGACAATGCAGGTAATTATTGTGGGCAATTCCATGCAATTGGATTGAATGACTTTGGAGGGCGGTCGAGGAACAGAATTTTAATGAGAGATATTGTTACAGGAAGAGATGCTACAGAAAGTGGACCGATTAGGCAAAAGTTTAGGAATATATCGGATGGGAGTGAGCGTAGAAATTATATCTAATTTCGCAGTCTTACCTGAAATACTGCACACTTTTACAAGAAAAGGGAAGGAAGATGGATGAAACCACTTGAGACATTTATTCCTTTTACAAGAAGGAAAAAACAGGGCCCACCTCTTAAGCATTCCCAAAATCGGTAGTTTTTCGTGGGCAAAAAAAAACAAATGAATAAAGGAAGAGAGAGAGAGAGAGAGAGAGAGACAGAGAGAGAATGTTGGGTTTTTTACACCAAGGCCAAACAGAGATTCGCACATTGAAGACACTCGCGTTTCTTTTGCTTGGCCCTGGTTCACGCTTTTTCGTTTGCGGCTGCTCGTATCTACTTACATCTTTTTTCTTAGTTCTTTTCGAATTCAGTTCAAAATTCTGCACAAAAGTTTTTTAGAAGTGTCCGAAACATTCAGAGGAAAATTAAGACTCCCTGAATGTTTTCGAAGAAAATCTGAATGAACATTCTAAAAATTTGAAAAAATCCGAAAAAAAATTCCAAAAATTCTAGGAAAATTTAGAAATATTTTTGAACATATTATTCAAAGCTTTCCGAATTTTTCCGCAAATTTTGGAATCAATATGAGAACTTTCTCTGAAATTATTTGAATCAAATTTCGATTTCGGTCAGAATTCAAAAAAAAAAAAAAAAAAAAAAAAAAAATTGCAAGATTTAGAGAAAAATTAAGACACTCAGAAAGTTTTCAAAAGTAGAACTCAGAATGAACGTTTTAAAAAAATTACCAAATCTCTTAAAAAGGCCGATATTTTTATTGGGAAATTTCCCGAAAATTCCAAAATTTCTTGGGAAATTCGGAAATAATTTTATAATTTCTAAAAATATTTGGACAAAGCAATTAAATATTACTCGAAGCTTTCTAAATTTTGGAATTAGTTAGAGAAGTTTCTTCGAAAACATTTAAGAAAATTGTATACATACATTGTATATATAGATCCACGTTTTAGTATAGCCTTCATATAATGGCACCTCCCGATATTCGGTATTTTGATGATTTTGCCACATTTTTGCACGGATTTGTCTAAAAATTGGTATTTGCAGGTCATAATGGATTCTAGCTTCGGTGGCGAAACAGTGTATGCATGGCGAGATAAAAAAAAGCTGCAACAAAGTCAAACGCCATAATTTTTACATTTTATTGAATGAAAGCAAAAACTGTCGGCAATAGCATCAAATTTTAGAATTAGTTTAGATTTGTTCGAATTGGTAACCTTTGGTACGAATTCTGGCCTTCAAACGGCCAATGAAACCGTCACACACTGCCTAAATTTTGTTCTGCGGTATTTTGGCCCATTCCCAGCGAAGCGCTTGCTTGAGGTGATCGACTCTTTGGTATTTTTTAGTTCCAACCTTGCTTTCCAAAATGCTCCAGACACAATAGTCCAACGGATTGGTATCCGACGATTTTGGTAGCCATTGTGCGCTGGAAATGAAACAAGGAACCTCATTTTGTAAACATTCTTCGGTGGCGCGTGCTCAGGCTTTATACACCCCACAAAATATTTTCGCGATAATATTCGGCATTTATTCTGATGTTATGGCGGCCCATACCATCACTATGGCCGGCGCTTGAGTTCTGGTAGCCAACCGTAGGTGCACACGATCATTTTGTTTGTTTACAAACTGCCGGACAACGAATGTTTTGTCATCGGAGAAAACCAAATTCGGCAGTTCACCACTTTCGGCAAAACAAAGCAACTCTTTAGTTCTTTTAAGTATGTTTTCTTTCTATTGCGAGTTCTTGCACTTTTTAGAATTTCAACGGTTTTGCCCCGAGCTCATTTTTCAATATGTGCAGCTCAAGAGCCATTTTTCGGCCACTGCGATGCGGGTTTCGATCAAGTTGCTTCCTTGCTTTTCGAACCATTCCTGCTGATGTTGCTGTTTTCTTCCGTCCACTTCCTTGACGTCGGGTTACGCTACCAGTATTATGGTAACGAGTGATGATACGAGATACAAAAAAATTATTCACATTTAAATGCTGGAGTGCTCTCACGATAGCCACTTGTGGATTTCCAGCCAAATAAAAAGAAATCAAATTATAGCGGTTGAATTCAATCACGAATAACTTTTTTCTGGAAAATTCTCACCAAAAAGCTTTTGTACGCTTGCAAACAATATAATGAGCTGTCACTGGAATAATTTTAACAGCTGTCGGACGAGTTGCTTAGAAATGACAGCAGTCTGAAGTTGGTTGCAGTTTTTTAATCTCACCCTGTATATGGGAACTATATATCAAAATGCGCTAGAATGGTGCGCAATTAACCGAAATCGGTTAAAGATATATATGGGAGCTATATCGAAATATGATCCGATTATCACCAACTTCAATAAGCTTCGTCTTTGGGCCAAACAAATATTGTTTGGAAAATTTCATCTCAGTCGGATAACAAATGCGACCTACGTTTTGTTCACAAGAATACATGGACAGACGGACTGACATGCATAAATCGACTCAGAAAGTAATTCTATGAAGATCCTCAAAAGTAGCTATGGGGCCATGTTACAAACAAAAGAACAAAGACGTAAAAATGCCCTTAACACTATGTGGCGTAGGGTATAAAAAACTCTACAGCAGGTGAAAATTACCCTCAAATAAATTGCACAGAATTCTGGCACACCTTCATCAGACGTATCGTACAAAATGTCAGATATTAAATAGTTGTTTCGACCGTCCAACATTTGGATCACTGAATTATTTAAAGTGAATTGTATTAGAATCGATCCCTGAACCGAGGCTGCATTCTTGAAATTTGGATTTTAACAAATATTTGTTTTTTTTTTCAAGCGCGCTTGCAAATATATGGTAAATTCAAATGTGGAAATGGAGTTAAACATTAACTTATGTCATAAATTGTGACTCCTCGAAGTTATGGTCCTAGATCCACCAAACATTTTAATACGTACATGGAATTTTTCTTCATAAGAGAAAATTACATATAAATGTATTTCACATATAAATATTTAGTAGTTTAGCATTTCTATCGGTTATGTTTTACTTATGTTCGGTTATGTTTCACTTATTTTAATTACCTAATTATGTATAAATCTATTCATGATTGAGCCAATCATTAACTCCATGAGCCAAATATAAACTGCAAATAGTAGAGAAGAATTCGTCCGAAAGTTGACTAAACATTTGATAAAAACACATTATCCTAATTTTAAAGAAAAATAGTAAAAACAACTCATAATTTCATTATGAAATGGAATGTCCCAACATAATTGACAAATCTGTGCAAGTAACAGAAAATGACCACAGAAAAATGAAATAAAACGAAAATCTATATCTATAAAAGAGGAAAATGTTTGTACGTTTGTTTGTTTGTTTGTTTGTTTGTTTGTTTGTTTGTAAATTATGGACTCGAAAACTGCTGAATAGATTTTTCTGAAAATTTCCATATATACTGCAACATCGCCTGAAAGTAACATAGGCTATATAAATTTTTGAATTTCCACTTGGAACTGGAGATATAGCATCAGAATCGGAGGTACCTCCCAAAAATTTAGATTTTATATGCACATATCTATTGATCGGTTAAAGATACAGTCTCCAAATTTGGAATGTGTAACGGAATTTGGAACAAAAATAAGTTTGCTAAATTATATTGTAATCGGTTCAGATTTGGATATAGCTCCCATATATATTTTCGACCGATTTCGTTCATTTGATGCCTCAAACACAATATGAATGTTCGATTCCAATGAAATTTGGAATATGTGACGGGATTTGATCCGAAAATAAATTTGTCAAATTATATTGAAATCGGTTCAGATTTGGATATAGCTCCCATATATATTTTCGGCCGATTTCAAGCATTTGATGCACCAAACACGCTATGTATCCCCAATTTCAATGAAATTTGAAACGTGTGATAGATTTTATCTAAAAAATTTATTTCCCAAATTATATTGAAATCGGTTCAGATTTGGATATAGCTCCCATATACATTTTCGGCCGATTTCATGTGATTGGTGGACCAAACAAGATATGTATGTCCAAATTTAATGAAATTTAAAATAAGTAACGGAATCGGGAGCAAAAACGAATTTTTCAAATTATATTGAAATCGGTTCAGATTTGGATATAGCTCCCATATATATTTTCGACCGATTTCATGTATTTGATGCACCAAACACGCTATGTATCTCTAATTTCAATGAAATTTGAAATGTGTAGCGGAAATTAAAACAAATATACATTTGTCAAATTATATTAAAATCGATTCAGATTTGGATATAGCTCTCATATATATTTTCGACCGATTTCATGTATTTTATGCACCATACACGATATGTATGTTCGATTCCAAAGAAATTTGGAATATGTAACGGGATTTTGATTAGAAAATAAATTAGTCAAATTATATTAAAATCGGTTCAGATTTGGATATAGCTCCCATATATATTATCCGCCGATTTCACATATTTGATGCACATTTGACAAATTATATTCAAATACGCTCAGATGTGATTATAGCTCCATATATATACTCAGCCGATTTCACATATTTGATGCACCCAAAGCGAGAGAGACAAAATCTGGCACCAGCAAAAATTGCCAAATTATATTGAAATCAGTTGAGGTTTGGATATAGCTAACATATGTATTTCGGCCGATTTCATGCATATTATGCACCAAACACGATATATATGACCGATTCCAATGAAATTCAGAATGTGTGGCGGAATTTTGTTATAATAATAAATGTGATAAATTAATTGGAAATTAGTTAAGATTTGGATATAGCTCCCATATATATATTTCAATTAAATATGAAAGGTGTGGCGGAGTTTGGTGTAAAAGTAATTTTTTTTAAATTATATTTAAATCGGATCAGATTGGGATATGATTTTAATAAGAACCATTGACCCACAACGCCTTAGGCTAACACTAAAAACAACACAACAATTTATTTGAAATACGCTTATTACGGCGAAGTATGTTGCTATCTCGAATTCACTACTTGCAATAGAAATGCCACTCTACTTAAAAAAATTGCAGTTTCCTGCACGCTTGGTATTTGCTATGAAATAAATAAATCCAAAGGACAAACCCTTCGTGTATGCATGTCATGTTACTGCTTTTGTAATGATTTTGTTTATTAACGCATTAAATTAGTGCAATATTTTTTTTAATTTTTAAATTTGTTTTTCTTTATCCAACATATATTCGTAAATAAAATTTTGAATGCATATAAAATCAAAAGGGGTAGCGAAGCGCACCGGGTTCAGCTAGTATATGTATAAATTTCTCAGCGTTTCAAGCACCGAAGGAAATTATAGCAAATGAATATGAACGTCGTTTTTTCTTCATTATATTTCGCCTGAATTAAATCATTTTTGTGCTCCATGTCGCCGTCGTCTCTTTTCGCAGCTTACCTAATATTTATTTTCTTCGTTATTTTTTTTTTTTTTTCTTGCACACTTTTTTTGTACTTTCCCTTGCTTGGTTTCTTTCTGATGGTGTTCATCGCTTTTGCCTTTCTCACTTTGTGCAGATGGTAAAAATACGGATATTAAGGCGAATGACAACGAAGCAGATAAATGTCATGAATCAGGAGAGAAGGATGATGGTAGCAACATCAATGCCCTCAGCCAACAGCAAGAGCAGGATAATAAAGCCAACGAACAAATTGCGAATGACACTAATGAAGCGCGTGATACAATTGACAAGAATCCAATTAACCAAAAGGAAGTGACTTCCACCTTCAGCTCCGGGACGGTTTCAGAGGAGACCCAACAGATGGAGGATGAACAGAAATTAAAAAAACAAAAGGTATGTTATTTAGCAAACAATACTGACAAACATTAGTGTATGTTGTTGTTGTTGCCGTCGCTTACTATTTTCTCTTTCTTTCTGTCGCTTTGTAACAAATTTTTAGATTTTTATTGTATTTATCCCCAGCTTTTTGTGTTGATATATTGTCCCCCTTTTAATTTTTATTTTTGTTTGTATTTCGTTTTTTTCCTTTCCAAGATTTGTCATACCGCCATGACGATGAGAAGCATCATTGAATGCAACCCCAAATAGATTTATACATTCGTCATGACAATTAACTTTAATATTTTAATCTTGACAGGTTAATGTGTCACTGAAAGGCAGATAATTAATTAAATAATTTGATTAGGAATTCGTACGATTGCATTTCAAATTAATTACAAAATTAAAATTTCTCTTGAAATCGTTGCGATTGTCATACAACAAATGCTGAACTCGATTTGAACAGCTTTGTTAATTCAAGGGAAAAGTGTTTGCTTTGTTAGTTAAGCTTTAATTGGAATGGTATTTGGCTATAGCATATTTCGAAATTTGATAGAATAGGGGGCAAGTTATTGTAAAATTTGTTAAGCTCATATGCAAGGAGTTTAAATGTGAGAAAATTAAGAATAAGTAGAGGTGGTGTTTATTATTTGTTATTTCAAAATAGCTAGTGGTTAAACAAATCAAATAGAACGTTTGAATCTTGTAGTCTAGAAAAATCTAGAAAACAAAGTTATGACCAGGGTTGTGGAGTCGAAGGCTATGAGTCGGAGTCTAACAATTTTGCTAGAGTCAGAGTCGACAAATATCGCATTTGCGTTCCTTATTATGTTTCTAGGTGGTTAAATAATCTTGGGAGATACAGTAGGATTAAGAACTATTGGCAAATTTGTTTTCTTCAAAAAAGTTTGTTTTCATGAAAAATCAAACTCACCCATAAAGAGTTGAAATATTCAATATTCGTTATTCTTATAAAATGTGAACTAAGAGTCCGACTGTCTTATTAATATTTCTAACAACGTTATATGAGGTATGTTGACAGGCTGCAATGAGTAGGTACACATAAATAAAAGGTACACATAAATAAAAGATCGAACGCTGAGGGTATAAAACTGTCGGAAAATATGAAAATATTTTTAACTTGTTATACCATCCATTCATGGTCAAAATAAAATTCTAATTCGATTTAACGATGTCTGTCTGTTGAAATACGATAGACAACAATTTGCATTGTGTCTAGGATGGTTGGTATTGAAAATGAGATATATCGGCCCACGTTTTGGTATAGCAGCCTATAACGGCACCTCTCGATATTC
Source organism: Musca domestica (assembly GCF_030504385.1). NCBI lineage: Eukaryota > Metazoa > Arthropoda > Insecta > Diptera > Muscidae > Musca > Musca domestica. The sequence continues at coordinate 2,631,719 of NW_026712376.1, read as the reverse complement.
GGTATTTTGATGATTTTTACCACATTTTCCCACGGATTTGGTATTTGTAGTTCGTAATGGGGTTTAGCTCCCGTGGCAGAATATTGAATAACTAGGTCCACGTTTTCTTATAGCTCACATATAACAATACCCATCAAGATTCGGTATTTGAAAATCCTAGTCGCATTTACCCTCGAAATTGTTTTAAATTTGGCATTTAAGACTCGCAATAGTAGTTTAAAATTTTTTAAATTTTTTTCCGGTTTTGGTATGGCCCCACAAAACGGCTTAATCCACTTTATGATTTCTTGACAAGATTATCTGCATTATCCAAACGGTCATACTGGTATTTGATATATTATAAATAAGTATATTATAAATAAGTTTAACTTAAACAAATGAAAAAATAGTAATTTCAGCCGGGCTGAACTTGAAATACCCTCGACTATTTGGAAGCAATTTACAGATTAAAAAAAAAACGTTGAAAAATACCGAATAAATCATAAAAATAGCGAATGTAGGAAGTTACCGTTATATGAAGGCTATACGAAGATGTGGACCTGTATCTGGAACTTTTGTCATAGGCCAAATACGAAACTTGAAATAATTATCAAAAAAGCGAATATAGGGATTTATCGTTGTATCGTTGTATGGGACCTATACGATGAATTGGACCAATATGAGCAATTTTCTACCCATTAGGAGCTTTAAATTCCAAATTTAAAACATTTCGGGAGAAAGGTGTGATACAAATCATCAAAATACCGACAGATCAATGCAATGATGTTCCATGTATAATGGAAAACATGCTGCCAATGTACAGCAAATTTGGTTACAAATTTGTAAGCCACAGCACCCAAAAAACTTTAAATCTGTCGGAATAGTTATATGGTGGTACAACCAAAATGTGGACCAATGTAGGCCATTTTCAATACTCAAAGTCCTGCTGACCTAAAACACATTTGAGTAAAATTTTATCAACCTACTTCATTTCGTTCGGAAGGTAGAGTGATTTCCCCAGACGGAGAGACAGACGGGCTGGCATCGCAAAATCGATATAAAATGTTATGCTAATCAGGAATATATGTACAATATGGGGTTTAAAATTTATGTTTCGATGTGTTTTAAATCGAATGACAAGCTTAATATACTCCATACTTTGGTAGAGGATACAAAAAAAATATTTTTTTAAAGTATTGAGTATTATGTCCGACTCGAATTATTTTTTTTTTGTTTTTTGATATTTGACATTCTCAAAATAACAATATGAAAAATCTGTATAGAATTTTAATAAAGTTAAATGCGCTGATGCAGTCAAACAATTGAGAAATCTGTAGAGAATTATAACAAAGTTAAGTGCGCTGATGCAGTCAGATTAAGGAAGGAGATATGAGGTGTAGACATGTTCGCACATGTTTTCCCCTAAATTTTAAGAAGTTTTATATGATTAGCGATCATTGCTGCTTTAAAAATTAAATTTTGGCAAAGAATATTCCAAAAATTTGTTTAAGTTTATTATATTAATTGCAATACAGGGTGAGATGAAAAAACTGCAGACTGCTGTCATTGACACGCCGCTTGTCCGACAGCTGTTTAAATAATTCCAGTGACAGCTCATTATATTGTTTACAAGCGTACAAAAGCATTTCGGTGAGAATTTTCCAGATAAAAAAATTATTCGTGATGGAATTCAAGCGTGATAGTGTGATATCTTTATACTTGTCCGGAAAACCACATGTGGCTATCGTTAGAGCACTCCAGAATTTAAATCTGAATAAATCTTTTGTGTCTCGTAACATCGTTCGTTGCCGTGATATTGGTAGCGTAGCCCGACGTCAAGGAAGTGAACGAAAGAAAACAACAACATCTGCAGAAATGGCTCGAAAAGTAAAGAAGCGTCTTGCTCGAAACCCGCGTCTCAGTGGCCGGAAAATGAATTCTCCGGATACAAATCCGTTGGACTATTGTGTCTGGAGTATTTTGGAAAGCAAGGTTGGCACTAAAAAATACAAAAGTGTCGATAACCTCAATAAGCCAAAATACCGCAGAACAACATTCGGGCACTGTGTGACGGTTTCATTGGCCGTTTGAAGGCCATAATTCGTGCCAATGGTGACCAATTCGAACAGATCTAATCTTATTCTAAAATTTGATATTATTTCCCACATTTTTTGCTTTCATTCAATAAAATTTAAAAAAAATGTAAAAATTATGACATTTCACTTTTTGTAGTTTTTTTTTTATCTCACCCTGTATATAACGACACCCATGAAATTGCTTCAAATTTGGTATTTAAGAAGATTTGGTAGATGACAATCCATGAAGTATAAAATTGTCTATGGAGGTTCCCTTAAGTTTATGTTTGCGCTACCATGTACATGCATATGTACTTGACAGACATTCCGATGTTTTTTTTTTGTTTGGCTGTAAATGAGACATTAGGGGCCAATCGAAAAATGTATAGCATTTTTTGTTAGGAGGATTACTTTTGCGCCACCTTGTATAAAAGTATAGAAAAGTTTTTGTCAAATAGTTTTCCGCATTTGTTACAATGCTGTACTTCATCATTTTGTTTCTGATTATTATTAATAAAACGGCGTTCAATTCATTTCGATATATAAATAATTATTTCAATTCACAAACTCTATAATTTTTTCTTGTGCTATCTAACCTTAATAATTATTTATCTCAAAGAAATACAAATCGAAGATTTTTCTTTAATTTTTACAGCACAGAGTACATTTCGAAATCTAAAGTACAAAAACATATAAAAATACAAAGACATAGGACGATTGAAAGCCTCATATAATCTCCACATCAATAACCAATTGTTAAAACATAACAACGGCTTTTGTAAACAAAAAAAAAAAAAAACAGAAAACTTTGTTGCAATCACAAAAACGATTTAATACTAGTTTGTTTTGTTTTAAATAAAATATTAAACATTAAATAATAATTTGTTTAACTTTCTTTTTTGCCTCATTATTGATATTTTTAATTTTTTTTTCCTTTTTTCTTTTGTTATTTTTATTTCATGCTAAACAAATAAAAATTAAACGAAATTTTTTTTTTTAATAAAAACGCTTTATTCAATTCATTACTGTAATCGAAATAAAAAATCAACAAATATAACTAATTCCAATGAAAATATGTTGCTTGGCTACTTTCATAATTGAACAAAAACACATGAAAATTTATAATAATTCCGCCATATTGAAAAATGTTAACTAATCAACTGAAAAAACATGAATGAAATTAAAAAAAAAAAAATGGAATTCTGTCACTTAAAAAAATACAAAACAAAAACTAAAATCACAAAAAAATAAAAATAAAAAATGTAATAAAACGTGACACGTCGTCTACACAAACCCACCCCCTCACCAATTTAAAAGGACCACAAACACGAAGTCATTGGCGAGCTGGAGGAACATTTGGAGCGCAAGAGTAATCCTAAACGGTCAAAACGAGCTTTTGGGCCCTTAACACCAGCCTCGGATCGTCCCTTGGTATTGCCCGGTGGTCGTCGCTGGTATCGTCCCAAGGATGCCTACAATGATGAATTCATTGCCGAGATATTAAGTGCTCAGGCAGAGCTTATTACCGGCTCCACTTTGGGGTAATTGTTTTTATTATTAATTCATATTTATCTTAAGAGCATCGGTATCTGTCTATCTCTCTGTCGGTCTGTCTGTCTGTCTTAACATCCACTTGTCATCTAAACATTGTAGCGTCCGTTAATTTAGCGAAGCATCTATTCCACGATTTCTTGGCATTTATAGTTGTGTCTGTCAGTCTGTCTTTGTGTGTGTATGTCGGCATTAATTTCTCCAAGGAAATTTCATTTAAAATTTCCCTCACAACTGAATGTAAATTGTTGTTGGTGTTGTTCACTGCTTGACACGGATGCTTGGAAAGGTGGCTAGTGTCATACACCAGCGCAAGCGATTTTTGCCTTTTTCGCAAAGGCCAGTCATTAATATTACCCTCCGACCAGTGCCACAGGAGAGGAGAAATACAATTTCATCCAAGCTAAAACATGATGCCTCGCCCATGATAAACATCTCAGTTTTTCATTTCATTTATCTGCTGACGATGATGACGCCTTCCCCTCAGTCGGTGCAGCCTGCTCATATTTTCCATTTTTATCATTTCTAGCCGCCCTTCATTTAATTTCATTTTACCTTCATGCGTTTCATAAATCTTATTTCACTTTATAAAATAATAACACTCGGAAAAATTACACAACACAAATTGTAAATGGTGTAAAGTTCTGGCGAGGATGAACCCAATGTACGGCGAAGATTGTGGAGGATAAACATTGGCACGATAACGTGTTTTATGAATAAAAATTGCAGGGGAAAATGTCACCGAAATGAAAAAAATATAATAAATTCGGGAAAAAGTAATAGTTCTAAAAAACGTTTCAAATAAACCACACAAGGAGCCGAACATTAAATATCATCCACTATAGGTGAAATTTAAAATTTAGATAACGAGATTTAAATTTTCGAATATTTAGAGCAAGAAAAAAGTATATTGTGGAAGTAGAACTAAAAGTAGAAGACAAGAGTATAAGCATTTTATAAGTTTATATCACGAGGTAATATAACAAGAGGGGGCAAATCCCCCTCCACATTTTTTGAAAATTTCGGTTAAGAAGTACTTTTTCATTTTAGACATATAAGAGCAAAATTTTAACCCCCAAACAAGTTACCAAAGAGGTCATTTTTGATCCTTTTTTTAAAAATATGGATAAATACTCCCTTCATTAATTTTAAAATTTTCGGATTAATATTCCTTGAAATATTTGAATTTTACGAGCAGTTTCTTAAACGAAAATTGAAACCGCCAAACGAGTCACCAAAGGGGTCGTTTTGTCTCTTTTTTTTATTTTAATTAAAAACTCCCTTCAGATGGGGCAAATTCCCCCCCTTTTTCAAAATTTTCAGATAGATATATTAGAATATTTGGATTTTACGAGCATTGCGAGCCGTTTTTAACAAACATTACAACCATCAAATGAATCATCATAGGGTTTTGGTTCTTTTTCTACATATGGTAAGATGCAAAGCTAGTATTTCAAATTTGGTAAAAAGAGGTCCAGATATAGCTGTAGCTCCCATGTATATATAAATTTCATTCGATTTGGTGTTAAACTTTCTCAAATTCGTAATATGCGCTCCACAACAATAAAAAGTGGTACCAAATATCGGATGCTTGCTTGAGCTGATCGACACTTTGGTATTTTTAGTGCCAACCTTGATTTCCAAAATACTCCAGACACAATTGTCCAACGGATTGGTATCCGGAGATTTTGGTGACCATTGTGCTGGAAATGAGGCGAGGAACCTCATTTTGTGATTTGTGTGATTTGCCGAATGGAATATTGCGATATGTTCAGCTAACGAACCATTTTTCGGCCACTGCGACGCGGGTTTCGATCAAGTCGCTCTTTTACTTTTCGAACCATTTCTGCTGATGTTGCTGTTTTCTTCTTTTTTTTTTGCAGTTTTTGTCAGTATTGCAGTTTTGGTCAATATTGCTTTATTTTTGCTAGGAATCACTAAATCCAGACTCCGGGAAAAGCGTGGTATGGGAGGAAATTTGCTTCAAGTCAATTCGGAGCCTTCTAAGCTTGAATTGGTACTACAATCGCAAATAGTGTAAAGTTTTCCAAAGGAAGTACCCTGTATGGCCCAAACTTGGCATATCGAAAAATCTTTACCAAAATAAGATCAGATGCGAACAATTACCATATCGATTGTTTCAGTACATGTCAGACTTTAAGTCTCATGACGACAATGATAAGAAAATTTGAAACAAAAGAAATCGTAATATTTGTATGATTGTTATGTTTGATACAATAATGGATATGATAATCCAAAATTTGCTGTGTAGAGCATGATATGATATGATAAGGATCACATTAAAAATATTTATTCGAGCAATAGGACCGAGTTTCACCAAAGGGTAAAATTCGGTTGAATATGAAAAAATCTATTCAATTTGGGCTGATATTACATATATGGTGAGCAATTACCCTAAAATCGGATGAATATGTATATCGAAGCTATATAAAAATCTGAACCGGTCTCGATAAAATGTGGCAGAGGTATATTCGAGTTGTATCTGATGCCCAGTATCAAATATCACTGTTGTGGAGTGCATGTTACGCATGTGTGGGACTTTAACATCAAATCGGATGAGAGCTATGAATTACATGTGTCTAGGATGAATTCAGTCGTAATTGCCAAAATTCAGTCCATTTGGGCTGATATTAGCTACTTGGTGTACATTAAACTCGATATCGGATAAATATATATGTGGGTGCTATATTCTAACCTGATCCGATCTTAATAAAATTTAACAGATGTATTTTTGAGCTCTATAAGTTATGTGGTACCATATAACATTCTTGTAGAGTACATATTACACATGTGAGGGACTTAATACCCAAATCGGTTGAAATATGTATGGGAGACATAGCTATATCTGAACCGTTTTTCACGTTTGAAGTTTGAAGTACTTGGTTCTGGACTGAAGTTGGTTGGATATGCCAAAAATCAGATCATTTGGGCTGATATTGACAATTTGGTGCACAATTAACCCGATATCGGTTGAAGACATATTATCATTCTCACCAATTTCAATAGTTCGTTCTTGGGCCAAACAAATATTATTTGGAAAATTTCATCTCGATCGGATAATAAATGCGACCTGATTTTTCTTCACAAAAGTATATGTGCATGCAAGTGATTCTATGAAGATCCTCAAAAGAAGCTATGGGTCACTTTATTCTCCATGTTACAAACAAATGCAAAAATACATAAACACCTTACCACTATGTGGTGCAGGGTATAAAAAACACATTCAAATGTTATTGACGATTGCTCTACCATTTACCTGAGACATTACACGGAATGACATGTTTTAACATATCAAGATTATGAGTAAGCTGGCCCAAAATAAAAAATATAAAAAAATGAAATACTGCGCAAAAAGAAATAAATTCTTAAAATTTTTAAATTAAATAAAGTAAAATTTCAATAAACTCTAAAGCCGTGAGTAGAAGAAGCATAGACGAAATTATGCATAGACACAGGAAAGTGCTATTTTCTCTTCAAATTAGAAGGCATAACAATAGTTACAAAAATGTTAATGGGTTTCATCAAGTTGAACTTTACACCACTTTCTTCTCTTTATCTCTATAATATCCGACTCCATACTTAAGTTTTCAGAGTGTCATTAACTAAAATGACAATCGTTTAAGCTTGTGGGTAATGGCATGGCAAAATTATTGACTTTAATATGTAGTGTTACTTGAAACGCAAGATAACTTTTGTATTTTATTAAATTGCCTTTGTCACAAGAATACCCACAAGTTTATTATTCGATTGACATTTGCAACAGAATCAACATTTACTTCACGCACTCATCAAATAATTATTTTCATTTTTCATTTGCATTTCTTTCGAAATATCTGTCATGGTTTCATTATTCAACCGACACTAAAAGGTGTTCGTCTGAAAGCTTTCATCACGATACAGACTCGAACAGGTACATTTAACATTTTTTTGTTACATTTGATTTCGAAAGTATGTCTTAAATATAAAATTATGAAATGTTTTTGATTGAATTTTCTTGCATTTGAATTGCGTTGATGATTTTAACATTTTACAAGCATTTGCATAACTTGTTTTTCTTTATCTTAAATTTAACTTTAATTTCTTGTTCGTTAAAAATGTTTACGAATATCAAAGGTAAAGGTATTTTTATTACAACATAATTCATGTGCATCCAACAACCCACATCCGTTTTATCGCTTTGTATAAACTTCACACACACACAGTCATCCATATGCAGCGTATATGCTTGAGTAAAATTCTCATATATCTTTGTAATTAATTTCCAAAAGAGGAAAAACAACAAACAGTTCAATCCCTTAATTTTATTATTATTTACCCTGTTTTCCCATGCGCCAAAAAAGCATCCTTACAATTACAACCTCTTGCGAACACGTATTTAATGCAGCAGTCAGTACTCTCGTGAAATATAATTATCTTATATAAGGTTTCAGATGAGCCGCCACAAGATAAATAGCAGGTAATGGAAAATCTTACGTTGTGTGTATAATATAGGCCAAAATTTTTTATTTTTTTTTATTCCTGGAAATTTAACTTTTATTTTAAAAATATAGGCTATATCATGTAATTAAAAATTACATTATATAATTATTATACATGCTTTTGAATTTTGTAACTTTCAATGATTACAAAGAAAGAGAAAAAAACATGAAAAAATAGCGTTAGGTTGGCCTATGCCTAAATTTAATACCCTCCAACATGAGGGAATAAAAATATTTTAAAATATGCACGGATATGCCCATTTGGAATTTTAATTACAAAACCTTTTTTTTTGTTCATGAATGTCAATACGTTTGTTACTGTTTCCAAATATCGAGGACTTCTATCTAGACTTCTGCAAATAATGTATCGTAACATGGACCCGTAACAAAAACTTTGTGCTACGATGTTCAATATCCGTGAAGTAGTCGAAATTTTACATAAATGTGGGTAAAAATAAAACGAAATCCTACAAAAATACTGAAATTTGGAGGAACGACCGTAGATTTCGATTTCGTGCGAAGTAAGTGTATCCATAAAAATAACTGAAATCGGGGAGAACCTTCATGGAAAACATGGATACGTTAGCAAAGCCCAAACCTTTTTCATTATGCACTGAGTAATACTAAGGGTATGTATCATTTGATCCCGCCAAAACGTGACTTATCGAAATAATAGTTTTAGACCTTAGGTCTCCTTGGACGAAATCCGTTTTAGGATATTTGGAGTCGATCTAGCCATGTCACTCTCTGTGCTCAAGAATTCAATTTTGTTCAAAATCGGTACATCATAGGACCTTTATCAATCCATAGTGGAGTTTGGAGAGGGGGAATTTCCGTCCACTTCTCCCGGTACTTTCCCGCAAAAGTTCGAAATTTTTAAAGAAAAGTATTTAGTGTATATGTATATGTTTCAACCGAATTGGGATTTTAATTCGTAATATGCAATTCACAATAATGATATTGGGTACCAGATAACTTATGGAGCTCAAAAATACCTCTATCAAATTTTATCAAGATCGGATCAGATTAGGATATAGCTCCCATATATATATCTTTATTCGATATCAGGTTTACTTTGCACCAAATAGCTAATATCAGCCCAAATGGCCTGAATTCTGGCAATTCCGACTGAATTCATCGTGGAAACACGAACGTCAATTTTGGTGTTTGTTTCATCCGATTAGGGGCTTTAAGTCCCTCTCATGCTTAATAAGCGCACAATAAGATATGTATTTGGTACCATATATCAGACACAGTTCCGAAACAAGTGCCTAAAATTTTGTCAAGATCGGTTCAGATTTAGACGTAGTTCCCATTATATCTTTACTCGTTTTCGCGTTTTTCGTGCAAAAAATGGCTAATATCAGGCCATATGGACTAAAGCTTCATATTTGATTCAGATATAGCTATAGCTGTCATGTCTATATGTTTCATCCGATTTCTGGTTTCAAGTGCCTTACATACATAATATGCACTCCACAACATTGATATTTAATACCGGACATCAGATGCTGCTCAAAAATGACTCTGCCAGCGGCCGAAAGATGGCTCGTGAGCTGAACATATCGCAATATTTCATTTGGCAAATATTGAAAAATGAGCTCAGGGTAAAGCCATTTAAATTCCAAAAAGTGCAAGAACTTACACCGCAACAGAAAGGAAATAGACTCAAAGAGTTGCTTCGCTTGGCCGAAAGTGATGAACTGCCGAATTTGATTTTCTCCGATGAGAAAACATACGTTGTCTAGCAGTTTGTAAACAAACAAAATAATCGTGTTTACTTGCCAAAGAGGTCAGCTAAAAATGTGCATCTTCGGTTGGCCACCAGAACTCAAGCACCGGCCATTGTGAAGGTGTGGGCCGCCATAACAGCCGATGGTCGCTCTCTGTGGTAAACTAAGAAAATAATCGTATTTACTTGCCAAAGAGGTCAGCTGAAAATGTGCATCTTCGGTTGGCCACCAGAACTTAGGCGACGGTCAAGATGATGGTATGGGCCGCCATAACAGCCAATGATCGCTCTCCGTGCCATGAGAGTAAATGCCGAATATTATCGCGAAAACATTCTGGAGGGTGTAATAAAGCCTTGGGCATGCTAACATTTTGGTCGCAGAACATGGACATTCCTAGAGGACTCAGCACGCGCCACCCAAGAATGGTTACAAAAAGAGGTTCCTCGATTCATTTTCAGCGCACAATGGCCACCAAAATCTCCGGTTACCAATTCGTTGGACTATTTTGTCTGGAGTATTTTGGAAAGCAAGGTTGGCACTAAAAAATACCAAAGTGTCGATCACCTCAAGCAAACGCTTCGCCGGGAATGGACCAAAATACCACGAGAGCAACATTCGGGTAGAGTGTGACGGTTTCAGTGGCCGTCTGAAGGTCATAATTCGTACCAAAGGTGACCAATTCGAACAAATCTAAACTTATTATAAAATTTGATGCGATTTTCGACATTTTTTGCTTTCAATCAATAAGATTTAAAAAAATTGTAAGAATTATGGCGCTTGACTTTTTGGCAGCTTTTTTATCTAACCCTGTATAACAATGTTATTTGGTTCGTAGTTGGTTATTTGGTTCATAGTTGGTTTGATCTACTTCACATAAATTCCATGGTAAAATAATACATGTAGTCGCATCGAGATAGCTGAACAGTCTAATCAATTTTGGAATTGAAATTTTTTATGAAAAATTATTCAAGTATGTAAAAATTCTTAACAAATGCATATCATAGCAACCTCCGATTGGCGTTGTATAAATACAAATATATTTATTTCTGAAAAATAATTTAAAATTTTTTGATGCATCTACCTGTATTATTCTAATCTGATAATTTCCCAATTTAAACTTTTTTGTTACGTGACCTCTACTAAATACGCATAGTGGTGGAGGGTATCATACAGTCGGTCCCGCCCAACTTTCGACCTTTCCTTACTGGTTAATAAGTATTTTTTGTGGGGTGACCCGATAATTATTGTAGCCCAAAAATCAAAGGTAGCCTTTATACTTTACAATCGGAAAAAGCTGTTATATGGGGAAAGGCCAGAAAACGGACACCAAAATTATTTATATTTTTCCATGGCCTATGAAAAAAACACACATCTGCGCCAATTGTTGGCCATCCATCTCAATGGCTATAAATACTTGCTACTAAAAGACGCACAAAATTGACTATATCGCAATAAAATTGCTGTTTTATTGATTGTAAATTACTACTTGGATGCATTACGATGCCATATACATATACTATGGTGGAGTGTTAAAACGCTTTAAAATTGTCATTAACGTCTATATTTAACTTCAGGTGCGAGGTGTGTTCTGTAAGTAGTGAGAGATTCAAAACATATTGTTGGCTGGTAATGTCCAATCATTTTAAATTTTTACTTAATTTTTGAACAATCAATAATTCAAAGATATGGATGGAGTAGTCTAAAGGGCACTTCGAGGAAATTAAATAAGCGATAATTTAAGAGACATGCAGAGTAAATGATTTTTAAAGAGAACTAACTTCATATACCAAGATTGGTTTTTGACTTACTAATCTAAAATATTGAAGTCGAAACTGAAATATTAATGTTGACGTTTTGGGGGGAAGGTGGGAATTCTATTTGATATACTATAGAAAATATAAAGAAATGTGTAATTTGTCCCAAAAATTACGATGAAATTCTATCTCAATTAGACAATAAATGAGACCTGTACCTTTACTTACCAAAATATATGGAAATACGGTGGAGTGTTTTAACGCCAGTGAAGAAATCATAAAGGTATATGTTTAAAATAGTCTTTCTACAATTCACCTAATATTTTCCCTTTAATTTGTGAGATTTATCTTTTGTGTTCTTCTTCATCTTTATTTGGTTTTCCTTTGGTATCCTAGTATAGATTATGTGTGTATGTACTTGTTTGTTTGTATTGAATGTCTGCGTCTGTGCTTTTCCTCTTTTCATTTCATTTTTATTGTAGATTGAACACTGGAATCGCTTTTTTAATGGTGAGAACAATACACGTTTGGCATTTCGGTACGTAAAATATACATATATACATTTTCTTTGTTGTTGTTTTTTTTGTGGTCTCATTCCCAACGCTGATACGGATTTCATTAGTCATTCATTGCAGAAAGATTTTTATTCATGTTTTTTTTTTTTTCGTTTTTCATTTATTAAAATCATTTATTTTATTGTAATGAACGTAATCGTGAGGCTAAAGGAGTGGTGACCTTTAAGAAAATCTTTATGAACTGATGCAAATGTCAATAGACCTATGTTAAGTACTTATCGGGACAGAGAGACAGACAGACATTTATATCTTGAGAATTCTATGGAATTGAGACAAAAAACCAATGTCATTACTATACAAAATAAATCAATCAATTATTTTTGTATGGATTCTCGTCTTGAGCACCGTCATGAGGTCGTTTGTATGTACTTTTGTAAACATTTAGTCTTTGATTATTTTTTTCGAAACAAGATTTGTAACAAATTTTCTTTTGGGAAGAATCATTCAAGATGTTGGTTTCCAACATCACATTCAGTTTATTGAAGCTCTAATTTTCTTCGAAACAATTCGGCAACAGCCGAAAAAGCTATCACAAGGTAATATAAGCAAACTACGTTACCAATGCACACTGGTCGCTGCCATTGGCCAAAATTCAAAAAATGAAAATCAGATATTTATTAAGATTTTTGGAAAACGTAATAATAATGGCTTCATTTTAACGGCTCACTTCGTGAAGAGCAAAAAAAAGAGAAAATGTAGTTAGTTGAGGTCTAAATATGCCGAAGCATATGTATCTTTTAAATTCGGACTTGTATTGCCCATTTGGTGCACAATTAATTTGAAATCGGATAAAGATATATATGGGAGCTATATCCAAATCTGAACCGATCTCGATAAAATTTGGCAAAAATATTTCTGAGCTGTATTTGATATATTTCTCTGAATATCGTAGTTACGGCGTGCATATTATGGCTGTGGGTAACAAATATAACAAATCGGATGAAAAATATATATGGGAGCTATAGCTATATCTGAACCCATCTTCGCCAAATTTGAGATACTTGCTTCTAGACTCAATTCGGTCGTAAGTGCCAAATTCCATCCCTTTTGGACAAATATTAGACGTTTGGAGCACAATGAAAGGTAAATCGGACGAAGTTACATATGGGAGCTATATCCAAATCTGAACCGATCTCAATAAAGTTAGCAAAGGTATTTCTGAGCTGTATTTGATACATTTCCCCAAATATTGTTGTTACAGAGTGCATATTACGGCTGCGGAGGACAAAAATAACAAATCGGATGAACAATATATATGGGAGCTATAGCTATATCTGAACCGATTCCGATCAAATTTGGCATACTTATTTTCAGGCCTAATTTGGTTGTATGTGCGGGCTGATATTACACGTTTGGTGCACAATAAAAGGCAAATCGAACGAATATATATATGGGAGCTATATCTAAATTTTTACCGATTATCTCCAATTTCAATAGGATTTGTCCTTGGGCCAAACAAATGGTTTGTGCAAAATTTCATCTGGATCGGGCAATAAATGCGAACTGTTCTTTGTTTACAAAAATACATAGATTGACGGACGGACATGCATAAATCGACTCAGAAGGTGATTCTATGCAGATCATCAAAAGGAACTATGGGTCTATCTCGTTTCCTTTTGCTTGTTACAAACAAATGCACAAAGACATAATACCCTGACCACCTTATTGTGTAGGGTATAAAAATCCAATTGAAATTTCGAGAAGAAATGGGCTTAATTGTATATAAGCCAAAGTAGGAGGCAGTGGATCTTCAAAAGACGGGAATACTGCAAGAGGATATTTCAATAATGTCAGCCTATATGCAGGTGTTCTATATTGTTACAAGCAATATTAATCTCGAAAAATTAAAGCCCTTTGAACGAGAAACTGATAAAAAGTTAACAAATAATTTTCAGTAAGATTATTCTTCAACTCTTTGGAACGTAAATGTCAAATAAAATGAAAATGTGACAAGAATTGGGCAAATATCTCTTATTCAGGAGGTACATTGTAAGGGGGCCATGCCAAAACATGCACCGACCATATCCATTTTGTCACATATTTTTTTTATCCCATCAAGGTACCATAACCAAAGATTCATATTGATATCTGCACTAAAAGTATTTTTGGCCGCTGTTCCCATACAACCTCGACCACTGTGCAATGGGGCCAATATAATAGTTTGTCCCTTAATGTAAAAAAACACATGTGCCCAACATTTTTATTACCATTAGAATTAAAATTGAATACTAGTTAGCAGCTTGTTAAGCATTGTAGCAATTCAGCTTAGTAGCTAGCGAAGGCATTATATGCGAATTTATGCTCCACATTGCTGAAGGCTCCCTCGGTGTCAAGAAAAGCCACCAGTGTGTAGTTCTTCTTCGCCATGTTTTCTTCAATGTAACTGATCACCTCATGAAAAGCTGTTTCAAAAGACTTTCCTTTTATATAGGCGTACAGAGAGCTGCTCACCAGTCAGTAATCTAGCTCCGAATCGTTATTTAGGTCGGGATAATTACAAACGTATTTGCAGGCTGAAAATATATTATTTTTCGCATTTCTAAGTCTGAATTTAAAAACAATATTAAATTTGAATTATGAACCACCGTAGTATTTCGCTGCAGACAATGCATCCATCGAGATATATATACATTTTTACATACATATGTATGTGTATTATTCCATCCCATAATGTTAACAAATTAATTAAGATAATGCATCATCAGTTATACCTTCATCCATTCATTAGTCGTTTATTAAACATTTCAGCGAACATCGAAGAAGTTCTTTAGTCAAGCAGATAGAGGAGAGGAGGTATGTATGCACAATTTACATAAATTCGCATGTTTTGTATATTTGTATTATATATTTGAGATTTGTTATTTTTACATTTCTTTTTTTGCATTATTTGCATGAAATTGTGTAATTTTTATTTCATATAATCTGTAAAGCAAACAAACCTTAAGCAATTCCCTGGAAATACAAATAATTGTTATCATAATACCTGTTTTTAATAAATTATTAAAATCAATTTTCATACGTTGGTGTATTTTAACCTATATCCATACAAACATATAAATATATCACAAAACTCTTGTGCATTAATTAAATACAAAAGAAAAACACGTCAGAGCAATATTCCAATGAAATAACTCGTATGGCAAAATCAATTGACTTGTATCAGTCTCTCCGTTTTTGAACAATTTCCTTTATTTTTATACCCTCCGCTTAAAAAGGAGGGTATATTTTAATGGTGTTTCGTTTGTAACATCCCTAAATATTCAAGTGTTTGTTTTCTCTTTCGAGACGAGCTTAATGATCTGAAATTTGCAGTGAAAAGGAAAGCCAGATAGACACTATCACACACTCACCACTATGCGACGCGTTTCGCCGTTGGTTAAGCGGCTCATCAGGCATATTTGATGTGGATGATGGCTTACAAGGGCCGTTCTCTGGAAAGTAGTATATATTTCGAACTTATTGCAAATTAGCATATGCGAATTATACACTAGAAATTCTCCAGGTTCGACTCAAGTTCTATTGGCAGATCTTTTTCACAGCAACGTTTTGTTTTTGTAGTGATGGATTTTTTGTCCACAACAACTACATTGCTTCCAATGCATACACTTGTTTTAGTGCTGCTTTAGGAAGACGGGTTAAAATATTCGTCGTAGAACCTTGAAGTATATTTATTCATGATCATCATAAAATTCTAAGTCGATCTAACGATGTCCGTCTGTCTGCCGTCTGTCTATTGGAATCACAGTCCACATTATTTAACGTAGAGCTTCAAAATTTGGTATCACAATTTGTATTGTATCTAGGATGGTTTGTACTGAAAATGAGAGTTGTCGATTCATGTTTTCGTATAGCCGCCATATAACAGCACCTCCTGACTTTCGGTATTTTGATTTGTCTAAAAAATGTATGTGTAGCTCATAACAGGTTCTAGCTCTGGTGGCGGAATATTGTATGTATAAGTCATATAGCCCCCATATAACGATACCTTCCGATACTCTGTATTTTGATGATTTTTGCCACATTTTTTTACGCATTTGTCTAAACATTTGTATTTGTAGTTTATACTGGCTTCCGGCTTCAGTGTTAGAAAATTGAATATCTAGAGCCACGTTTTCCTATAGCGCACAAATAATAGTACCCACCGATAATCCTAGTCACATTTACCTACGAAATTTTTTTCAAATTTGGTATTTAAGACTCGCAATAGATAAAAATCCTTGTAGAATCTCAATTTCAGATAATAACAGAGACGTCAGTACACATTCCCACAACAACTTCCATATCTTAATCAGAGACACTAACATTGACATCATTATAAATTTTCAGGATTACATCTCTATTCGTTTACCCAACACCCAATTCAGTGCCACTTAGTTCTTTTCGATCAATTATTGTAGACATTTCCAAAACCACCTCCATATCTCAATTCAAAACCAGTAAGGAAAGCTCAAAAGTCGGGCGGGGCCGACCTTTTGATACCCTACACCACTTTGATAATTTAGTAGAGCTCCACATAACAATTAAAAGTTTTTATGGGAGAATTCAATCATATACTCTATGATTATAATTATAATTTAAAGTTCAAAGGAGTAAATATACCGAAGCATTTGTGTCTTTTAAATTCGGACTTGTATTGCCCATTTGCTGCACAATTAATTAGAAATCGGATGAAGATATATATGGGAGATATATCCCAATCTGAACCGATCTCGATAAAATTTGGCAAATATATTTCTGAGCTGCATTTGATATTTTTCCCCAAATATTGTTGTTACAGAGTGAATATTACGGCTGCGGAGGACAAAAATAACAAATCGGATGAACAATATATATGAGAGCTATAGCTATATCTAAACCGATTTCGATCAAATTTGGCAAACTTATTTTCGGGCCTAATTTGATATATTTCTCTGAATATTGTTGTTACGGAGTGCATATTACGGCTGTGGGTAACAAATACTACACATCGGATGAACAATATATATGGGAGCTATAGCTATATCTGATCCGATCTTCATCAAATTTGGCATACTAGCTTCTAGACTCAATTCGGTCGTAAGTGCCAAATTTCATGTATTTCTGAGCTGCATTTGATATATTTCCCCAAATATTGTTGTTACAGAGTGCATATTACGGCTGCGGAGGCCAAAAATAACAAATCGGATGAACAATATATATGGGAGCTATAGCTATATCAGAACCGATTTCGATCAAATTTGGCATACTTATTTTCAGACCTAATTTGGTTGTATGTGCAAAATTCCATAATTTCGGCTTGATATTACACGTTTGGTGCACAATAAAAGGCAAATCGGACGAAGATATATATAGGAGCTATATCTAATTTCTTACTGATTATTTTAATGGGGTTCGTCTTTGGGCCAAACAAATGATCTGTGCAGAATTTCATCTGGATCGGACAATAAATGCGACCTGTACTTTGTTTACAAAAATACATGGACAGACGGACGGACGGACATGCATAAATCGACTCAGAATGTGATTCTATGCATATCATCAAAAGGAACTTTGGGTCTATCTCGTTTCCTTTTGCCTGTTACAAACAAATGCACAAAGACATAATACCCTGACCACCTTGTGGTGTAGGGTATAATTAGGATTTTAGATCAATTCATTTATCTAATACACAATATAGTACCACTTAGTACTTTTCGAACAATTATAGTACACATTTCAAAAACCAACTCCATACATCAAATCCAGATACCAGGAGAAACCTTAATATCAAATTTCAGGATTCCAGCCCTATGAGAATAGGTTCAAATTTAAATGTAGCACCCATATATATCTTCAACCGTTAATTATGCTCGAAATGGCCAATATAAGTCCAATGAATTGAATTTTAGCACATCCGACCAAATTCATTCTAGAAGTAAGTACATCAAATTTGATTTGGGGTTTTAAATGCCTCACATGCGTAATATGCACTCCATAAGAATGATATTTGGTACCCGATAACTCATTTAGCTCAAACATACCTCTGTTACACTTTATAGAGTTTGGATCAGATTAGGATATAGCTCTAATATATATCTTTATACGATATTAGGTTTATTGTGCACCACATAGCTAATATCAGCCCAAATGAACTGAATTTTGGCAATGCAGACAAAATTCCATACTAGAAACAAGTAATTCAAACTTAGTGAAAATCGGCTCAGATATATATGTTTCATCCTATTTGGTGTTGTAAGTCCCTCACATGCGTGATATGCACTCCACAATTTTTGATATTTGATACCGGACATCAGATACAGCGTAAAAATACCTCTTCCAAATTTTATAGAGATCGGTTCATATTTTTATGTAGCTTCGATATACATCTTCATCCGATTTTACTGTTATTGCTCACAATATATGTAATATCAGCCCAAATTGATTAGAATTTTTATATTCAACCGAATTTTACCATTTGGTGAAACTCGGTCCGGTATATCTATTGCTCAATAAATATTTTTATACCCACCACCATAGTATGGAGGGTATATTAAGTTTGTCATTCCGTTTGCAACACCTCGAAATATGCATTTTAGACCCCACAAAATCAATATATAATCTTGATCAGCATAAAATTCCATCCGTCCGTCTCCGTCTGTGGAAATCACTCTATCTTCCAAACGAAATGAAGTAGGTTGATGAAATTTTGCTCAAATGTATATTATGTCTGCAGGACTTTTGGTATTGAAAATGGGCCATGTATAGTATAGCCTCCATATAGTGGTACCTCCCTATATTCGGTATTTTAATGATTTTAGCTATTTTTTTTTTAAGTTTTGATAATTTTATCTATTTTTTCAAGTTTCGCATTTGAATATTGTAATAGCTTATGACAAAAGTTGCCTATGCAGAACCTCGTCGTATATACCCTAATATAACAGCTACATTCGATATTTTTAAGATTTTAACAGAATTTTTAACGGATTCTATTTTTTGAAAATTGCCAAATTTGTTCAAAATAGAGGGGTTTTCAAAGTTCGACCCGGCCGAAATTGCAGATTTTTTACTTGTTTAATATAATTCTCATCGAAGTCATATCATGCACTATACAGCAATGTGATTTGGTTCATATTTGGTATGATCTACGTTACGTGGTATGGGGTATCATATAGTCAGCCCCCCCGTATATTGACCCTTCCCTACTGGTTCTATTTGCAGGATTTTTTTTTTGAAAATTTAATTCCCTAATCAAATTTTTTTGCCTTTACACCATGATTGTTCTGATTGCTCAAATGATCGGCCTTGTCGATGATACATAACCATCTTTTTTCATTTGTTTTTACATGACTTCCATTAAACATATTTATTGCTCTCGTTATTAATCTGCTATTTTGCTCTCTGGTTTAATAATAAAACATTTTCATTATTTTTTTTTATTTTATTTCCAAATGTACAATGAAAATCAACCAACAAAAAAAAAATAAATAAATAACCAAACATCTGGAACGCCAAATCGTCATTCGGCCCTCCTCCGGCTGTACAAATACAATGATGGTAGAGTCAACTTTTTAAAGTATCAAAAGCCTGAAAAGAAAATCGACTTGAATAGAAGTGAAGTGTACAAAGTAGTACATCATTTGGACCGACAGCCTGTGCGCGGAATTGAAGTGCGGGCACCCGTCGTACCATCAGAAGCAGATATCAGAGCAGCAGCACAGTCTTCCTAGGAAGTTCTGTCCATTACAACATCAAATAAACATCAGCACACACACACACACATGCACACATTGGCATGCACATTTATTATATACACTAGGGTGTATCGTAGATACGCAATTTCTGCAGCAAATATTAAATAGAGAATTACTATTGTACAACCAACCACACCCAGCTAAAATGGTGCACAACTTCAGCTCGCCTTGCCTTACAACCCAGATTGCATTCAGCTGTATTCCTGCATATTTGTGTTAGTGTGTCCTACTGATTGAACGTATGATATGAGTGTGCGTGTGTGTGTGTGTGTGTGTATAAAGTATATACTTAAACATGAACAAATGCTTGTGTGTATGTACATTAGATCAATTGCCTGGTAAGGCATTATGTGGTCTTGGTCTTGTACCAAAAGATGGACGTTCAACTGGATGGATGGATGGATAGATGGATTGGATTGCATTCGATTCAAACCCAAAAGTAAAGCCACAATTGCAAAGACTTGTCTTCGGCACGCATTCGAACCAACATGCAAGCTGCATATGTATACATACATACATCACACATCAAACATTGAAGAGGAAACTTTACTGGATTTCTGTCGTCATACTTGTGCACTCAGCTGCTCTTGTGTTCGTTTTTACATTTCATTCTTTTCTCAATTCGATTGGAGTTTTCCTTTTTATTTTTTGGTTGCCTTGGCAAAGATACAAATACTTAGGTCTCGTCCCGCTTCTCACACAAATCAAATGTAAAGAAATTTGAAACATTTTTAAATATAAGTTTTGTCAAAAATAAAGCAGCATAAACCAACTACAACAACGACCCGCATATATTTTATTCTTTTTTTGTGATGGCCTGCATTGTGTAGTGCTTGGAAATTAAATGGCTTTAACTTCATGCACAAAAGCACTGGCATACATATGCTCCAGCTGCCATTCCAAAAACTTGTCCACAATCTCGCAGTGGATTTGTGGCTACCACGAGCATTTTAATACATCACATTGTTGACAG
Organism: Musca domestica; assembly: GCF_030504385.1. NCBI lineage: Eukaryota > Metazoa > Arthropoda > Insecta > Diptera > Muscidae > Musca > Musca domestica. Next base: position 2,610,871 of record NW_026712376.1, on the reverse strand, counting down.
GGTTCAATTGGCTTTAGCATTATGAAAATGACTATGTATATGTGAGTAGTTATATTTTCTGACATACGCAAAGAGTTTTACAACCACCAAGATTACTCTGTCTACCACCAACACTTTAATACATCACGTTCTTGACAGGGTTCAATTGGATGTTAAGAATGAATAAACGTTATTACTCTTTCACTACACGAACAACGAAAACAACTTACAATTGTTATTGTCACAGAGCTGGGGCAAGGTAAGTAAAATAGTCAAGGGATTAGTTATTAAGTGATTCATACTAAAAAATTTGCAATTAGTTGGATATCCTTTAAGCAAAATACCAAATAAAGTTCCGGAGAGGACGACGGTATGACAAACCACACCTGAGGACTGCATCGAGTATGAATAATTTAATCATACTCGCTCTCGTACACAGTTTTTATTGATGCAATCGTTTGGTATGATCTGAATAAAAAGATAATTTCCTCATCGGATTGAATCGAACACTCAGTTTTATTCGCTCACTCGTAATCAAACTTCAGTGTTTCGATCAATTCATGTTTGCTCAGAACTTTTTCGTTTCGCATGAGCAACTCGAATCATCTGACCGATTGAGAGAGTTTGATAGGATTTTTATTAAGTGTGATCAATCCCACCCAATCATACTCATTGCAGCCCTCTGTCCAATTTTATAGCTCTGTCCAAATATATAGCTCCCAATTTCAGATTTATTGTGCACCAAATGGTTAATATCAGCCCAAATGGAGCCGATTGTGGCACTTACTACCAAATTAAGTCTAAAAGCAAGCAGCAATTTAAATTTGGTGGAAATCGGTTCAGACATAGCTCCCATATATATGTTTCATCTGATTTGGTTTTCAAGCCCCTCACATTGGCAATTCGCATTCCAAAACAATGAATTTTGGTACACAGAAATCAGATACAGCACAGAATCACCTTCGCCAAATGTTGTAAAGATCGATTTAGATTTGTATATAGCTTCCATACATGGTGAGATGAAAAAACGGCAACCAACTTCAGACTGCTGTCATTTCTAAGCCATTCGTCCAACAGCTGATTATTCCAGTGACAGCTCATTATATTGTTTACAAGCGCATAAAAGCATTTTGCTGAGAATTTTCCAGATAAAAAGTTATTCGTGATGGAATTCAATCGTGATAGTAAGATTTCTTTATATTTGGCAGGAAAATCGTTAGAGCACTTCAGCATTTAAATGTGAATAAATTTTTTGTTTCTCGTATCATTGCTCGTTGCTGTGATACTGGTAGCTTAGCCCGACGTCAAGGATGTGGACGGATGAAAACAGCAACGTCTGCAGAAATGGTTCGAGAAGTAAAGAAGAATCTTGATCGAAACCCGTGTCGCAATGGCTCGTGAGCTGAACATATCGCAATATTCCATTCGGCAAATATAGAAAAATGAGCTCGGGGTAGAGCCATTGCAATTCCAAAAAGGGCAAGAAAATACACCGCAACAGAAAGAAAATAGACTCAAAAGAGCTAAAGAGTAGCTTCGCTTAGCCGAGAGTGGTGAACCGCCGAATTTAGTTTTCTCCGATGAGAAAACATTTGTTGTCCAGCAGTTTTGTAATCAAACAAAATGAGCGTTTTTAATTGCCAAAGTGGTCAACAGAAAATGTGCACCTTCGGTTGGCCATCAGAACTCAAGCGCCGGCCATGGTGACGGTGTGGGCAGCCATAACAGCAGATGTTCGATCTCCGCTCGTATTAATCGACCGTGGCACCAGAATAAATACCGCGAAATATCTTGAAAATATTCTGGAGGGTGTATTAAAGCCTCGGGAACGCAAACATTTTGGTCGCAGACCTTAGACATTCCAACAGGACTCAGCACCATCGCACTCAGCACGCGCCACCCAAGAATGGTTACAAAATGAGGTTCTTCGCTTCATTTCTCGCGCGCAATGGCCACCAAAATCTCCGGATAGCAATTTGAATCTGTTTTTGATATTTTTTTGCTTCCATTCAATAAAATAAAAAAAAGTAAAAATTATGGCATTTGACTTTGTTGCAGTTTTTGCATCTCACCCTGTTTATGTAGGTCTAAGTTAGCCGTGTAGGCACCATATAACTATACCTTCATATATTCGGTATTTTGTCGATTTTTGCCACACCTTTCACCAGAACTATTTCAAATTTAGAATTTGGAGTTCGCAGTGGACATTGCTTTCTATGTGAGAAAAGTGCCGATACAAATTCATGTCTACGTACAGGGCCCATATAACGGTACCTCCCATTTTTCGGTATTTTCCTTCTCAGGCAGAAATTGGCTTAAAAGGTCCGCGATTTCATATAGCCCCATATAACCGATACGAACCGATATTCGGAATTTTTAAATTTATAGTGCCATTTTTAAGCGGTTTTTTACATTTCTTCCAAGTTTCTTCCAAATGATGGGTATAAAAAGTTCAGCCCGGCCGAAGTGATATTTGTGTGTGCAGTTTCGCATGAATGTTTTATAAAAATTGTCTATGAGCATTTCATATACTATCCTTAACAATTCAAAATTTCAAATGTAGACAACAAATATTTAAGTCATCTCCAAGGAATTGGAGATGTAAAATGTGAAATGAGTTTCACATTAGAACAGATAAAATGTGAATGAAACACTTGAGCATGACACCTGTGATATCTATATTTAAATACACACATGTCAAGGTGCAAGTTCAATAGAATACCTAGATTTGTAGTTATCGTTAGAGGAAAATTTCTACAAATAAACTTTTCCGGAAACGGAAAAGTATGCAACTTAAACGTGTACATTTCTAGGAAGCCCTTATATTTGCAAATTCGTTTCGTAGCAATTTTTTCTATCATTTCCTACAAATTATTTTTCAAAGGCTCTATTCCTCGAAGTTGAATATTGAATAAACAATATTCTATTTGCAGAACGGTTAAATTTCTTTCTAAAAAGAATTTACATAACAAAGAGGAAGCGCACACGCTTCATTTGGTTCTAACTTTCAAAAGGAAACTAGATCGATACATATTTACTTATAAAGTATTATAGCTAAAATTATCAAAATACCGAATATTCGGAGGTACCGTTATATAAGGGCTATACGAAGGCTTGAATCTGTACAGGATATGATCTGTAATAGGAAATAGTACCAATTACGAGTTCCAAAGTTCAAGTACATGGTGAGATAAAAGTCAAACGTCATAATTTTTATAGTTTTCTTTTAAATTTTATTGAATCAATGCAAAAAATGTCGGAAATAGCATCAAATTTTAGAATAACTTTAGATTTGTTCGAATTGGTCACCTTTGGCACGAATTATGGCCTTCAAACGGCCAATGAAACACGCTGCCCGAATGTTGCTCTGCGGTATTTTGGCCCATTCCCAGGCGAAGCGCTTGCTTGAGGTGATCGACACTTTGGTATTTTTTAGTGCCAACCTTGTTTTCCAAAATACTACAGACACAATAGTCCAACGGATTGGTATCCGGATATCTTGGTGGCCATTGTGCACTGGAAATGAAGCGAGGAACCTGATTTTGTAACCATTCTTGGGTGGCGGGTGCTGAGTGCGATGGTGCTGAGTCCTGTTAGAATGTCCAAGGTCTTCGGCCAAAATGTTTGCATGCCCAAGACTTTAATACACCCTCAAGAATATTTTCGCGATAATATTTGGTATGTATTTTGATGCCACGGTCGATGAATACGAGCGGAGAGCGACCATCGGCTGTTATGGCGGCCTACACCATCACCATGGCCGGCGCTTGAGTTCTGGTGGTCAACCGAAGGTGCACATTTTCAGCTGACCTCTTTGGCAAGTAACACGAGCATTTTGTTTGTTTACCAACTGTTGGACAACGAATGTTTTCTCATCGGAGAAAACCAACTTCGGCAGTTCACCACTTTCTGCCAAACGAAGCAACTCTTTAGCTCTTTTGAGTCTATTTTCTTTCGGTTGCGGTGTAAGTTCTTGCACTTTTTGGAATTTCAATGGCTTTACCCAAGCTCATTTTTCAATATTTGCCGAATGAATTATTGTGATATGTTCAGCTTCGGGCACTGCGATGCGGGTTTCGATCAAGTCGCTTCTTTACTTTTCGAACCATTTTTGCTGATGTTGCTGTTATCTTCCGTTCACTTCCTTGACGTGAGGCTACCAGTATCACTGTAACGAGCGATGGTACGAGACGCAAAAGATTTATTCACATTTAAATGTGTGAGTGCTCTAACGATATCCACTTGTTGTTTTCCAGCTAAATATAAAGAAATAACACTATCATGCTTGAATTCCATCACGAATAACTTTTTTCTGGAAAATTTTCAACAAAATGCTTTTGTACTCTTGGGGAGTGCATATTACGAATGTGAGCGGCTTAATTCCCAAATCGGAAGAAACATATATATGGGAGTTATAGACACCGAACCGATTTTCACAAAATTTGAAGTATTTGCTTCTGGGATAAATTCGATCGGATGTGCCAATATCCATCCTAGGAGGAGGAATATTACACCCATGCCGCTCAGTAAAATTGAAATCGAATAAAATTTAAATATATATGGGAGATATATATAAATATGAGCCGATGTTCACCAAAATTGCCAGGCATACATCTGGATTGAAATTGGCCGTGTGTGCTTAAATTAATTTGATTTGCACATATATTATGCATTTGGCGCACAATAAAGCTGAAATCGGACGACACTATAATGGGAGCTATATCCAAAGCGGATCGGATTATCACCAATTTAATTAGGGTTCGGTATTGGGCTAAACAAATGATTTGTGAAAAAAATGCATTTCAATCAGACAATAAATGCGACCTATACTTTGTTTACAAAAATACATGGACAGACGGAAAACTGGAATGACATGCAAAATCTACTCAGAGTGTGATTCTATGAAGATCATCAAAAGGAACTAAAGATTTATTTCGTTTCCCTCTGTATGCTACAAACAAAAACACAAAGAGATAATACCCTGTACAACATTGTGGATGGGGTTTAAAAAGTCCAGCCCCATACCTTTTCGGCTCACTTTTCATATAAATGTGGGCACAGTGCATCATTGATTTTTAAACTGTGCTAACTTTGTTGTGTCCTAAATCTGTTGCTGTTTCCACACAATCTTTATCCGTATTACGTACATGTAGGTATGTGCGTCCGTTTACAAACAAAAACTATTTGTAAAGTTCGCTTGTTAAAAAATAGCTAAAGGTTATAACAAAACAAGTACACTGTTCTCTTTTGGGGCACGAGAAAAAAAAATATATTTTTTTTGTGACTCCTAGCTTACATATATTGCTACACATACACATAACAAGGTGCTGGGGGAATGGTTGTAATATCGGACGTATTTATATAATAAAAATATTTAGTCATAATCTGTGGAATTTGCGATAAAAGAGAATCATTGCATATGAAAAATATGTGTTTGGGTTTATGTAGCATGAATTACAAGACGAATAGCTGAGATGCTAGGAGGGTATTAAATAGAAAATCCAAATCCACATATAATTACTGTGTGCATTGTTAATTTAGATGTACTTTATATGAATATACATACAGGGTGAGATGAAAAAACTGCAACCAAATTAAGGCTGCTGTCATTTCTAAGCCTCATGTCTGACAGCTGTTAACATTCCAGTGACAGCTCATTATATTGTTTATAAGCGTACAAAAGCATTTTGGTGAGAATTTTCCAGAAAAAAAGTTATTCGTGATGGAATTCAAGCGTGATAGTGTGATTTCTTTATGTTAGGCTGGAAAACAACTAGTGGCTATCGTTAGAGCACTCCAGCATTTAAATGTGAATAAATCTTTTGTGCCTCGTACCATCGCTCGTTACTGTGATACTGGATGCATAGCCCGACGTCAAGAAAGTGGACGGAAGAAAACAGCAACATCAGCAGAAATGGTTCAAAAAGTAAAGAAGCGACTTAATCGAAACCCGCGTCGCAGTGGCCGACAAATGGCTCATGAGCTGATCATATCGCAATATTCCATTCGGCAAATATTGAAAAATGAGCTCGGCGTAAAGCCATTGAAATTCCGAAAAGTGGAAGAACTTACACCGCAACTGAAAGAAAATAGACTCAAAAGAGCTAAAGAGTTGCTTCGCTTGGCCGAAAGTGGTGAACTGCTGAATTTGGTTTTCTCCGATGAGAAAACATTCGTTGTCCAGCAGTTTGTAAACAAACAAAATGTCGTGTCTACTTGCCAAAGATGTCACCTGAAAATGTGCACCTTCGGTTGGTCACCAGAACTCAAGTGCCGGCCATGGTGATAATGTGTGCCGCCATAACAGCAGATGGTCGCTCTCCGCTCATATTAATCGACCGTGGCATCAGAATAAATGCCGAATATTATCGCGAAAATATTCTGGAAGGTGAATTAGAGCCTTGGGCACGCAAACATTTTAGCCGCAGACCTTGACCATTCCAACAGGACTCAACACCATCGCACTCATCATCCATCCAAGAATGGTTACAAAATGAGGTTAATCGCTTCATTTCTAGCGCACAATGTCCACCAAAATCTCCGTATACCAATCCGTTGGACTATTGTGTCTGGAATATTTTGGAGAGCAAGATTGCCAGTAAAACATACCAAGGTGTCAAGCAAGCTCTTCGCCGGGAATGGGCCAAAATACCGCAGAGCAACATTCGGACAGCGTGTGACGGTTTCATTGGCTGTTTGAAGGCCATAATTCGTACCAAATGTGACCAATTCGAACAAATCTAAACTTATTCTAAAATTTGATGCTATTTCCGATATTTTTTGCTTTCATTCAATAAAATTTATAAAAAAAATGTAAAAATTATGGCGTTTGTCTTTGTTGCAGTATTTTAGCTCACCCTGTATATATTTTTTACAAGTGCCTCAAAAGAAACATATATGCATCCATGGGCTGACCTATTAATCAAGCAATTGACTTCCATTATTTGTTTGCAAATTTTCTTGGAATTCAGGAACTTTTTATGAAAAAATGTTGCTATTAACAAAGATTTTACGACCTTGTTTGCAATACAACCCCATCTCTTGCCTCATATTTGTAACCAACACAAAGTAGCAATTTAGTTACCCTATTGCGGCATACTGCTACCACACAGCACATCTCCAAGCATCGTTGTAAACCGGTTCTGGTGCACCATGGCTAAAGTTTTGGAAATATGCCACGAATAAAAGAGAAAAGCTTTTGTAAACATATCCCAGTATTAAACTATCAGACGGATGCATAAAACTTCAACTCTGTTGCAACTGTCGTAAATATGGTAGTACATGGATACACACTGATGCCTGGCTAAGTGTGTATGCGTGTATGTGTGTGAGTATGATGAAAGTGGCTATTTTAAATAGACCTTAGGATATTTACTTTATTATTATTGTATTGCATAGCTTAAGTTCAAAGAGCAAAAGACAAACAAATATTTAAAAGATTTAATTACTCCACTTTGGGAAAGACTATTTTTTTTGATTTTTATTTTTTGTTGGCTTGTTTCAATTAAAAAGCTAAAGATGGAAAGTGTTTGTTCTCCACACAATAAATTTAAGGACCGAATTTGTGCATCGTTAAATCAATTTACGATTTTATGGCAATGAAGAATATACCCAGCGAACCAAAGGTCGGACGTCCAATACATCAAAGTCTGAAGTTCCGATGTAGGTTCGACTCTGGTCAATTTTTCTGAGGGATTTTTTTTTTTGTTGTAGAATTGTTATACTCTCCATAATACATAGTATGGAGGGTATACAAAGCTCATCATTCACTTTGTAACTCATCGAAATACGAATTTTAGACCTAACAAAGTATATACTTATATTCTCTGTCAGCGTAAAATTCTAAACAAGCCAGCCCTATCCGTCTGTTACAATCACGCCAGAGTCAAAACGAATTAAGATAGGAAGCTAAAATTTTGCACAGATTTGTCTTTTGTCTGCAGGCAGGTCAAGTTCGAAGATGGGCTATATCGGTCCACGATATCGTATAGCCCCCCAATATTAGTTATTTTGATGATTTTAGCCACTTTTTCAATGGAATTGTCTGAAATTCTACACAAGGTGTTCCTTGTGATTAATTTGTCCCCTGGAAGAGAATTGTCTATATACATCCACGATATCGTATAGCCCCCATGTAACTGTAGCCCTGATATTCGATATTTTCATGATTTTAGCCGCATTTTTCAATGGAATTGTCTGAAATTCTACACAAAGCGTTCCTTTTGAGTACATTACCCCCTGGAAGAGAATTGTCTATATAGGTCCACGATATCGTATATCTGCCATATAACGGTACCTTCCGATATTCGGTATTTTGATGATTGTAGCCACATTTTTCAATGGAATTGTCTGAAATTCTACGCAAAGAGTTCTTTGTGAGAGCCTTATCCCCTGACAGAGAATTGTCTATATAGGTCCATGATATCGTATATCCCCCATATAACGGTACCTCCCGATTTCCGGTATTTTAATGATTTCAGCCACTTTTACAATGGAATTGTCTCAAAATCGACACCAAGAGTTCCTTATGAGTATTTTACCCTCTGACAGAGAATTGTCTATATAGGTCCATAATGTTGTATAGCACCCATATAACGGTACCACTTGATATTCGGTAGTTTGATGATTTTAGCGGCATTTTTTGACGGAATTGTTTCGAATTTCGTATTTTAAGTTCGGAATCGGTATTACAGCCTATTACACAAAAAAGGTCTTATGTACGTCGACGTCTCCGTATAGCCCCCATATAACGGTTTTCATTTAAGTGATGTTTTTCGAGGGATTTTTTTTTTAAATTCTTCAAAATCCTTCGAAACGGTGGAGGCTATTAAAAGTACAGCCGAACTAGCAGCTTTTTTTCTTGTTCTTTTTCTGCTTGTATGGTATACATTGTTGTAAAAAGCTAAAAGAGTAAAAGGAGTGCATTTCTTTGAGAGTTTTTGTGCTTTTACTTTGTGGTTAAAATAAATGCGTAATAGTTGTCGGGAATACAAAGCGTTCGTCAATTAGTGTTGAAAGATTGTTATATGTGGTGCCGTTTTGTTTTGTCATTTCACTATAACTGTTGTCCTAAACGGACAACGGTCCGAAAAATGTTAAAAAGTCTGCAAAAACATCAGAAATGCGCACGATTTTATTTCCGAGTTCGGCCCGATGTCTGTTCGACTACTCTAATTTCTCATCAGAATTTCTCATGAATATCCTTGCGAATTCGGTTTGAAAGTCGGTTAAAACTTCAGACTTTCACGCCAACTTCAACTTTCGGTCAGAGGTCACACCGAATACCCATCGGAAATTTGTCGCGACCTTCCGTTTGAAGTCGGACCGAACTCGGATAGTTTGGTTCTCTGGGTATATATACTTTATGGAGTGGGATCTCCCATAAATAAATTTCAATGTAGAATGACAAATGATGGACGCTACAGTCAAAAAGTTGAAACAATCCTTACAAATGCCTTGTTTTTTCCGAAAACATCACATTTTTTTGATGATCGGCTTTTAAACACAGAAAAGCATCAACTTGGTTTCCTTTTGTTCCAATCAAATTAAATAAAATGACGAAAAAAATACAATCCCCCCCTCCCTCTCAAAATTTCAATAGTTTCCCTGAACGTTCCCAACTAGACGCAGACAATGACAATTTGATTTTTTCGAACGAATGTCGTCGTCGTCATCGTTGTCGTCAAATAAATGTCGTCTTAAAGATTTCTGGATGGATAAGAAAAGTATTTGGTATTTTGTTTATTTCCACATTCCTTGTTTTTTTTTTTTTTTTTTTTTTTTTTGTGGCAATAACTCTAATGTAAATAGTCATGTTGCACGCAAATGTTGTGTTCTTTGTGTGTGCCATTAGAGACACAATTTTGCACCCAATAACGTTATAAACATAACAGGGCATATTTAATGGGTCATAATTGTTGATAAAATAAGTTAACAATGAGAGAACAGGTGTAAACGATAACTTTCATATTGACTTAGTTATAAGAAAATAATAAATAAACAGAAATAATAAACAAAAGTAAGGAATGGTCGAAGTTTAGTAGAACAACTTAATGGTACTGCTATGGGAAGCATATTTAATTTTTTATATTCTCCACATTAAATGCAAAGCAGACGTTTAATTGGCTTATTTATCCTCTTGACAATTTGCAATATCAATTACGTAGAAGAAGGACATTGGAAATTATTGCCAAACCATTAACTTTACTTTGGTTTTTATATCCCCCCCCCATAGTATGGAGAGTATATTAAGTTTGTCATTCTGCTTGTAACTCCTCCAACTAAAAACAAGTAAGCAAAGGCTACAGTCGAGCGGGGCCGACCGTTGAATACCCTACAACACTATAATAATAATACTCGACAGAATTCCACAAGATATTGTCACAAATAATAAAAGAAAACCATCAGGTTTCGTTCCCTAATTTTCGAATAATAGCAACTTAAACTAATTTGCTCATTTCCAATTTATTGGTAGATGTTGCACGTAAATTGTCTTCCTAGATCTGGAACCAAATCAAAAGGCCTATAATCTCTCAGAAGTGACAAAAGATTAACATTTATTATTGGTTTTTGACTGAAACGCATCTATATGAGATACAGACATTTGACTATATTCTTCAACGAAATCAGCGTTAACGAAATAGTCAGAAGTGCGTCTTTCCTGCATTTGTGAATTCTCCAAAAAGTCACTGGAATGGACATTTTCGTATTTTGTCTACAAAAGTTGGCAAACTATTTCGCACATTGAATATTTTTGAATGGCCATTAGAAACTGCTTGGCTTTTGCAATGTGCGGTAACCCCCATTCAAATGTGCGTGAGGATTGGGTGATAATTACGACCTGCCGACAACATTGCAGTTTTTTGGTCCATTTCAACCCCTAAATATATGGCGATCATCTCCAAAAAGAGTAGGCTTCTATTCTGACCCTCATCTTATCCCCATGCAAAATTTCGTAAGGATCGGGCCATAAATGAGATCTGTATATGATATCCTGATATCCTAACTACTTAGTTTTGTTAGCTGTAGAAATATTACCAAATGTTTAATTCAAAATGAAAATATGCCAAAAATATGACAAAACTGAAAAAAATATGAGAAAATTTTAAAAAATCAATATTTTCATCTTTAGAGAGATATTTTTATGCGATTTTTTAGACGTTTTTTCTTTCCCTGCAAGAGACCATTCTGAATTAATGAGAACTGTCGAAATCAGTTCAGCCGTTCTCGACATATAAGAGATCTTTCAAGCATATCTCCTTTGATAGACATATATATCGCACATATTTTGCTATATATCCGATTTGTTGAATAATAACATCAATGTAAAGGTCAGAAGTAACTTTGTGATGGCTTTGTGATTTCGCCGGAATTTAAAATATTCACGGTTTAATGAAAAAATTTGATTTTTTCAACACAAAAGATATGGTATATTTTACCCGCTAAATATTATCCGATGACCACCCAAATTAGTAGGATTCTTCCCTGCCCTAAACTCTATCTACATGCGAAATTTCGCGTCGATTGGTCTATAATTGCGACCTGTATAGCTACTGCAAAATCCAACATTTTTTCAGTATTTGGTCCATTTCAACCCCTAAACATTTGGCGATCATCTCCAAAAGCAATAGGGTTCTATTCTGGTCCAAGCCCCACCTACATTCTAAATTTCGTGAAGATCGGGCCATAATTGCGACCTGTAGAGTGATTACAAATTAACATGGACAGACGGACAGACGGACAGACGGACGGACGGACATACATAGCTACATCGACTCAGCTCGACGAGCTAGGAAGATCCATATATACTTTCCTATGTGGGAAACCAATATTTCGAGGTGTTACATAATTTTTGGCCCAATCAAACTTATAATACCCCCAACACATAGTGTTGTAGGGTATAACTATTTAAACGTCTCTATATGTAAATTCAAGAAATCAACAATGGCCTCAACAGCAAATTTCAGAATCCCAGCTACTATAGCATTTAGTACGCATATCCAAAACAATCCTCTCCTCGCCATCCTAGACACCAGTACTTTTCGAACAATTATAGTACACCGTTCCAAAACTACTCCCATATCTCAACATCAGATATCAAGAGAGACTTCAAAATTAAATTTTGAGATTCCAGCTTTATACATCAACTTTAGTACTTTTCGCATAATTTTAGTACTAGTTTCCAAAACCACCTCTATATCTCAATACGTCTCAATCACAGACACCTACAGAGACATCCATTTCAAATTTCAGGATTTAAGCTCTTTAACATCCCTCATTACAGAATTTTGTTCAATTTAGTATTTATTATATAATTAAGAATTATAGTATGTATTTCCAAACCGGCCTCCATTCCTGAACCACAGACACCTGTGGTGACATCTATATCAAATTTCAGAATTTCAGCGCTATTCCCTCTCACAATACTAAATTAAGTACAGTTTAATACTTTCGCACAATAATTGTACACATTTTCACAACCACGTCCATATCTCAATCTCAGATACCTACAGAGACCTCAATATCAAATTTCTGGATTCAGGCTCTATCTCTTCACCCAAAAACTAATTTCTATTTTTTTTAACAATTACAGTACAAATTTTCAAAATAATCTCCATTTCAAAACCTTAGATACCAACAGTGACCTTAATATCAAGTTTCAGGATTTCAGCTCTGTAATTTCCCCCGTTACCAAATTTTGTACCATGCAGTTCAATTTCAACACCAGATAGCAAGAGAGATACCTCAATAAAATATTTCGGGATTCCACCTGTATAGATTCATTCAACACTAATTACAGCCCCTATCAGTACTTTTCGTACAATTCCAGATACCAACAGAGACCTCAATATCACAAGGAACTCCTTGTATAGAATTTCAGACAATTCCATTGAAAAATGTGGCTTAATCATTAAAATCCCGAATATCGGTGGGTACCGCTATATGGGAGCTATACGATATCGTAAACCTATATAGATAATTCACTTGCAGGAGATACAGTACTCACAAGGAACTCCTTGTGTGAATTTTCAGACGATTTCGTTGAAAAATGTGGCTAAAATTATCAAAATACCGACGGTACCGTTATAGTGTAGATAATTCGTATAGATAATTCTCTCAGAAGAAATGGTCCGATCTCTACCATCTTTATAACAGATCTTTTGTTGATGGAAATATTGAGATGTACCAAATCGGAGTGGAATCGGATGTAAATTTCGCGTTTCATGATCTTCATGAATATTAAAAATTTTGACCCACAAAGAGTGGACCGATGTATCTCATTTTCACAGCAGATCTTTCGTTAGTAGAAGTAATGGGATGTGTGAAATATGAAGAGTACTGCATGCATATTTCGGATTTTATGATCGTTGTGGGTGAAGGTACCCGAAAGAATGGTCCGATCACTACCATCTTCATAATTGAACTAGTATTGAGAGAAATATTGAAATGTCCCAAGTCTAAATTATATTGGATGTTAATTTTTGTTGTTTTGTGAGCTTCATGGATATTCAAAATGGTGACCCTTTGTGGGAAAGGCACCAGAAGGAGTAAACCGATATATTCCACCTTTACACCAGACATTCGGTTAATACAAATGTTGGGATGTGTATAATTTGAAGACAATCGGACTCCTACATCACCTTTTATAAGAGTTATAATTATTCAAAATGTTGACCCTCTATTGATGTAGTGAACCGATTTTGTTCATTTTCTCAGCTAACGTAGAAAAGACAAATATAATGAAAAATTACCACAAGATCGAATGATCCCTGCCCATTTTATGAGTTAAATTATTTTCTTTGGAAATTTTGACCTTTTGTGGGGAAGGTTCCTGAACGAGCGGACCGATGTTGCTCTCCGAACTTGGTCTAAATTTGACATTTATATTACTATGTACCGAGCTTTGACTAAATCGGAAACTAAGGGTGGTGATTACAAATTCGAACTCTACTGTTTTAAGAATAAAATGACTAATCTCTTTATACCCTCCACCATAGTATGGAGGGTATATTTAGTTTGTCATTCCGTTTGTAACACCTCGAAATATACATTTTATACCACACAAAGTATATATATTCTTGATCAGCATAAAATTCTATGTCGATTTAGCGATGTCCGTCCGTCTGTGGAAATCGCTCTTGCTTTCGAACGAATTGAAGTAGATTGATAAAATTTTACTCAAATGTATATTATGTGTGCAGGACTTTTGGTATTGAAAATGGGTCATGTAGGTCCACATTTTGGTATAGCCCCCATACAACGGTACCTCCCGATATTAGGTATTTTGATGATTTTAGCGACATTATTCACCGGAAATCTGCACAGAAGGTTCACGTCTTCGTAGAGGCCCATATACCGGAACCTCCCGATATTCGGTATTTTAATGATTTCGTATAGCCCCCATATAACGGTACCTCCCGATATTGGGTATTTTGATGATTTTAGCGAATTTATTCACAGGAATTGTTTCAAATTTGGTATTTAAAGTTCGTAATGGATACTATAGCCTAAGACAGAAAATTGTCTATGCAGGTCCACGTCTTCGTATAGCCGCCATATAACGGTGCCTCCCGATATTCGGTATTTTGATTTTATCGACATTATAACGGATTTTTTAAAGTTTCACATTTGAATATTGTAATGGCTTATGACAAATGTTACCTACGCAGGTTCATGTCGTCTTATAGACCCTAATATAATAGCTACATTCGGTATTTTTAAATTTTAACAGATTTTATTGTTTTTGAGAATTGCCAAGTTCGTTCCAAATGGTGGAGGGTATTCAAAGTTCGGCCCGGCCGAACTTATAGTTTTTTACTTGTTTAAATCAACTATCAACCCTTGGTGGAGGTTAGGTAAGTACTTATTTTCTCATGACGTGTTCATATTAAAATAAGCGCTCAGTACTTTATAAACACATTATTTGGTAATGAGAAAGAAAATGCTATGAAAATATTTGGAGAAGATATGAAAAATTTCCCGAAATATGAAGAAGTCCTTAAATAACATTTAATGTAAGTGGGCAAAAAAAAAATAATTTTTTTCTAGCAACATTCTCTTCTCAAAATAATGATTTGGTAACCCAATTTGTAAAGAGTATTTTTGCTGGCTCCTGAAATTATATTTATTGACATTAAAGGAAACTTATCGAATTGTTGTTTGTGTTTCAAATGATAATGACAAAACCATTACATACAACAGATGCTCCCATCATCTCGTAATCACACATACATACATACACATATCCAATAATTTAAAATAAAAACTGAAGACAGTTATGTCCAGAGATAACATTACAATTTGAAAATGACATAGGATTTGCATTATCGTGAATGGGAATATTTTCATAAAGTCTAGTACATTGACATGGTCATGTACAATAAATTTCCATTTCCATTTGTATTAAATTTGATACACACATACATGCATACATACATACTTATAGACAAACCGACACACATTTACACTAAAGTTTGCAATTCTCTTTGCCGCAGCATATTCCTTTGCTGAATGACACTAGCATTAGTACTTACTGCTGCGATGTCATGTAGTTGTGGGTGATAGATATACGCTCATATGTATGTGAGTGTGTATACATGTGTGTGTGTG